>NC_134407.1:202734982-203068107 GCF_038048845.1 Mixophyes fleayi | reverse complement strand
TGTGATGAAGAACAAGCTGATCTGTTTAGGTGGTAACCCAGAGCAACTGCAGATGAGTTACTGGTACAGCAGCAGTTCAATAGACACAAATATGTTGAAGAACTAGTTGATCCCTTTAAGTGGTAACTCAGGACTACGGTAGAAGAATAGCTGGTATGGCAACGGTTCAGTAGAAACGGAAATAATAACAGAGTTAGCTGATCCGTTTAAATGATAACTCAAACAACCACAGTTGGATTTCAGCAATAGTTCAGTAGAAACAGCAATAATGAAAGGCTTTGTTGATCCATTTAAGTGGTAACACAGGTGACAGCAATTGAGTACTGATACAGCCACAGTTCAGTGAAACAGCAATAATGAAGACTTAGCTAATCCGCTTAAAGAGTAACTCAGGTAACAGTAGTTGATATACTGATACAACACAGTTCAGTAGAAACAGCAATAATGAAGACTTAGCTAATCCGCTTAAAGAGTAACTCAGGTAACAGTAGTTGATATACTGATACAACACAGTTCAGTAGAAACCGCAATAATGAAGACTTAGCTGATCTGTTTAGCTGGTAGTTCAATGCAGCAGGTGAAGGAGGTTCCTAGTGAAGTTAGGAGTTACAATAGTAAAACGGAGAAGTCCAATGAATGAAGCTGTAGATGAGACACTGAATGCAGTAGTGGAGACCTGATAAGGCGAGAGTTCCAATGAAGGCACCAAAGATTAAACACAGCAGATCTTGAAGCAATGATGCACAGCAACCACGGGTAAGCCACATGAGGAGAACCCAATCCTGACAAGAGTAAGTAACTTGAAGAACAGGATCCAAAGAGCAGGAACTGGGAGGTTTAAATAGTGCTCCAAAAGCATCAAGGCCAATAGGAGCGCGTGGAAGGTAATGAGAGAATAATGATTGACACATGTGTAGAATAGAACCAGATGGAGACTCAGACTAAAACCCTGGATCCAATACAGCGTGGACACCGTTTATGAGACAGAGGTAACAACGCCGGTACTCGTCCACAGGGTCAGTGTGTGACACTGATAGAATGAACTTAACAGCACAAACACAATGTCCTATTCCACAGTGGACCAGTGTGCACTACAGCACATGTATTCAAAGTCACTGAAATGCACCTCCTAACACTGCACATCAAGGTCTTCCCTGGTTAATCTGGTCTTCTATTCACAGCATATTCCTGGTTCTACAAGTGCATGTGGGATGAATCTCCTTGGAGATGCTGGAGTAGGGTTAGAGATCCAGATGTTCAGCTACCCCCCTGGCTCCACATACCACAACGATGTAGTGGCAATTTGTAGGCACAGTGGTGGTAGAGTCCAAATAGTGGCTGTCTTAATGTTCTACTCGTTTCACCCTAATGTTAGGGCTTCATCAGGGACAAAGTGTGTAACAACAAATGACAGTCTATACCAAGCATATCTATTTTTAGACATTTAAAAAACAATAATTTCCACTTTAGTGGAACTAAAATCCTAAATCTGGCAAGCTGGCACAAGCATGCGAACATCTGCAAAGACTGGGCTGGTGAAGCCGTAACTTAACCCTAACTCTCCCAGCCAACATCGCTGTGGCAGCTAAGTATGGCTGTGATATATGTGATATATTTTTGCTAAATTGTGGCGATAAGGGGATCTTAATCGCCGTTATAATAATCCTACATAGCGCCATAAAAGTGTTCCTTATGATAAATAGGTCCCAATATCTTTGAACTGGATCTCTATTTCTTTTTAAGAGAAATAAAATTAATCAAATTCCCTGGCTCTTATGATAAAGCTAGTTTAGACTAGCGTTACCAAAATTACATTGTGATAAAAACACAAATAATTAATAAATACTGTTTTAAATGAAGGTCTTTTCACAGGGGTCTTTCTAATATAACGAGAGCCCTTAAAATATGAAAATTGCAAATACATAGCATATTTACTTTGTATATCAATGCCAGCTTCCCACGTGGATGGATTCCGCTCCTCTGTACTACTCCAGAGAAGCTACAGAGAAGAAGCAGACAGACCAGAGTACACGCTGCAAGGTTGGTGAGCCTTCAGTTAGTGACACTTTTATCAGTACTTCTGTCTCTTTAGTGTTGTGAAACCACAAAGCACAACATGACCTGGCGACATGAAACTTGTTGCTCCAAATTAGCTGGATTGCCATAGGATAAGTTAGCATTCAGCTAGCACATAATTCACTTAAAATGGAACTGTCATCATAGAGATGGCCCGGTGATCATGGACTGTGTTCTTGAACCCCAGACTACAATTTTCCTGCAAGCCCTTGTCCGATAATCACTAAATCAGAACCTTTGTTAATGTATTTATTACCCCATCTATAGATTAACAGTGTTGTAACATGTATACTTCTCGTTCATGAAAGTTCTAATTCTCCTGATTCACCAGTTAAATCAACAGATCTACACAATCCTGTAGCTGTTCACCGTCCACATAGCAAAGGACCAGAGCTAGTAATATTCCCCAATTAACCTGGATTGTATAATAAAGATGCATTATTTTCTGAAATAATAAAAACTTTCGTTCCAATACCTGATTGCTTCTCTTCCATGTAATGAGCTGGGAACTTTTTCATTGCAATCGTCATAGTCAGATTCTTCCCTTCTCTCAGTCTGTGACCTTGGTGGGATCATCTTTTCTCTTGACCAATATGACGATCTCATGAAGAAGAAAGGCTCATACTTCATCCCATTCTTATCTGGTGATGAAAGAAACCTGATTAAATTATTATATGAGGTGGATGAATGAATCAGGGAGGAAGGAAGAAAGAGGAACTTTTGATAAGATAAAATAAACTAATTACATGTATGGATGTTGTCTGATATAGAGATGACAATCTTCCGGGATGACTGCAACAGGAGCCTCACATCACGACTCTGTGCTGTTAGTGACCCTGCTCCTCTCATTATATAACTCTCAGTCCATGGTTTCCTACTTAATTTGTTTCCCAAGATCACTGACTTCCACAAGTTCAACAAAGCATCATTTTATGAACATATGCCCTGTTAATGACATATCTGCAGTGTGTAAGTCCATCTATAAAAAAGGAATTGAAATCAAAATAGATTTCCCCCCTAAGGATGTCTATCTCCCAGATAACAGTCTGGGGACCCTGGGCCTGGTTCAGGATGAGTGGAGCACCTGTTTGTGTAGCATATCTTTTTGATTTTCTTTGCCCTGCCCATGCTCATAAAGTGAACGGATTTGCCGAGCGTGTTGTAGCAAAGGCTACAAAAAAATAAATAAATTTGTACACATGTCGGGAAGTTGCCCTGCTGTGTAAGCTAGTTAATTAAAAGTTTAAATGATGCTTCATAGCAATTACGTTCATAACGTATAAAATAAAAGGTTTTGTACATGTTCCCAAGTTGGACGTAATTGTCTGTTGTCAAGCGGACACATCTGGTACTCATCAGACCTGGAGATGTCTTCTACTCTGAATATGGAGTACATACTCATACTCATACACTCGTGCATCTTTTTCAATCGCCTTCGTTCCATTCTGTATCAGGCCCCCTCTCTTCTATCTTAAAATTGTCACTAGAATCATTGAAGGAACTTACATTTTCTCACTGGATGAGAAGAGCCATCGGATTCAAACAATAATCAATGGGGAGCGCTCACTGAATGTACCTCAGAACTCGTCCAATCAGCTGCTGCTTTACCCTCTGCTGACAACTGTTTGAATCACACTCTGCATCTACACTTCTCAAGCGCCTGCGGTGAGCAGAAAATGCTGCTGACTGCTTCTGGTGCAAACTGTGTTTGTAAAATAATGGACCACACCTACATAATGGAAAGGAGGTTTTCTTAAGCCAGAAACTGTATTTTAAGTCCAGTTTTTGTTGAAGTTGAACCAAGTTTGTACAAGAAGGTGAATTTAATCTACAAGCCTTTCATTGCATGCTATACCTATCTCCCAGGTGTCCTCCACATAGATCCTTCTCCCAGGGTATCTTGTTGTACCCTTTATCTGTGAGCCACCTAGTTCAGATAGAGCTTCCAATGTACTATTTTACCAGATATAACGGGGGATATTCAATAATAGAGGAGGATTGTAGTTCTATAAAATTATATCAACATTTTTCCCTCCACTTCCACCTTTACTTCTACTAATGAGTAAAACATGGGCGTGGTCTATGTATATAAGTATTTTTGTATGTATCTATGTATTTTATAAAATAACCAGAACTTTGACGGGTTTTATATAGAAATAGGAAATGAGCCTGACTGAAGAGAATATAAAATGACTATAAAAATGTCTATTTTCGTAAAAGATCAAAACTATTTATTTCAAGGACGAAGCATGGGCAGCTGTCTGTAATGCAGTAGGAAATAATATAAAATGAATATTTACTTTTTCACAACCTTCATGCCAAGGTAATGGGATTCTGTCAGTCTTAAATTTGTCTGAACATTTCTAATTTACTTTTGAGCATTTCTGATATTTTATAGAGTTAATAAGTCAGTAATTCTGTAAGCATTGTAAAATAATTAAAATATCTGCAGTTTTCAAAGTTTGTAATAATTGATGTACCCCGTTATATCCTGCTTGTTTCTGGGTGACATAAATCCAGGACAGGAGTATAGTAAATGAAACGCATAATACTGTATAATATATGTAGTGATTTCTCCACACTAAACCCTACAATTTATCCAATCTTCCAATATCAGGTGAGAAATGTGATTTTGCTAAGCTGGCGCCATCTTGTTGCCTTATAGCCATTTTGTTCTGTTATAGCTTAAAGACAGATTAGATGCACCTGTTTTGTAGGAGTAAATAATTATTTGCAAGACTATGCTTATAACCTTGGACATAGTAGACAGGAGATAAGCCAACCCCCCCTGGGGAGTTTTCCTGTGTGATAATGAGAGAATATAGTAACATCTGTGTAAAGGGAGCATGAGTGGTTAAAACCTTTTGGGGCGTAGTTTTCTGTAATACGTGATTTTTGCTATATTGATAGGGACTTGTAACTAATAAAGCAGAGTTTATTGTACACTCAAACCATGCAGTGTATTTAATTCTCTCCAGCTGATGAGCTCATAACTGATAAACTGACACTTACAGGGGAACAATCTGATTTAGATTTGACACAGGTATCTGGCAATAACATTGTTTGTAAAATTTACCATTTCTCAATCACTTGACTAGAAGCTGTTAATCAGATTCTAGATTTACACCAGTTTTCTTTGACATTTTGATTTAGAACCAACACGTAAGACAAGAGTTTTAATACTGTTGTGTACTTCATAGACAAAGCAGATTTCTTTTTAGATAAAATAAATAATCTTTATTGATATCCAATTAAAATGTGGGATCTTAAATATTTCTTAAAAACCAGCTTAATAAAATCAAATTATAAGGAAGCGTGATTAAAGAAAACAAGCCAATTTTTTTTTTAGTTGCTAAGAATATTTGAAAGAATTTTGGATATTTTGTGGTTGCTGAATTCAAAAATGAAAGAAGTTTTTTTCAAATTGGCTCTAGTTCTCGAGATAATGGATACCCTCAATTAATAGGAAACTTAGCCATAATGCGTGCATATGGGAATCTACCAGAACATTGTATAAGGTGAGACACATGAATCTTCTAGGTGTTCACTCCGCGATCATTCTAGAATATCCCCCCCTCTGTATATAAGTGATCGGTCACCCATCAGTCAGTTGACAGTTGGCAGTTGAGCTCTTTGCTTTGTCTATTGTATTTTTCTTGTTTCACTTCCGTGTAATATATTTGTATACATGTAATTAGTGTAAATAAGTCAAGTTGCATACAGTGTGGTTGTGGTGACAATTTGTATATACAGAGTGTTTTAAGTAAGAAAAAACTTATCAAGGATTATAATTTCTGAAAATTTATGAATGCTGTTGAAGCTTCTGCCTGGTGCAGTAGTAAACAAGGCGGTATACACAGGAAAGCCAGTACCGATGCAAATGGTCAAGGGCAGGCAGTGAACAAGAATATCAAGGTCAAGCCAGAAGGTCAGGGCGGGCACCGAGCAAAGAAGATCCGATAACAAAGCCAAGGGGTGAAGACGAGCAGCAGACTAGGAAAATCCAGGAACAAGCAGAGGTCAGGCAACAGGTAATCAGCAGAATGAGATAACAGCAGCACAGCAGGCAAACGTAAAGCAGGGCAAAAGCGATTAGTTGCAGAAAGACAGCTGTCCGCCCAGGAAGAAGCGTCTCAACTGCTAGGCAACCAGCTGGGGCACAGAAAGAGCAGCAGCCAGAGAAAGCGTAATGGCTGCCTAGCAACATCGGAACACAAGAGTCACTGCGAGCTGTCACAAGTAGCGTGGCGTCTCCCGACAGAGATATAATTATAGGAAATATCAATCATCTTTTCAGGTTTCTGAAAATTCCATCTAAACACTGTATTTCCAATATAATCATTCTTGTCTCATGAGAATTCATTTTATTCGTTTCCATAATCAATTATTCTGACTGATCTTTGATTTAGGTCAGTGGTAAGTTGTGGTCAGAGTGAGGTATATAGGGACCAACAATTTCCTTTATTTAATCACAATATGGACAAATAATGAATAGTTCAAATAATATACATTATATGTTTCATCTTCCATTTAAATTACAATATTTACACACGTACATCTTCACCTCCCTTACCTGGCAGAACTTTGTCAAAGTACAACGTGAGCAGCATGTAAAACACGGAGTCTAGAATCAGACTGATACAGCTGGAAAGCACATGGGAAGAATCGCCTGTTATGTCTGAGAAAAATACACCTTGTAGGTCAGCTTCTAGGTGGACGCTCTGAAATTAAAGAGGAGCCATATTTAACCAGGGGCATCACAAGGAGGGTGTGCAGTGCAAAACATTTTCACATTGAATCATGGGTTTACTAATATAATGTGATTCTGATACAATTTTAGTACAATGTGAATAAAAATAAAAATAAACTGATTTTATTATTGTACCAATGTTTCACATTACCGAACCCGATCCTAATTGTAGCTGAATATAAAGGATCTCTAAAGTAAGACTAGATGGCCCTAGATAAACTGCTAACTAATTAAAGGTCGTCACAGGGCAGCAGGATTTACAAATGATACTACTCCAGATACTGAGATATAGGACACATATCAGCAACAAAGCTCCTTATGTGGTACAACATTCCAAGGAACATTAACAATTATGTTTATATTTTATCTATTTAATCTTAATGTAACTTTTAAATTGCAATCACTGTAATATTTTTATTCCCACCATATTCCTCTATGTCTCTAACAAAACATTCTCAGCAACACCCAGAAATATACAGCCGCACCAAAGTAACTCACAGATTTATCAGAATTATACTTTAACAAACTTTGGGGGGTAAATTTATCAAGCTGTACATTTGAAAAAGCGGAGATGTTGCCAAAAGCTACCAATCAGATTCTGGGACCTGATTCTTAACTTAAGAAACTTCTTATTTCAGTCTCCTGGACAAAACCATGTTACACTGCAAGGGGTGCAAATTAATATTCTGTTTTGCACATAAGTTAAATACTGACTGTTTTTTCATGTAGCACACAAATACTTAATAGCTTATTTGTACACTGAAATTGAAAGTTGATATTTGTGCGCTACATGAAAAAACAGTCAGTATTTAACTTATGTGCAAAACAGAAAACTAATTTGCACCCCTTGCATTGTAACATGGTTGTGTCCAGGAGACTGAAATAAGAAGTTTCTTATGTTAAGATCCTTAATGAATCAGGCCCCTAGTTATCATTTATTCAGTATATTCCACAAAATGACAGCTAGAATCTGATTGGTTGCTATAGGCAACATCTCCACTTTTCCAAACCCGCAGCTTGATGACTTTACCCCTGAGTATCACAATAAAACTTCACATTTGGAGATGATTGTGCCACCTCTGTTTCTGTCATCACGCCTTCATTGATTCTCCAACACCTTATACCCGTGGCATCAGGAATATTTCACACCATCAACCCTCACCATGCAGAATTATATACAACTGTGTGAAACGGCCATTCATTACCTCTGTCAGCCCCACCGAGAAGGCGAATGGGGGGAGCACGCATAGTAAGACTTCCACAACCTTGGGGATGTTTTTCATAAGCAATAGGAGGCTTAATGGAGATATGAAGAGTGTGAGGAAAAATCCTGCGATGGCAGTGACTCTGGGATTCCTGAAGAGGGCGCTCAACATGAATGTGAAACACATCTGGAAGAAAATAAAGCGTTATTGTGACTAATATATAATATTATAGCCACTATATAGACATGTGTATGTGGTGAAACCTGAATCTAAAAATAGATACCAGTATAAGCATAGACTTTAAACCGCATGTATTTTAAGCGTATCTTGGAGTTCAAAATGGACAAGGCTAAGATTTCCCAGAACTCCCCTTCAGCGGCAGCCATTAGCAAGCAACCAGTAAGGGAAAATGATTGCAATTGGCTGGGTGTAAAGGGGATTTTTATTAGTTAATAAAGTGGTGACAATGGTGAGGGGTCTTAAGAGCTCCTTCCCATTATCCAGGGACCACAAGGGTCCTAATCTTGTTTGTAAACTTGGCCCCAGAGCCCCTTTGGGTCTGTAAGAGCCCCAGTGCTTATCATCACGAGGCAGTTACCCACAAGGAGGGGGCTCATGCTGGACTTTCATTTTGCTCCCCCAAATTGAGGTTTCAGGTCAGTTTTGACCAACCTGGGGCTGGTTTCCCTATAGTGAGGCTGTCTAGACTTGGAGCTGATTGTGGATTTGGGGGTGGGGGACATGAGACCACTTTATTAAATATTTAGCGTTACACAGTGCACCGTGAATGGAAACAGTTTTGCTTCATTAGAAATACCGGACAAGACTTCAAGTCCTTTTTGTCGTGGGAGAATGTCCATGACCAGCAGTGAACAATCTCTCTCCACAAAATTAAATCTTATTTCTACACTGCTCCGCAAAGTCAGGCTCACCACGGCGCCTACTCAGTACTTTGCTAGGTACGCATTCCCTCCATCCAACATCTCCCTTCTGCCTGTCCAAACTTTCTCCACAAACAAGCACCCCAGTGGACATCTATGTTGACCAGCACAAAGGCCCTCTGCGGGTCCAAAGCTGCATTCACACCGCAAAGCTTTACAAATGACCTCCACAAGGTCTAATTCGTGCATACTTGCCTACTTTAAAAGATTCCTAAAGAGCAGAAATGGTGAATCGCGCCATTTTGCCCCCCGCCCTGCAACAAACATAGGCATTTTGTCTTGGGGAGGTGGGTAAAATTACGCGATTCGCCATGTATCGTGTCATTGAGGCCCATCGGGGACAGGATGCGGGAGACTTACCTGCTCTCCCGGGAGACATACCCGGAATTCGGGAGTCTCCCGGACATTCTGGGAGAGTAGGCAAATATGATTTAATAATGAGATATGCTGCAGGCCAATAAAAAACTAGATTAATGGCACATTTACTCCTAGTAGGTGAGGGGTTAATGTTAGCAGTGTAGCAGTTGAAAAATTAAAATTAGGGCTGGATGGGGGAGTGGAGAGAAGCTGTGTAGATAGGAAGAGACAAACAAGGCTGAGTATACCAAGTTACGAATGTCTATGTAATTGTTGTCATTGGACCATATTTCTCAAGCTCGGAAACAATCAGCCTAAATTTTACCATTGGCTTCGCCATGCAAAGTATATACCTTCCATAGGTTATTTCTAAAACAAAATAAGTCACACAGAAAATATATCAGAATAAATATATAATCAATATCTAATAACTGACATCAGAGTAAAAGGGACATTTCACCTGGAAAAAAGGTAACGTATCCACTGAGATAATCAGATCACTGTGTAGCCAGACTGTTAGGAGCAGTACCTACCGATGATATCCCATAAAGGAAGAACAGGAGTAGAATGACACCATAGGAACTCTCGAAGAAAAGAAAATATTTTGTAACAAGAGTCATCAGATTTGCTATAATTAAAACATAAACAGTGTAGAGTAATCCCCAGGACAACCTGCAATACAAGAACAAAAGAGAAAATAATTATTCCGTAAATAAATTCTGAACTTACTTTTAATTCAATTATGTGCAAATTAGACCTACAGACATACGTTAAAAACCCTATGAAATGACAATTACTAATTTGCAATAATGATTACACATTATCAATTTTGGGAAGATTTCTTTCTTGTGTACACCTAAGTTCATAACAATTATCTAATCTGATAGTAAGACACTTCTAGGTTCCACCATGGACGTCAAGCCTGTTAAAAAGGCAAATATAGTACATGGAAGGTATGTAACCTACTGTATGTCTCTCTAGTTGTGGTAAGTCTACAATTCCCAGCATGGCATGTCAGCCACAGCTTATAATGATGAATTTATAGTTCCACAATAGCTGCAAAACCACAGCAACCACAACGTCAATTTTACTCTATTTATCTTCATTTTATTTATTATGTAAAACCCCCAGACCCAGCGCTCACCTGTTCAGGGAGGCCAGGAGTGTAGAAGCAAGGGAAGAGAAGCTACTAGTTGGGGGCAGTCCAATGCTTTCTAGGGTGTAAATTACACATCTAAGTTTGCCTGAGGGCTAAAGAGACAGGAAGTGATGGCAAAGCCAGCCATTAGTGAGGAGCATTGTAGTATGGCCAGAGAGCTAGGAGGAGTGACCTTTGTCTTTTTGGAGGGAGTAGCTGCAGAGAGAGGCACAACCAAAGAGGGCAATGCCAGTGTAAAGAGACTCAATGCAATGAGGAAGGCTGTCATTTCCAGATCTTGTCTATATGGAGTCCAGATCTGGTCCTAAGACAGTCAGAGCTGGCTCAGATCAAGTCCAGGTTTCCAGAGAAAGTCCAAAATCATTGGAGTTGTTTGCAAGGTGTCCTGATTCGTTCCAGTTGTTCCAGCTGCCCGCATTTTCTACTCTTTGGCCTAGTGAGGAGAGCCATTGAGCATCCATTCAGGCCTTTGATCCCTACTTCAAGAACCACCAGTGTTCTAGAACTGGTCAGTGTTGACAGCAAGTGTGAGTAATTCTCTAAATACTGCACTGCATCGTACATGGAACTGAGGTAGAGGTTTGGCATTGAACTTAGCAGAGACACAATGGAAGTTGAGATCCTTAGACTAGCTTAAGTTGGCACTATCCATGTCCATGATGCAGGGTCTCGCATGTCAGTTCACAAGGGACCCCCTCAGGAAGGTATGGGCTTTGTGGCATGCGCTGCGCAGGTAAAGTCCACTGGGGTGGGTCTGAAGTGTACTCCATGTGAAGGGGTGTAAGACAGATGCTTGAACAGGAACTACAGTGGATACTGTAGCTTAAACAAAGAGAACAATTTGATTCTAGAAAACCTAGGATTGACCAGACTGCAGTTCCCAACACGAAGAGGCAGATTCTCTAGTGGAATCGTGGATATGGAGAGAATCTCCACAGAGCATATATCACAGAATAAGATCAGCAAGGAGACAGGGGAGACAGAAAACTGCTATAAATATAGCCCTGAAACACAGATAAGCACTCAGGCACGCTAGAGGTGCACAGAGTGGTTAAAATACTGTGCCAAGTGCCCAGGGGTTTCGGGAGGGAGGCATGAGAGGTCAAGTGTGTGCATCTATAAGAGCATATCCAAGATGACAAGCTGGATCTGTCGTCGCTGAGTGTTCTTCTCCATGCAGAACCCAAGGAGAAGACACCGGGAGGCGCCTAGGTAAGTCCGGTGCATCACAGAGCTGCCTAATACTGCCAGAACTCCTTCTCACATAATTTGCTGCACATATTTGTGGCCATTGTTATTTTTGGAACTATTCCATCCATCTTCGTCTTCATATTAATAGTCATTGTTATTATTGGCCCTACTACTTTCATCTTCTTCTTCATATTCATAGTCATTATTTTTGTTGGCACTATTCACCCATCATTTTCTTCAAGAGATGCATTAGGTGCATTACATATATTATAGCAGGACTTAGTGTAACTCATTTCCTTTGTATTACAGTTACAGTAATGTTATTCAGCACTACACTACATGCTACTTCCACGTCTGATTCAGATTGCGGGTTCATACCCAGAGTTCAATTCTTTTGTTCCCAGGGATTTTCCATTTCATGTTGTCTCCTTACATGCAATCACATGCTGTTAGCCAGTTTAGGGTATGCGTCTGTAGGACTAAATGTGAATACTGCCCATACTGGGCCCACCCCCCCCAGTTTGAGTGGTTACATGCTAAGAGTGAGGCCTTTTAGCATGATATTGCTTCCATGCTCATGGCTACATGCTGTTGTTGTGAATTGATGCCATTGTGATCAATATCTATGCTGATCTCTTGCACGATGTCATTAATGAATATCATGCAATTGTGTCTATGTTTAAAATAATCTTGTGCACCAAATTTCTACTATTGGCTTTTACATGCGACTTGTATTTCATGCTTACAGTCACTGAAACCATTTTAACTTATTTGACGGTAAGTTCCTTCTTTCATTAATCACCACTGATTTACTGGCCTTCCAGTTGTCAGGACTGTTAAGAAATGTGCAAAATGGATTTTCCATTTTTACCTGGTATGTGTGGGAGTTATCAACAGTCATTTACCATGAGTCGGACAGGGGTTTCCCTGGTAGACCTTCCCGAAGAGAGAACATGATTTAGGTGGAGGCACTATGTTTGAGGATATATGAGACTAACCTAGCTGTGACTTTATGCAACCTGCCCTCTAGGTTCACTGAAGTATCTGGCAGGCCAGGGGCTAAATATATACAAAGTTATTAGTTATATACATAGCTTATTTAACCACTTTGTATTGACATATTAATTCTAATAAATAACCCCCCCCACACACACAATGTTATATTGAAAAGTACACCTAGCCCTAATGTCTATAGTGGGCCCCATGTACGAAGTGCAATACAGCCAACGCGCAACACAAAATCCTCTTCATTTGTTCAACCGGGTCTAGAGTTCCACCAACACACATGGGTTTGTGAAGCAAGTTGGTGGTGTTTGTGGAGGATCACAAGATTGCACAGGCCAACGGGAGATGGGCAGAGTGAGAATGTTCTCTGCAAAGTATAAAGTAGGTGCACTAATGTGTTTAGTTTTTGCAAAGCAGTGTAAAAGCGTAACGGATTTGATTACATCTAGTGCTACTCTAGATTGGCGCTGTCCAACCAGAGATGCAGAGTCTAACGAGCTCCCTGGTGTTCACCAAGAACCGCCGCAAGGCGGGATGGACTTAGCTGCAGGGAGATCACAGAATGCGGCCCCCTGGCCTGCCTCTGGATGTAGCACTTGGCGGAGGTGATGTTCAAGTAGTAGTTGAAGGTAGAGAGTAAGGCACTCAGAGTCAGACAACCGGATCTGGTACACAATCGAACGGCACAGTACAGAATCAGGAGGCGGACTCAGTGTGAAAGGATTCCAGGTCCGGTACACAGATGGTCAGCAGAAGCAAAATCAGCAGGTAGATACAAGGTCAGACAAGCCGGGTCAGTAGCACAAGATAGCAGAGAAGGATGGTCAGCAAGCCGGGATGCTACGGAATTTGCTGACGCTATATAAATAAATGTTGACGATGATGATGATGATGATGATACACAAATACAGGGGAATCAGAATAGTCAGACAGGCAGCACTGATACACGAGAATCAGATCAGATATCAAAACAGCACAAGGATCCACGAGGAATCTGGAGCCAGGAAGCATACAAGCTGCTCTGACAAAGTTTAAATCCCCGCCCAGAGTTGCGGTCATATGACCGCTGATACTTGGCAGTGTGGCTTCCGACAGCAGAGAGTGAGCGGCGCTGGAGCGTGGACAGATACGTTTATGACAAAAGGTGAGATTTAATCTTGATGAACGAGATTATAGAAATGGAACACAGAGGTGAAGAATGTGTATTTTTAGAGCATCCCTGACAATGCAGAGGGGCATACGGCCATTCCACAAGAGAACTTGATTTCCGCACCTGCTCAGAGTTTGGAGGATTGTTGAGTGTTCTCTTATGCTTTAAAGAAGGCCTATTTTGTGCCATCCAGTTGCACTTTGAAAGTGAAACACATTTTGGACAACCCAAGGCGCCTGATTGTATGGGACACCAAAATGACTGATTTTGGCACCCCATACAATCAGGACTATGTCTTCCACAGTGGAGGCTCCTCTCACCATCCTGCATGTTGGTGTGACTCACGCTGTCACATAGACATGCAGAACAAATGGACTCTGCTGGGCATTGTTATGGCTGATCTATTAGATGTGCACGTACTAAGATGACAACACGCAACATCATGTACTCTGCTTGCATCATCACCTCAAGTGCGTTCCTAATAGAGCATGTGGGGAGGTGACGCAATATTTTAAATTTACTCCTACCAATATACCCCACCAACGCGTTTCAGTGTCTCAGTGTATCTACACCCCCATCAGAATATAAGTGCAGATATTTTCAATACACTATTCAGTTTTATTGCAATACACTGTAGAACTATTTAGAACTATTCAATAAGTCATCCACCATGTGCTCTTGCAGTGCTCCCTTTAGGCCCACCACATACACCTGGGTTTGTTTACAGGCTCAGCATCCCTCCTCTCACCTTCCTCCTATTATTCCAATGAATTATAATATCACTTAATTTCCTCGTACTCTACTTCATCTTATAGAGAGGTGCACTCATGTATTTTTTTCATGTTTGATGTACAATCTGCTCTTGTGGCCACACAGCACATTAAGGTTAGAATACTGCACAGTAATGTAGAATCTGCTAAGGTTTTATTGCAAAGTGGTTGATACTTTTGGTTCCACTAAATACTTCCATGACCATATCCACAGCACTTGTTAACTTAATGTTAAAGGAACTCACCAGAATGCTAGATCCTTCAGCCTCATCATCTTCATGATCTCTCTCATCTCCCTCCGTTCTCGGGTGACATACAGTGACAGCAGGTACGTCAGTGACACATAGCACATGCACATACCGGCAATGAATATGCCGCTTCGAACTATCACTCTTCCAAATTTTGTAGACCTCATTCTCACTACGCCAATGGAGGCCATTTTGTCCTCTACAGGCCTTTTGGTGGTCATCTAGAGAAATAAAAAACTGCAATATTAGGAGACTCAGTAGATTTTAACGTCAACGCGACCTGTCTGACTTGTAATTTAAAGCAGCAATGTCGAGTTAAGTGATTAAACACTTAACCTGTGGGCTCCTGACATTGCCGCTTTAAATTACAAGTCAGACAGGTCGCATTGACGTTAAAATCTACTGACTGACATGTCAATAGTCGGACTTACTTCAAGTCAACATCATGATGCAATCGGACATCTACAGTGTCGCTATGCAGGTAAGTCTGACTATTGTACAGTCCGTTTTTTAAAACATTCGGAATTTAGTTGTAGTACTGTTTGGTGTCGGAATTATCCGAACCGTAAAACAGTACCCAACCCTAAAATATTAGGTAGAGCTTACTGGCTGCAATGTATGTTCTCTTAGTTTGCTTTATTTTATGCTACTTTTAATAAGACACTCTGGGCCTGATTCATTAAGGAAAGTAAAGCAAAATATGAGCAACTTTGCACCTTGGCAAAACCATGTTGAATTGGAGGGAGAGGTAAATTTAAAATGTGAGGACAGAATTATAATTGGGGCATGTCCTAGATCAACTTTAAATTTCAGTGTAAAAATAAAGCTATAAAGTATTTGTGTGCTACATGAAAAAACAGCCAATATTTTCCTTATGTGCAAAATAATAAACTAATTTGCACCCCTTGCATTGTAACATGGTTTTGCCAAGGTTCAAAGTTACGCATTGTTTTGCTTTCCTTTCCTTATTGAATCAGGTCCTCTGTGTGTGTCAGAACAAACACCTAATTGCTGAAGTAAAGACTGTCATGTGAATGAAGCAATGGAAGAAAAGTAAATGTATAAAATTATGGGGTGGCAGGTAATAATTACCGGCTTGTTTAGACATACCAGAAATTAATTCCACTTACTTCAATTATAGCAGAGTCAATACTCGCTTGCAGACAGAGGAACCCCGACCTCCAGTAATGTGTCACGGTGCAGGAATCCGAATAATTTGAACAATGACCTACAGAAGGACATAATATAGACTGTGGATGGTGTCCATCTAAATGCTCTCTACATAACCTGTTCATTTACTCTTATATCTCTTTCTAGATAGCTTGAATATATATGTAATACATGTGGTGCAACTTTCTGAAGCCAATGGGTGATCTACCATGGTTAATGGCAAGAGGAATGGTACACTCTTTAGTAGTGTTTGAAAAAGGAAGGAAAAGTGAAGAAAGCACTGTTATCTTTTTTAATGTTGGTACGGTTTTTATTTAATATGTTAAAATATATTTTCCCAGTCTGATCTTAGACCTCAACACGTCTTTAAGTTTTAAAACTTGGGTTTGAGGACTGCTGGTAATTTTATTAAACAAGTCTTGATTCAACTTCATGAGGATGTGATATTGGTAAGATAGGCCCTAGAACCAGGAAGAACCTTCAAGGTGATTTGTTTCCAAGACAGTGAGTAAAGTGGAACTCCCGTAGAACTCCCGTAGAACTCCCGTAGAACTCAAAGATGCTGACACTAAAGGTTATGTCTCAGCAGAAGATAAACTGAAGAAACAATACTTTGGGCTAAATGAATGATTAAATCCCGCAATTGCAGGCCGGGGGTCAGTAGCTCTTGAGCAATGGCAATCACACGTTATTCTATACCACATGGGTGTCAGCACATTTATGTTACATGTTGCCAGATAGATTCCAAATAAAAGTGTAGGGAGAGATAAGAGGCAGCAGATAGCAAGCATGGTTAAGCTCACCCACACATTAAACTAAATTGGCTACTTGTTTACTTAGATGACATTCTAAATTTCTCCTAGAGGTATATTTACTAACCTGCGGGTTTGAAAAAGTGGAGATATTGCCTATAGCAACCAATCAGATTCTATCTGTCATTTATTTAGTACATTCTACAAAATAACAGCTAGAATCTGATTGATTGCTACACCACATTAGGTGTGTTTAAAGTGTATCTCCAATGTGCACCTATCCTCTTATTTTAAATGGATATTAATTAGGAACAAACAATCCGTAATGGTTATTCTCCAGTCATGTGTTTATCCACGTTAAAATATTCTACCTTAACAGTACATAACAGTACCATCACTGATTGTACACCCAATCAGATTCTAGCTGTCATTTTGTAGAATATACTTAATAAATGATAACTAGAATCTGATTGGTTGCTATAGGTAACATCTCCACTTTTTCAAACTCGCAGTTTAGTAAATATACCCCTAAGACTCACCAAAAGGTCCAATCTACATTATTTACTGAAGCCGGACAGATAATGCCAAGAGGTCATCAGCAAAAATGAGACTACTATCACATACCGCTGTGCTCAGCAGCAATCCCCAAAAGGATTCTCCTCTTATCGCCGAGCCCACCGATGATCTGACCAGGTAGGTGCCTGCTCTTCTGTCCTTCTATCCTTCTATCTATAATAACGCCAGCAGGCTTCGGGTTGCAGAGGTTGCTCAGTGCACTGTTTCTGAGCCACTGCTTATTTTGGATGCTTTTTGCTCTCCTTTCTCCCTATTTGTGTCTGTTATATACATAGATATTTACCGTGGCTTACAAAGTAGACATTAGGACTTTCTGAATCTTCTATGTGGTATCGGATGTGATACTTGAAATGATCATCAAACACCACGGCGACGGTTGTGCGATTTTCCACGTCTCTCAGTAAGTCATCCTCATGCTGGTATTCTTGAATTGCTATTCCTGCAAGTAGAAAAGTACTTTAATACTCCCTCTTATGTTCTCCCTTAAATCAGACACAATGCTCCCCAAGGAACCTTCTCTCTGGCTCCTGCTAATAGTGGAGAAGTTTATTGTATATAATTTCCTTCTTGCATCATGTGAGCAGAATTCTGTACCATCCCAATCCGTGCTCAGTGACCTCGTGGTCAGGCGTACAGGTAGCCGCATCACATAACACGCGATGCAGCCGCGTCATTGACGATGTGGCCGCATCACGTGTCATGTGATGCGGCCGTCTGTACGCCGACACGGCCGCATCGCGTGTCCGTGGATGCAATATAACTGTAATATTGCATCCACGGGGGGGGGTAGGCCGGCCCAAACAGGGGTCAGACTGCCCCCCTGCCCCCGGCCCAGCCCACCTCTGCTTGTGGTACAGAAAAATGCACAGAGCCACGGCAGAGGTAAAGTTATCACAGTACAGCTGATTAATACTATTCCATAACATACAGATATGTCCTCCTTTAATTATCCTTTCAACAGGATAGTGGAGTTAAAAAAAAGAATCGCAAGCTAGTATTCTTTTTCAGATGCGATAGCTAGTACTGATTGCAAACAGCAGGTAATGCTTATATAAAACTGCATTGTGTCCTCCATACAGATTAATATATATTCTGTATTCACATCTGTAGGTGAACTACATACTGTGTAATAATAATAAAGTGTCAGCATATCTACATCCCCAAATCACAATCACACCTGACGCTAGACAGCCTGGGCTGATAGGCACTATAACATGACGTCCTACAGTTTAGAGTATAATGAAAACTAATCCCAACCTGGTCAGCACAGGGCTGCTGACTCAATGGAGACGGGGATTGCAAAAGAAAATGTGAGCCCCCCGTCAATACAGGCTACCAGCTTCTCACTGAAAAGCACCATGGCTCTTCAAAGTCTTCCCTACTGCTAGGGTCTGAATAGTTAAAAAATACTCTGTGTGTCGTTTTTACCACCCCAGTGTTCCCAGTAAAATGGCTAGGACTCCCTAAATCCAATGCCAATTATACCAAAAGGTTAAAAATAAATAAAACACCCACGATTTTAAAAAGTAAATGGACTAATGGGGGCTCCAAACTTTCGTTTACCAATTTATTAAATATAAAATAAAATAAATAATCTTATTTTCTTCTTTCTTTGGTTATAGTCCAGATAAAAATTGGAAAGTCCCTGTTCACAAGGACACATTCTCTCACGATAAGCACTTGTTGGTAAAGCACTGTGAACAGCAGTAACCTGGACTCCCTTAACCGCTAGCCAATCACAGTTTCCCTTCATTAGCTGTTGGTTAGGGAGAGTCCCAAGTCCCAGGACCAGTGGTAGTGGTTGTTCATCGTGAGTGACTGGGCCATTTTTATGGGTATTTTTTTCTGGTTTCACCTCACATATCAAATGAGAAGAAAGAAGACTATAAAATTTTATTTAATATTTAATAAATTAGTGAATTAGGGTCTGACGGAGGGCGGGAAGCCCTGGTGCTTTTCAGCGCTAAGTTGATAACCTCTTTAAAGGGGCAGGCGCACTTTTCTTGCGGCCCCGCCCCCATTGAGGTAGATGTGGTTTTCACAGTAGGAAGGGTACCCTATGCTCAAGTCAGTTTCTCCCTTCAGGCCTTGCACGTTCCACCAGGCATTGATTTGGGAAAATCTTACCTTACTCCTAAAAGCCACTTGTAGGAACATACACACTCTTATTTGGCACATTTAATATTATTATTATTAACAATGATTTATATAGCGCCAGCATATCCTGTGGAATTTTAAAATTGTGAAGAAACACAGTATTAAAACAAGACTGAGTAATATAGAAAGACAGAGAGGTAATATTGCCCTGCTCGCAACTGCTCTACAATCTATATTACAATGGGAGTTTGATACATGAGGTTAAGTGCTACATATTGCATATTGGTCCGGCCAGTTAAAAGTGCCGTCATTTGTTCTGTCTTCCAACATACGGACTTACATGACCAAGTCTTCTGCTACCTGTTACTTGTTCATATCATACTACAGCTAAGTTTTCTGCTGTTCTTTACTGTGTTTAGTTTAGTTTGTATTATGTTTTGCTAAGATTGGTATAATGTTTTCTTAACTATTTCATCTGTTTTGCACTATTGTTCCACCTCAAATAAATGTATATTTGTTCAATGTTTTGGTCCTACCACTCTCCTTTGACCATTGTTATCACCACACACATCTAGCCATCTAGTGGCAGCCAGTGCCACATCACCCCCTTCTGGTCATGAGGACACTTTCGGCTTACTAGCCATTACCCTACCTGAGTCAGATTCCTCGGGCTATTCACATTGATGACCCTAACCCTCAATTTCCCACTCCACTACAACCTGCCTCCCCCTCCTTCTGAGACCGACCTTATGGGCTCCCGGTGGCCCGAGACCTGCATATTTACCTTGCTTCTGCATAATATCCCCACTTACTCCTTATGGCAATTAAAATTTGACCTTAAATGTCTACGCAAAAGAACTACCCTGTTTCACACTGTTCGACAACTAAAGGGTGACATTGTGTTCCTACAGGAAACTCAGTTCTCTGGCCCACGTCACCCTGAACTCAAATCTAAATACTTCACGTGTTCCTATCACACTTGTGATCCAATACGTAAAAAAAGGGAGTTGCAATTCTCTTTGCAAAACAACTTTTCTACTCTCCTAGGACCTCTTGTTGGACGCATGGAGGGTTAAAGAACCTACTGCTAGAAATTACAACTTCCTTTACCCAGTTCACGGGGTGTACACCCACCTGGACATGGTCTTTCTGTGTGTTGCACCTAACTCAGAATATTCTCAATGCAAACATATTCGAGAGCACTTGGTCAGACCATGGCCCAATTGTGGTGGACGCAGCAGGCCCTTGGTCTAGACAATGACAATTCACCTGGCGCCTAAATGACAGGACCCTGCTTAACCTCCACCTAACATTACAAATTGCCAACGAAATCCAAAATTATTATTCTCCAAACGCCGACCAAACGATTTCTCCTATGCTTCTCTAAGATGCCCATAAAGCTGTGATTCGAGGTAACCTAATCAGAGCGGCCTCCTTTGCTAAAAAAAATGAGAACTCAAAAATTTCTGTAGGTCTCAGAGCGAGTTACCAACTGAGATGCTATCCACAAATCCACAGGTCAACCAGAGGACTATAATAAACTAGTGGCAGGTAGAGGTGAACTCAACCTTTTGCTTTCTACCAAAACTGAAAACACATTTAAATGCCTGAATCAGGTCTTTTATGAAAAGGTTGATCAAGCGGACAGGTTGTTGGCATCCAGGTTGAGGGCCAAGGTGTCTCGTAGCAATGTTGCTCGAATCAAATCACACTTAGGTGCCATTTCACAGGACCCTGACCAAATTACAGAGGAATTTCGGAAATTCTATAGTAACCTCTTTAACATCTCACCTAAAGGTGGTTCTCCCCCAGTGCCTGTCGAATTTATTTGGGACTTCTTGTCTAAATGCCACATGCCTAGTCTCCTACCTTGTGCGCTAGAACTGCTGGGTGCAGATTTCACTCCACAAGAAATTTCCAGCATCATAAAAGGCCTAAAACCAAATAAAGGCCCTGGCCCGGATGACTTTACCGCCATGTATTATAAAACATTTAATGCCTTGCTGTTGCCTTATCTTACCAATGTGTTCAATAGGGTGTTGAAGGGTGGATCCTTCTCCAAGGAAGCTCTTGAAGCTAGAATTATTGCTATTCATAAAGAGGGCACAGACCCTTCAGATTGTGCTAACTACAGACCCATCTCACTCTTGAACACAGATGTTAACATATAAGCGCAGGCTCTGGTGGAGCCTTAATGCACTGTTATCTCAACTAATCCATGAATATCAGGTCGGTTTCATACTGGGTAGACAAGCCCGTGATAATAGTACGCGTACTATCGACCTTATACACTGTATTAACACCTCCAAGACCCCGGCCATTGTCCTTTCATTGGACGCAGAGAAGGCCCTTGACCGAAACAGCTGGCTATTCATGCTGGAAACGCTTAAAAAGAAAAGAGTTGGTGGTAACTTTTTGCATGGGATCCAGGCCCTTTATTCTGGTCTCTCGGCGAGGATCTCGGTGAATGGAATACTCTCTTCCTCACTCCCAATCTAAGACGGCACCCACCAGGGATGCCCAGT
Organism: Mixophyes fleayi; assembly: GCF_038048845.1. Taxonomy (NCBI): domain Eukaryota; kingdom Metazoa; phylum Chordata; class Amphibia; order Anura; family Limnodynastidae; genus Mixophyes; species Mixophyes fleayi. Next base: position 203,046,135 of record NC_134407.1, on the reverse strand, counting down.
ATCACTGCTGATTTCTGCTCTTGTGATAGAGCCCCTGGCAGCAAGGATATGTCTCTCCCCGGATATTAGGGGTGTTGTGGCTGGGTTTGATGAGCATAAACTCAATTTAGTTGCAGATGATATCCTGCTTACACTGACCTCATCTCACACCTGTATCCCAGTCTAATTTGATGTCCCCGTGGCCTACTGCTCTCTCTCGGTATATAAAGTTAATTTTTCCAAGACTGAGGCCCTTGCATTTCATCTACCACCTCCTACCCTGGATCTCCTTAAAAATAATTTGAATTTTTCTTGGCAGTGCTCCTAAATGAAATACTTGGGAGTCTATATTACTTCCAATTATGATACTCTGTACTCAGCAAACTTCCCACACGTTATTAAGCTGGATCTGCTCAGATGGTAAAAAATTATTATTTCTTGGCTCGGTAGGATTGATTTTCTTAAAATGAATATTTTGCCCCGTTTACAATGCCTGTTAGCAGGTAATGTGTGTCGAGGAGAGACGCAGATCTTGTGCAGAGCGGATGCGTTAAGTGTTTTATATTGAATTCGGTAACAAAAAGGCAACCAATGTAGAGACTTCCAGAGTGGAGCAGCAGTTGAAGAGCGTTTTGAAAAGAAAATCAATCTAGCCAATGCATGCAAAATAGATTATAGAGGTGAGAGTCTGATTTGGGAAAGACCAGTAAGGATAGCATTGCAATAGTCAATGTGGGAGATGATGAGTGCATGATTTAACGTTTTTGCAGTGTCTTGTCTGAGATATGTGTGTATTCTGGAAATGGTTATAAGATGTATGTAACAGGAAATAGATAAAGATTTGATGTCGAGATCAAGGGATGCAAGGAATACACCTAGGCAGCGAGTTTGTGGGGTAGGATTTATGGTTATGTTGTTATAAGATATAGAAATATCAGCTAGGTATCTTCTGTTGGCTGGTGGGAATATTATTAACTCTGTTTTTTAAAAAATTGATTTTGAGGTAATGAGAGGCCATCCAAGATGAAATGACAGAAAGACAGTCAGTAACGCTGTATCTATCCTCTCCTGAGAGACCCTGCCTTCCGCTCACGAAGGGGAGGGTCTGCGGGCCAGACCCCTCCAGCCAATCACAGTGCAGGGCCAGCCAATCACAATGCAGGGATGCTGGAAATTTTAGTTTCTAGCACCCAAGGTTGCATTACACTGACCCCTACAGCTGGTAACTTCACCCACCTCGTCAATAACCCTCACCTCCACCTTTGTAGTCACAAAAAAAAACCATCTCTGTAGTCACAATATAAACCCATCTCTGTAGTCACAATATAAACCGAGCTCTGCAGTTATAATATAAACCCAGTTCTGTAGTCAGTCATGTCTTGATGCCAGTCACAAACTGGTAGCACATCTTAAAATGTCTACATTCTCCTTCAAGAGCTTCTTTTTTTTTTTAATAAAGCCCAATTGTAGTGATAAAAGAAAATCAGTCATCGCCCCAATTTAACCAAAAATATTACTGCTCAGCTGGGCGATACTTAGATGGCCCCATGATACTGGTCAAGAGCGGTAAAATTTACCAGGCAAGTGCTTGCAGGTGAGCGTATGCATTGGGCTTTGAGATTTGGGTTGGGTATGTTTAACCGATGGTATTTACACCGATAACGGCGAGAACTGCAAAAAAAACCCCGATAACTGTAAAAATGACAACAAAATTGTCGTTTTTACAGTTATTTGCTGGTACTATAGAAATAAATGATGATGATGATTCTCAGTCACGTTGAACATCTCAAGTCATTCATTGAAATAATTTTATTAATTTCAAATTCAATAATTGTTATATACTTGTTCAGTTCTGTTTAAGGCTCTGCAGCCTTTAACTGATGTAGTACACGTTGTTATGTGTGAGGAAACGGGGTGCTACTGGACTGAGAACTTTGTATTCATCACCTGTTTCTCACGGTTTAATGTACTTTTTAATCCTTGGCCCAGTCTAAGTATATACACCTGAGCATCGGTGTATTATGTGTATTATTATTTCATGTTATTAGGTACATTTTGCCCGTGCTATTACCTGCGATATTGTATATAGTATAAATATAAAGAATATTGCCATACTTTGTGAAAATAACCAGCAGCAGTCATTTTGCTAGTGTTAGCTAATGTAATTATCATTTGTCTCCATTGTTATGAGGGGCAGCTGAGATTTGGTTTGTAATCAAAACAATGTCTGAGTGAACAAGCTGGCAGCCCATGTTAATTAGCTAGGTCAACAGGAAATCTGAGAGGCAATGAGGTTAGAACTTCTAAATGATATGCAATGTGCCTCCACAGTAATATATTGGGTGAAATAGCATTGGGAAATATATCAATATGTATCAATATAAATGTTATTGAATGAAAATGTATCACAGATTCAGATGGCGTAACACTGCTGATACAATGTGTCAAAAGTCTTATTGTTTCATGTAAGCGTGCAGTGTTATTCCCTGCTGTAATATTGTAACTCCATGTTTAGTGTATCCAGCCAAAACAGCTAATTGAGTTAAGACATTCTATTGTATAATCAAGGTAACAGGGAGCCAAGGTGTCCCTGCTGTAAGGGGGAGGTTTGAGACATTTGACCCTACTTCCTGTGTATACAGGGAAGAATATAGGGAAAGCAGAATGTCAAGCGAGCTATTCTAGCTTGAAGGATCCTGGTGTACAAGACATCAGCAAGAAGGACTCTAGGCTAGACATTGTGGTGCCGCTGGAGGGAACCCTACCAGGACAGGGTCGTTTTGAGCCAGTAACCCAGTCTGGGAGACACCATAACTGTTTTGCTAGTGGTAATATTGCGGGAGGATAAGACTCTGTAAGAGACCGTGATTATTACTTTGGAGTGCTGACTGCGAGAGGCTTCTGGAGGATACATGATACCATTTACCTTGTAACTTGTGAATGTCTTGTGGTTTTGTGCTGTCGTAATAAAGTCTTATTTTAGATATATTCTGGTCTACCCGAGTGAGTTGAATCCCACAGAGGGTAACTGCCGTCCCAGCTAAGGGTGGTATCCTCACATTATGTATTATATGTTGCTATCGCCAAGATTGTTATAGTATAATACCTGTTAAAAAAAATAATTCAAAGCAAATGAAGTTTGAATTACTACAGTACTCTCCTTCAGTTCCTGGGCTACCACCCTGACAAAACCCACAACCATTCACCCAAGCTTGTCCTTACCTTGGGAACCCCTAGCCCCTCATTATCTGAAACTACCACGCATATCTTCACTACATTTTTGGCTATACTTGGTGAATTATTCAGCTTTACAATTTGCTTTAGGTACCACATGTGGTAGCCTAATTAACATCTAATTTACCTTTTATTTGGCCACGTACAGACAGTCTCTGCATGATGTCCCTGGTAGTGGACGTGATGGGAACGTATCCGACTGTTTTGTTTTTCAGGTTGAATGAGTCTAATCTTCCTAGTGACTCTGCAGGTGTGAATTCATTTTCATGGGAACTTTGTGCTAGGGCGGCAATAGTGAACATCAGGAACACGAACGCCAAATCTTGCAGCCATTCCTGAGCAGAGAAACACAGACACTTGCATTGTTCGACATGCGATAAATATCAGATGTCACCCCTTTAATTATAGACTATACCCCCAAGTACTAGGTCTAGTACAGTATAATATACTTTTACTAATACAATAAGCTGCCCTTTCAGTCCTAATTGTTTGAATATCAAATATGAGGCCTTATACCCAGAACCGCGAACAATAGCAACGCAGAGCAATATTATTCTCTCCCCAGTGTGGATCCTTGATGCCGCTGGACAGCGCGGTAACATTGAAGATAGCGCTAAAACTTCACTTATCAGAGGAAATCGTGATATGTTCATATTCTAATCAAAATTATTTTTAGGATGTGAAAATTTACCTTTTTTGCCTTTTTTAGAATTTTCTTTTTGTTGACACACATTCTTTAGAATTTTTTTTATATAGTCTTTATATACAGAGAGGATAAGTTATTACTTTTTAATGTGTAATGCTGATTCAGTTAATTAGATAGCAGCAAAATACACAACCCTGAATATCTACCACTCACACTCAAAGGGCATATTTAGAAAACAATAAAATGTTTGCATCACCCGTTAAGTTAAAAGTCTTACACCTGCCGATAGTGTTGTTATGGTCGCTGATAATCCTGCCGGCTGTAAGTTGGCAGGAAGCCTATTTAAGTGTTGTAGAGGTACTTTTAACTGCCGCGATATCTGTTCTTCTATCGTCATCTCAGGATGGAAATAACAGAACAAAACCATTTAAAACTTGCTTTATTCATGCAGCCACCTCATAAACTATTAATACACTGAGCCAGTATTGCCGGGGCAGCAATTTTTTTGGGCAAATTGCAGTGATAAGGCATTTTTTATCACCACCAATAAAACAATATTACTTATGTGTAAGTAGGCCTCTGACTTTTATTATAGAATGATCAGACCTGACATATAGTTTCAGGTTTGTGATTGGGTAAATCTTTTCTCAAGGGACTCTGAATCCAGCGACCTATCACAAACCAGGTGTCAGACGCCGTCCCCGCTGATCCCCTGTCAGACGGGGAATGTACGTCTGACTTCCCTGTCAGCTGCCGCGGGACTCCGCTTCCGGGTACTCGGGCGCATGCGCCCTGTTCTCAGTCCCGTTGCTAGGCAACGGGACGCCGCTTCTCCTACCAGTTCCGCCTCCTCCTCTCCGCCAATCACTACAGTCAGCCCTCTATTTAAACCTGTCTCTGGCGCCATTAGGGTGCCAGAGTAACAGGTTCACCACCAGTGTTCCTGGCTTCCTTATTCTCCATAATCCTGAGTATTCTGATTCCTGATTACCTGTTGTGACCCCGGCTTGGCGACCATTCTACTCTTCTGTGTGACCCATTCTGTACTGTGACTTCGGTTTGGCGACTATTCCTTTGGATTACCCTTTGTACCTGATATTCCTGATTGCTGTGACCCGGAACCGTCTGACCTCTCTACGCTACACTGGTAACTGGCTAATAGGACCGTGACCTGCGTGCTCTCTGCTGCGAAGTCCAAACCTCCTTGCGGGGGTCCCTGGTGAACACCAGGGGTACGTTAGACTCCGCGCCTGTTTGACCAGTCGCGCCAATACCGGTTAGTGTCTAATTATCTTCAGCCTTCATAGGCCTACAGCGTGACACCAGGGAAATTACAACACAGAATCTTGTGCCTTGTGATTGATGCCTTTGGGTACTTGCCAGGACACTGTGCCATTTCCTTCTCCACTTGTGAAGCAGATTTTTCCACAGCAGAGCCAGGGTCTGCTGGAACAGGCTGGTTTCTCTCAGTGTCCCCTCTGTCATCTGAAACATATGAAAGATGAAAAACAGTAGATGAATATTAAAGTCATTATGACATGTGAACCACCGAAGAGGTTTGTGCTAGTGTCTGTGAATGCAGCCACTCATCCACCACGTGTTGGATCCAAAACCCCTAATCTTCTTCCATCCACCTTTTATTGTATCTTAAGCTGGGTACACACTACAGGTTTTGCACAGGATTATCGTGCCAATCACACAATAAACGACTGTTAGGTCCGATATCGCATTAGTGTGTACGCTCCCATAAATGGACTAAAAATTACTATCAAAGATGGAACTATGCCGAGCAAATTATGCAGTGTGTACGCACTACCGACCAGCAGTGCAGGCAGGTCTTCATAGAGTTTACAGAGTAACGATCTATTCAGCAGATGATTATGACAGATGAAGAGCACAGATCTGAAGGTAAATTGTGTAAAATCGTGGAAGTGTGTACACATGAATCTGCATGCTGATTGGAACGTTCATTTGTTGGTAAAATCGTTCCAGCTATCGCATCGGGAGAAATTTTCTGTAGTGTGTGCCCAGCTTTACCTTTACAAAACACCTCATATGCCCTCTAATCTCCAATTAGTTCTTTATTGAACTGAAACTTTGAAATAAGTTGGTACTTTTTTTTCGTTGGGTACGGTACCCAATGCTGGGGATACCGACAACCAATTCCCCTCCAAACGCAGACCAAAGCGTGTAATCACCGAAGTGATTAACATATACACTTACCTTCTCCCCGACACAGGACATCCCCGGAGGCGCTGGTCTGCATTATGACAATTAATGTCGCAATGCAGCGCCGTCATCCAGCCTCTTCGGATTTTACAGCAGTCGAAGAGCAGCGCCTCTGGGGATGTTCTGCGTCGGGGAGAAGGTAAGTCTATATTTTAATAACTTCGGTTATTACACGCTTCGGTCTTCTTTTGGAGGGGTATTGGGGGTCGGTATATCCAGCATCGGGATACCGATTAGCACTGCTTTTTTTCTATTCTTAATTTAGAGCTAGGATCAACCTTTGGACACATCAATCACACTCAAAATAGGTTTTTGGTCTTGCTTGTAATTTCCACCTCTGACTCCTCAATTGATCATCATAGTGCTCCCTCTGTAAGGGTCATATACAAATGGCAAACAAAGTGCTGCATCAGGCACTCCTTCTTTATTTCAATGAACTGAATTGAAGTGAAGTGAATTGAAGAAGGAGCGCTGTCCAAAGTGTGTCCCCATATTGGAATTGGCCAATAAAATCTATCTGCATTAGCAATGGGCATGTTAGTAAAAACATCATGTAGCGCTGACAGACGTGGACGTCTGCATATGCGCAATAGGGAACTGTAGTCAACCAGGAGCTACAATCCCTGGTTTGCACCGAGCTGCTGCCGGAGGATTCAGTAAGAGCTTGTTAAAGGGGGAGGGGCTAACGAAGAAAGTAAAAAAAAAGCTGATCAATAAACGGTACTAACTGATAATAGCACAGACAGGGTGAGAAGGAACTGACAGGTCACTAAATGGTGGAGGAGCTGAGGACAAAATTCAACGGAAATTTTATCACAGGGTCATGGAGGTGATCAAGAGGAGATTTAAACTCAATCCTGTCAGCTATCTCAGTAGTGAGACAAGTAAGACAGTTCAGAGAAAGCTGCATGAGGAGACGAGAAAGATCCTGAGATGTCATGAGTTCTCCACAAAATAGATAAGTAACCATCATTCACTTATCCCTTCCCTGGATTGGACATTGTATTAGAGGACTAATAGTTAGAGAGATAATATAGAGACCTGAGGATTAATTATAAGCCCTTTTGCAAGACTGTGCTTATTACCAAGGGCTGTGAATTGTGAGAGACAATACGGGAGCAGAGACTGTACAATTTATATACAATAATCCAGATTATTACTGCTGATAAGAGACGAATAGCCACTGAAAACCCTAAATATTGCTTTGACACCACGGTTTACCGACAGCTGTGATAATTTCCTGGACCAGTTGCCACTTTTATATTGGACTGTCATTAAATGAGTGGAAGGGATTAATTGGATGCTGAAATTTATATAAGGGCCTATCATCCAAAATAAATATATAAATTAGAGATGTTCACTGACCCCTGTGTTCTGGATTTGGATCTGGATTAACTTGATGTTTTGGTTTTGGTTCTTGTTAAACCGTCCTTGCGTGTTTTGGTTTTGGTTTTGGATATCTATTTTTTTTTTCGAAATTTCCTATATTTTTGCTAAAATAACATCATTTTGCTTTTTTTCCCCCTACATTATTATTAACCTCAATAACACTAATTTGAAGTCATTTGCAGACAATTTTGACCACCTCACAGGTCACAATATTATTTTCATACACTTTCGGACAAAGACTGCCGCGACCTGGTTGGATGGTAAGCGACAGAGCAATGGCACAAACACATGGCAGTTCATAGCACATCTAGGAAACATTGCCACACAGCAGTGGGAGAAAAGAAATGTCCTTGGACCCTCCCAAACACCCTTATGTAAAATATTAAAAAGGACATGTACAGTTTAGCAAATCAAGCACTCAAGCGACAGGCAGTGCCACTTTTGTGGCTAAAGTGCTTGGTTTGTTTGGACCCCCACAAAACAAGCTAACAATAGTTTAGCTGCCGTAAGCCTAACAGTGAAGCCTATCAATGAACTCTACATTATTAAACCATGGAGTAAATGTATCAAGGTCCGATGTTTTTCAGCATTTTAAAATCGTGGCAAATCGCTGGTGATAACCCGTGCTTTTAGTCCCCAAGTTGCCAAATGTATTAAACTGCGAATTTGACTCTAATCTTAAAAATCGCTGGTCATCTCTGGCGCTTCATAGTATTAGGGGATTTTCCCACGCTGTCGTGGGAAACTCCTAATACTATAAATAGACGTTGCGCAAGAGCTAAGTTCATTGCGTATCGAAGCTTCTACAGTGTAGAAGCTGCTTGCGGCGTCTGTCTTTTTTTTTTTTTTTTTTTAACCAAGCATGTTCCGGATTGGATTTTACAGATATGGGGCCCTTCTGGCTGAAGATAAGAAGACTGCAATCAACACGGGAGCCTGCCAGCCCTATTATTTCTATTTCAGCAAAGACAATTAGCAATGGAGCAATGGAGCTCTTCTCTTTGTGTGTTACCTATATAACACAGTAAAATGTGACTTCAGATTTAGAAGACCAAGTCTGCCAGCCCTATTATTTCTATTTCAGCAATGACAATTAGCAATGGAGCTCTCCTCTTTGTGTGTTACCTATATAACACAGTACAATGTGACTGCAGATTAAGGAGACCAAGCCTGCCAGACCTATTATTTCTATTTCAGCAATGACAATTTGCAATGGAGCAATGGATCTCTCCTGAATGTCACTGGAGACTTTGAAGAACACTGCTACCCCTCCTCTTTCTTTTCTACCTATGACGCTGCCCAACTGCACTAGAGACTGCCAAGAACTGTGCTACCCCTTCTGTTTCCCTCTGTGAAATGACGTTTTGCCTCGTTTTCAATTCCGAAGGTGCGCGAAAGTACCGAGCCGGCTCAGCGCAGTACTCGGATCTGGTAAGTTCGGGTGTGTTCGTTTCTCGAGGAATCGAGCCTGAGCATCTCTAATATAAATGTTTATTTATTTACTGAAATTGTTATATATATGTACCCGATTGTAGTAAGTGAATCTATAGTGTTGTAAATGTGTTAACTTAAGCTATATTTAAAACTTACATTTTAATTGAGAAATTAAAACTCAGAAAATTTCTTTGGGTGCTTACGCTGGATTAATAAACAGATCAGCGTCGATTTCAAAGAGCAATTCATGCATTGTTATTGTTTGTGTGTGCCTGTAGTTTTATTAGTAGGGGGTGGAGGGTTCCTTGGTCTCCCTCTGGTGTTGCTTATACAGAACACTACCCAACGAAGAGCCTGCTGTACTCAAACCAAGGTGGAGGCTCTGCGCTACTGAAGATTAAAGATAAAGGGAATACCACAGATCAAGGCACATTTCATTTAAATAAAACCACCCACTCGACACTAGGGGAAGGAAAGGGGTGTTACAATCACTGTAAAACCCAACCTACTAACACTTTAGCACCTCCCCCTTCATTCCTTTTTACTTTTCAGCTCAGCTCTAACTGATGATCAGTTATAATTGAAATGAAAAATGGAACATGGAGAATGACACATCTAATTAAGACACTTCTGTGTGCTTGAATATTTTATTTGTCAAAAGTGCACCTAGACTTGTGTTTTGAAGAGGAAGAGCAACTGTAAAGTGCAATTATATTATTAGTATAAGAGGAGGCATCTCAGGGGTGGTGTAAACATCATCTCCTCACCCCCAATAAGTAGGAAACTCCACCCTAAAGGTTCCTTCTCTGCCCCTTAATCCCATTAAAATAATCTCATCCTGCAAAACAGAATGTAATTTTATCATTTGGGTGCACTTATGCATTACATCCACACAAATAGGAGCAGTGCGAATGTTTGCACCTTACATTCTTATATATTTTATTTTCCCTGTCCTATATTGATAAAGAAATAATTATATGATAAGGCACTGAAAACCCAATATATTTTATTATGGAATAAGTAAGGATAGTAAAAGATGTAAAATTGAATAGTTCACCAAATACCTTTTTAAGAACATTTTCTGATTTCCTCACTAGAATACCACCTATGTGCTATACACAATGAAAGCAACGCCTGCCTGAGAGGTGATCTGACTGCGTGTAACCATCATATATGTCTCCTGATTTATAGTCACTGTTTCGGGTTCTGAGCTGCTGAAGAAACAGGTCTATACTACAGTGCTTTACTTTCTGGAAATGAAGATCTTATTCTTATTAGGGATGAGCGCACTCGGATTTATGAAATCCGAGCCCACCCGAACGTTGCGGATCCGAGTCGGATCCGAGACAGATCCGGGTATTGGCGCCAAATTCAAAAGTGAAACTGAGGCTCTGACTCATAATCCCGTTGTCGGATCTCGCGATACTCGGATCCTATAAATTCCCCGCTAGTCGCCGCCATCTTCACTCGGGCATTGATCAGGGTAGAGGGAGGGTGTGTTAGGTGGTCCTCTGTGCTGTTTAGTGCTGTGCTGTTTAGTGCTGTGCTGTTTAGTGCTGTGCTGTTTAGTGCTGTGCTGTTTAGTGCTGTGCTGTGCTGTGCTGTGCTGTGCTGTGTTCTGCAGTATCAGTCCAGTGGTGCTGTGTGCTGTGCTCTGTCCTTCTGAGGTCAGTGGTGCTGCTGGGTCCTGTGCCGTGTCCTGTTCAGTCCAGTGGTGCTGTGTCCTGTGCTCTGTGCTTCTAAGGGCATTGACCGTCCAACAGTCGTTTGCCATGACCACCAAATACGATAGTAGTCACCCTATTGCAAAGCGTATAACTGCGGCTGTAACTGCAATGTTGGTGTTAGACGTGCGCCCGGTGTCCGCCATCAGTGGAGTGGGATTTAGAGGGTTGATGGAGGTATTGTGTCCCCGGTACCAAATCCCCTCGAGATTCCACTTCACTAGGCAGGCGATACCAAAAATGTACAGAGAAGTACGATCAAGTGTCCTCAGTGCTCTTAAAAATGCGGTTGTACCCACTGTCCACTTAACCACGGACATGTGGACAAGTGGTTCTGGGCAAACGAAGGACTATATGACTGTGACAGCCCACTGGGTAGATGCATCCCCTTCCGCAGCAACAGCAACAGCTGCATCAGTAGCAGCATCTACAAAATGGCTGCTCATGCAAAGGCAGGCAACATTGTGCATTACAGGCTTTAATAAGAGGCACAACGCTGACAACATATTAGAGAAAATGAGGGAAATTATCTCCCAGTGGCTTACCCCACTTAGACTCTCATGGGGATTTGTGGTGTCAGACAATGCCAGTAACATTGTGCGGGCATTAAATATGGGCAATTTCCAGCACGTCCCATGTTTTGCCCACACCATTAATTTGGTGGTGCAGCATTACCTCAAGAGTGACAGGGGTGTGCAGGAGATGCTTGCGGTGGCCCGCAAAATTGCTGGACACTTTCGGCATTCAGCCAGTGCCTACCGCAGACTAGAGGCACATCAAAAAAGCTTGAACCTGCCCTGCCATCACCTCAAACAAGAGGTTGTGACGCGCTGGAACTCCACCCTCTATATGCTGCAGAGGATGGAGGAGCAGCAAAAGGCCATTCAGGCCTACACAGCCACCTACGACATAGGCAAAGGAGTGGGGATGCGCCTGAGTCAAGCGCAGTGGAGACTGATTTCCGTGTTGTGCAAGGTTCTGCAGCCATTTGAACTTGCCACACGAGAAGTCAGTTCCGACACTGCCAGCTTGAGTCAGGTCATTCCCCTGATCAGGCTGTTGCAGAAGCAGCTGGAGAAAGTGAGGGAGGAGCTGGTAAGCCATTGCGATTACACCAAGCATGTAGCTCTTGTGGATGTAGCCCTTCGTACGCTTTGCCAGGATCCGAGGGTGGTCACTCTTTTAAAGTCAGAGGAATACATTCTGGCCACCGTGCTCGATCCTCGGTTTAAAGCGTATGTTGTGTCTCTGTTTCCGGCGGACACAAGTCTACAGCGGTGCAAAGACCTGCTGGTCAGGAGATTGTCCTCTGAAGAGGACCGTGACATGCCAACAGCTCCACCCTCATTTTCTTCCACATCTATGGCTGCGAGGAAAAAGCTCAGTTTTCCCAAAAGAGGCACTGGCGGGGATGCTGATAACATCTGGTCCGGACTGAAGGACCTGCCAAGCATTGCAGACATGTCTACTCTCGCTGCATTGGATGCTGTGACAATAGAAAAAATTGTGGATGATTACTTTGCTGACACCATCCAAGTAGACATGTCAGACAGTCCATATTGTTACTGGCAGGAAAAAAAGGCAGTTTTGAAGCCCCTGTACAAACTGGCTCTATTTTACCTGAGTTGTCCCCCCTCCAGTGTGTACTCGGAAAGAGTTTTTAGTGCAGCGGGGAACCTGGTCAGTGAGCGGCGAAGGAGGTTGCTTCCTCACAACGTTGAAAAAATGATGTTTATAAAAATGAATAATCAATTCCTCAATGAAGTACAGCACTGCCCTCCAGATACTACAGAGGGACCTGTGGTTGTGGAGTCCAGCGGGGACGAATTGATAATGTGTGATGAGGAGGAAGTAGACACTGTAGGGGGAGAGGAATCAGAGGTTGAGGATGAGGACGACATCTTGCCTCAGTAGAGCCTGTTTAGTCTGTACAGGGAGAGATGAATAGCTTTTTTGGTGTGGGGGCCCAAACAAACCAATCATTTCAGTCAAAGTTGTTTGGTAGGCCCTGTCGCTGAAATGATTGGTTTGTTAAAGTGTGCATGTCCTATTTCAACAACATACCTCTCAACTGCAGCTCATCCCTCCTCTGCGGGGATAATGTCTCCTGTGCTCTGACACGTCACTCTGTGTACTCTCAGCCTCAGGATCTGACACTACAGCTACCATGCCTCTTGTAGCAGCCCTCACTCCAGGGCCTCTTCCATGTGCAGTGTCCCCCTCTCTCTTGGGTTCACTATAGTGGCATGGAGTTCTCCCCCTCATCCAGGGCACACATTCCTTGCCCTGGCTCAGTCACCACGCTCAGACTTCCAGGCAATGCTGGGGGAGCCTGGGAGCTTCCACCCCAGGTCCCCAGCTACAACTCTCCTCTCCTGTGTCTTCTCTCTCTTTCTGACACTTTAAAGATCGTGCCTTTAAATGAAAAAGTCAGTCTTTATTGCACGACTATGTGCAAGTGCAACAGGGACATTTTTTTGGGTTTACAAAGTCAAACAATAACACTTCAACCCTGTCTGTCTGGGGTCTCTCAATGACGAATTGACTGTAGCATGTTTGGAGGAGGTATTGTGGCCCCGGTATCAAATTGGGTACCGGGGCCACCCCACTCTGCAGTCCAGATACTTGTTTGGTGGAATTCCGACACGTGGAGGGTTTTTTAATTATATTGTGGCCTCGGTACCAAATTGTGTACCGGGGCCACCACACTACGCAGTCAAGATAGATAGATGCGTATTGCGTATCATAGATAAAGTACATTCAGTGGTGTGGGGCAAATTGAAAAATATTCCAAATGCACTGACATTATCAAAAACAAGAGGTTGTCACACGCTAAAACTCCAACATGTATATGATGGAGAGGATGGAGGAGCAGCCGGATGTGTAGTGTAATGCAGATCTGTTGAAGGTTTTTTATATATTTTATTGTGGTGCCCAGTGCCCACTCCTCTACGCAGTCCAGATACATTTATTGGTGCGATTCATAAAAGTTCAGGGTTTTTAAGATATCTTGTGGTGACCCACTCCTATACGCAGTCCAGGTACATTTATTGGTGCGATTCATAAAAGTTCAGGGTTTTTAATAGATATTGTGGTGACCCACTCCTCTACGCAGTCCAGGTACATTTATTGGTGCGAATCATAAAAGTTCAGGGTTTTTAATATATCTTGTGGTGACCCACTCCTCTACGCAGTCCAGGTACATTTATTGGTGCGAATCATAAAAGTTCAGGGTTTTTAAGATATTGTGGTGACCCACTCCTCTACGCAGTCCAGGTCCAATTATTGGTGCGAATCATAAAAATTCAGGGTTTTTAATATATTGTGGTGACCCACTCCTCTACGCAGTCCAGGTACATTTATTGGTGCGATTCATAAAAGTTCAGGGTTTTTAATATATATTGTGGTGACCCACTCCTCTACGCAGTCCAGGTACATTTATTGGTGCGATTCATAAAAGTTCAGGGTTTTTAAGATATCTTGTGGTGACCCACTCCTATACGCAGTCCAGGTACATTTATTGGTGCGATTCATAAAAGTTCAGGGTTTTTAATATATCTTGTGGTGACCCACTCCTCTACGCAGTCCAGGTACATTTATTGGTGCGAATCATAAAAGTTCAGGGTTTTTAATATATCTTGTGGTGACCCACTCCTCTACGCAGTCCAGGTACATTTATTGGTGCGAATCATAAAAGTTCAGGGTTTTTAAGATATTGTGGTGACCCACTCCTCTACGCAGTCCAGGTCCAATTATTGGTGCGAATCATAAAAATTCAGGGTTTTTAATATATTGTGGTGACCCACTCCTCTACGCAGTCCAGGTACAATTATTGGTGCGATTCATAAAAGTTCAGGGTTTTTAATATATATTGTGGTGACCCATTCCTCTACGCAGTCCAGGTACAATTATTGGTGCGAATCATAAAAGTTCAGGGTTTTTAAGATATTGTGGTGACCCACTCCTCTACGCAGTCCAGAAAGATACCTTGTTGCAACGTTTTGGACTAATAACTATATTGTGAGGTGTTCAGAATACACTGTAAATTAGTGGAAATGCTTGTTATTGAATGTTATTGAGGTTAATAATAGCCTAGGAGTGAAAATAAGCCCAAAAACTTGATTTTTAAACTTTTTATGTTTTTTTCAAAAAAAATCCGAATCCAATACCTTAAATCCGAACCGAGACCTTTCGTCAAGTGTTTTGCGAGACAAATCCGAACCTCAAAAATAACGAAAATCCGGATCCAAAACACAAAACACGAGACCTCAAAAGTCGCCGGTGCACATCTCTAATTCTTATTAGATCTCCACCTGAATACAACTTTGAAAATTTACTATCCAGTGCAACTCAGTGCATAATTGACGTCTCCTAAAACTTTCTGTTTTTAATAGAGATGAGCAGTTTGGATTCAGAGAAATCTTACAGATCCGAATTTTGGGGTTCAGAGTCGAACTGAGCCTTTCCCTATATCATTGGGCATTCACCTGGTGTGGTGGCAGCTACAAGTAGCTCCAACTTCATTTAGCTTTACTCCTCTTGTCAACCAAGGATCAGGCTACAGATCAGGAGCATCTCAGTACCAGTACTGGCAGCAGTAGTACTTTTTCATCCTCTACTAGTAGAAAAGGTCCTGCGGGAACATAGTGTAAGAAAGTGTACTCCAAACACTGTTTGTCAGTCTTAAAGAAAACATCAGCTCTTGAGGTAAGGATTATTTTCCATATACCATTTGCAGTGGTAAGGAAAGGCTTAGATCATGTCCACTTTTTACTAGTAGGGGTTCTGCTACTGCTGGTACACGTACTAGAAAGCCAATTGCAAAAAAAAGCGCCCCACACGGTCATGTGTCTTCATTAACTTCCGATGCACAACCTTCTTGCTCAGAGTGTAGGTCTGTCTCCTCCAAAACAGCCACACGAAAAGAACGCTGAGGGTGAAGAACAACTTGGACATTAACAGATTTCCGAGGAGAGTCTAAGGGCTTCCATGAGTGGATGCTACTTTGGAACTTGCAAATGTGCAAGAGGGTGAAGTGGATAATTGTGGATCTGAAAATGAATGTGTTGTACTTGAACAAGATAATGAGGATGATGATGAAGATCGTGTTGAAGTAAGGCAGTCATCAGTGGTACCACCTCATGTCCATGATAGCAACAAAAAAAGCACCTCTTGTGTTTGGAAATATTTATAGCCCAGGCATTTATAGCCTTTGTGACACCACAATAAATTGATGTTGGAGCGTTGATAATCTAGATACCTCCTCCCTGTTACATCATTTGCAGTGAGTTAGAAGTAGTTTTTCAAAAGGTAGAAAATTGTGTATAGTAGCAAGCAGCCCAGCATCAGCAACCTCATGCAATCTTCACAGTCAACACCTTCATCATCAACCTCATCTTTATAAGTATCTAGTCCAGCATTCCAGATTTTAAAATTCCAACTGACTCCCCTAATGCAATCCATGATTCCCAAGAGACTTTCTTGCTGCTGGTGCTGCTGTGGGTGATAATTCTATACAGAAGGGGACCAGGAAGAGTAAACATAGCTTTAAACAACAATTGTCTGTGGAGCAAGCGTTTTCCAAGAGGAACTAAGCATGACACTAAGCATCCTGTTGCACCGAGTGGATCACTAAAGCTATGACAGCTATGTTAGCTTTGGATGTGTGTCCAATTTCCACCATCATGTGTCCACACTACCAAATTCCTTCTCGATTCCATTTCTCCCAAACAGCAATTCCTCAGCTGTCCCGAAAGGTTAAATAAAAAAAAAAATTCAGTCTCTAGAAAATGCCGACTATCCATTTAACTACAGATATGTGGACAAGCAGTACTGGTCAAACAAAAGACTACATGATCGTGACAGCCAACTAGGTAGGTGTATCAGTATCTTCATCATCAACCTTCTCATCCTTTAGCATAGTAATGCCAGGTCATTCACAGCAAGCTACTCTTTGTTTCACTGGTTTCACAAAAAAACATACTATTGTCAATCTGTTGGAAAATCTCAGGAATGTCATAGCAAATTGGCTCACCCCCACTAAGACTCTACTCCAGATACCTCATTGCTGATAACGGAGCGAACATTTTGTGTGTATTACAAGTGGGTGAATTTTAACACATACTACGCTTTGCCCACACAATACACTTGGTGCTTCAGAATTTCTTAAAATTTATAGGTCAATGCCATAGATGCTGTCCGAGGCTCATAAAATTTCTGGGCTTTTTCGACATTCAGCCACTGCTTGTAGATCATTGCAGCAGCTAAATAAAAATGATTTGCCATGCTATTAAATGAAGCAAGAGGGTATGTGATAGACAGCTAGACATTCATTTTGTCGACATTGAGAAAGTTGACAACATTAGGTCAATAATTCAAGTGTCAACAGTATTATTAGATCGACAATTCAAATGAAAGACAGTATTTTATGGTTAGTGTTAGGGATAGGGATAGGCATAAGGATTGGGACAGGGTTAGGGATATTATTGTCAACCTAAAAATACTCTCTACGTTTGAATTGTCGACCTAATAATACTGTCTACTTTCAAAGTGTCAACCTAATAATACTTTTTACATTTCAAATGTTGACCCAATAATACTGTCAATGTCATTATTGTCGATTCTCCAACCCTGTCTATATTAGGGGTCGGCCATATAAACGTCGATCATGTAACTGTCGAACTGTATGTATCACACCCAGCAAGAAATAGTAACGAGGTAGAATTCCACAATTATATATGCGTCAGTGATTTTCTCAAACCATTTCAGTTGTGGGGTGGCAGTTGTGAAGAGATCATTAGAAAATAGACTGCTAATGACTGGTAAATTAATTTTAATGCTATAAATAGTTAAGTAGGAACAAAAACAGATCAAAACCACATGATTTTTCACAATTAAATTTAATCAAATGCAGATCAAAAATCAAAACCAAAACACATGAAGATTTTTGGCCAAAACCAAAACACGAAGATGGTTTTAGAACCAAAACCAAAGCACATCTCTAATTTTTAACACTGTAATTTCCAGAGGTCAGAGAGTGTAGAGAGATCTTCGCTGTGCAGTGTGTTTACAATCCACTGTACATTTCCCACAGTAAATCCCCCCCCCCCCCCACCACCATCTTGGCTGCCAATAAAGATCTGCCATATGCTGACAACAGTCCCAAATATTTTGGAGGGGATTCTGGTAGCAACTACTCCAAACCATGAATTGTAAGATATGCAGCCCTCCACCAACACATCTACTGCCAGTTCTACCACTCAGAGAATGCTACACATACATTTACTTACCTTAGATATAGGGGTGATCACATACAACTGGGGTGATGCATTGCAGGAATATCAGAGGACACTCAGACTGGAGTTACTGTTCTCCTCTTCTGTTGCGATCTGGGTGTTTCTGAATGTTTTTGTGGATCTGGGCATGTTTCCAGTCTCAGTTCTCAAACTGTGATTCTCTGACAAAACTCTGTCCCTGTACTCCAGAAAGAACCAGCGGAACATTACAGCTTCCAGTCTGTTTGTGGAGATCTGACCCTAACATCAATAATTCTTCCTTGTCATCCATCTGTCGCTATATAGTGCTGTCAATTTACT
This sequence comes from Mixophyes fleayi, assembly GCF_038048845.1. Classification (NCBI taxonomy): domain Eukaryota; kingdom Metazoa; phylum Chordata; class Amphibia; order Anura; family Limnodynastidae; genus Mixophyes; species Mixophyes fleayi. The sequence continues at coordinate 203,027,905 of NC_134407.1, read as the reverse complement.
GTTTCTGACTACTCACCTATTAGGTTCTTGAAGTTAAAAGTAGAGAAAACAGAGAGAAGAAACAGAAAGAGGAAAACAGAGGGGTCTATTTACAATTCGGTGTTAACCCCAGAGAAAATAGATGTTTCCTCCGGAGAATGGCCATCACATAATTTATAAAGGGGTTAATGCAGGAGAAATCAGATATTTCTCCTGCATTAACCTACTTTTTGTGGGTACAACTGCAATGTTATTAATTTACTAAGCAGCAAAAAGCAATGTATTGCACTTGCGTAATAATTAGCAGCGGTACTGCCTTATGCATCACTGAGATTTGCAGTGATACATAATGAGTGGTACAGGTCCACAATAGTAAATGAACCCCAGAGTATTGCCTTGCTATAGATTGTTTATATGAAGTACATTCTGCAGAATGTGGTTAGATGTCCTCCAGTGTGACCTTTAGATACTAAGGGGTCGATTTATTAAAGGACATAAAGCCTGATAGCTTCCCCATGCCTTTACATGAGGAGCCTATTTAGCATGTGTAACAGGTCTATCAAAATGGCCACTTAGCTCTATTTTTGTTGTATTCATACTTTTTTGTGTGTATTGTAAAATGTTTATCTGATCAAAGGCTGGACCAAGGCATCTCCACATATCATGCCAGGGCGGTGTCTCAGGTGCTTCTGCACATGACTGAGAATATATTCTTTCTTATTAGTAATGTACCAATAGCGAGTCTGAAAATATGTTTATACCCTTATATGAAAGTTGATTCTAAGACCCTTTGTTCTCTGAGTATAAAACTGGAATGCAACCAAAGAGACTCTTGGCTCATGACTGGACCTTGATGAAGAGAGGTGCCTATTGTTTTTCCAGCTTTCGTGTGAAAGAGGGGTCCTGGAAATTGACTATTACTTGAACATATTGGAAGCCAAGTATTTGATTTTTTTTTTCTTTTATGTTATGTTTATTGTAAAAATAAAGGTGAATGTCACAATAAATCTTGCATTCATGAGTCATTAACTTTTTGAAACCGAAAGAACCTGATTCAACCTGAAACAGCATGCATGGTACTTGTTTCTTAGTAGTTGAACTGAAAGCCCAAATGTAGCTGGCTCTGCACATATGTACAGAGACTGACCCAGCGAGGAAGTAAGTCAGGGGCGCACGCAGGATTGTCAATACAGCACCGCAGCGGACGCTTCTTTGACAGTCTCGCGGCTGCTGTATAGGACAGTGCCACTATAGTGGCCACTAAGTTATCGGAGGGGGGGGGGTTCTGGAGACCCAGAAACCCCCCCCTGCGTGCGCCACTGTAAATTAACCCTTAGGCAATACTCAGATGCCCCTGGAATATTTTCTTGATAAATTGAGACAAAAAAAATCATCCTTATCAATGACATATGGGCATACTTGCCAACTCTCCCGGAATGTCCGGGAGACTCACGCATTTTGCGAGAGTCTCCCGGACTCCAGGGTGAGCGTGGCAATCTCCCGAATTCTGCCCACTTCCTAGTGAAGTGGGCAGAATTAGGTCCCAAACGCCACGATTCCCGGTGAATCGCGGCGTTTGTCCCGCCCCTGCTGTCAAATGATGCGTTTGCATCATGATGTCACAGGGGGCGGGGCCAAAATTTCGTGATTTTTGGCGCCCCGCCCCCCTCACGCCCACCTCCACTGGCAGGCTCTCGGAAGAGAGCTGAAGAAAGTTGGTAAGTATGCATATGGGGAATATTGGTAAATATTCCCCTATAACGCTGGCTAGAATAAGAAAAGTTTACTTAAAGCCTTAATGATAAATTCAAGAGTGGTTTAGTATTTGACTATCCCAAGAGCCACAACCCTAATATTATTTGATTATTAGAACTGGTGGTTGTTACCATGACTTTTATTCTTCATATATAAGGTGCACTCCCCCGACATTATATTATTACAGGAGGCACATTTGGTGGGTAGGAGGCTCTTGCCACTAAGGTGACCTTTGATTGGGAAATTTTATTATGTCCTTTGTTCATTACCTGCAAGAGAAGTGTGGATTCTAATATATAAGTCTGTGATGTGGAATTAGATATTAGTTATGCTTATGTAACACAATAATTAACATTATGTTCAGTTATCATAAGTTCATGCAATGTGCAACACTTAGTCAATGTCCACTTAGCCAAAAATCCACACAGTCTTCGGTGTGCATCTTTCACAGTTTTCAGTAGTTGCTGCCACTGCTAAACAGGTATAGTGGTCTTTTTGGTAAGCTGAAGATACATGTTGGAGCATTGAGATTTCCCAGAAGAAATAATGGTTTAGGCCACAATTGAGCCATGGTGTACTTACAGTTTCAGCACCTGGACTACCCTTTTGACTTTGTCCTCATATAATTCTCTATATTTAATGTACCCAGTATTCTATTGAAGTATTTCATATGGTGTAATGGTTTAAATACTACACTATTTGCACTCTCCTGACTTTTTGTTTGACATAAATATGAAACAATCAAGATATTGCAATTCATTTAGAGGTCCAGTCTGAGTATTGAAAAGTGACAAGTCCAAATCATACAGTAAAGTCCAGTTCCTTCAAACAGTGTAACCATTTCACAATATAGGAGCAAGTTATTTAGAATTAAGTGTTAGGATTTGCATATGATTTGTATGTGATCACTTTCATCTGTTTCCCAGCTTGGTACGTTTATAGACATGTTGCCACAATGTTCTGGTTCATCTTGGTTGCTCTTTTGACATCTGAGGGCGATCAGCGGATCTGTTACTGTTGGAGGTCTGCTCTCTCTGATCCTACTGGGGTTCTCCCTGAGGTAGGTCATATTCTGTCCATCTTCATGTTTCTAGTGATACTGTTTACACCCTAGATTCCTGGTTCTGTACCGTCTGCTCCAGTTTGTTCCTGATCCTAGTCATCTTTGTTTGTACTGGTTCCTGACTCTGACTCCTGATTATTCTGATTTCTGACATGCCCTACTGCCTCTACTCTTACTGCTTTCATTGTAAGTGGGATGGCTTCAGTTAACCGATTTGCTCCAAACAATAAATAATTGCCAATCTACCCTTATTAAAACAATTAGGCAGTTGCATGAAGATTTGTCCATCATAAGGCAGGACATGCAAACTCTGAAAAGAAGAAAATTTGAAGTTGAAAAAAGTGTTAGTGTAAAAGTTAAAAGCCATAATATGGAAACTGACATTAAATTGTTGAAAAGGGAATCTACTTCATATCATAATAAATCGGATGACCTGGAGAACAGGCTACACAGAAATAATATCTGCTGGACTATCTGAGGATCTGGAAAGGCAAAAACCCAAAGAATATCTGCAATCTACTTTAGTGGAAATATTGGGCAATGAAGTGTCACGTTATTTTATGAAACTGGAGGATTTGGCTCAACTCTGCAGAGAGGTGCGGAGTCTAACGTGCCTCTGGTCTTTGCCAGGGACCCCCACAAGGGAGTTTGGGCTTAGCTGGGGGAGACACACAGGTCGTGGTCCTCAAAGAAAGTAAACAGCAAACCAATTAGATGGATGGTGAGTCAGTTGATCCAGGTCAAACTGTGTTGGCTGGAGAGGTACTGAAGGGAAATCCAAAAATGAAGAGAGGCAGTCGAAGTCAGACACAGGAATAAATCCCCAAAGCCAGAAGAGAGAACCAGGAACAAGTTAGAATATAGCAGAGGTCATACACAGGAGTAATCAGGATACAAGTAACACACAGAAGCACTGGAGTAAGGGGATATTCTGGCACCCTAATGGTGCTAGAGTCGAGTATAAATAGAGGAGGGAGATAAATGTAATTACCGGCGGCAGTGACGTGCACTACCGCCTCCGAGACCAGGAATAGCGTCCCGTTACCTAGCAACGGGACGTGCATGCGCAGAACCGTCCAGCAGGCGGCCAGAGGTTGCGTGTCTGGTTGCTGAGCGTCATAGGAGGCAGGCGCCTGACATGAAGACTTTTCCAATTCTTTTGCAGTTAAGTGATCCCACAGAGTCCCTAATAAACAGGGGTCACCTGGAGCCCATCTAGGGATGCATATTACACAGATTATCAAGTACCAGGACAGAAATACAATTCTTATATTGGCACAAGAGGTTTGATTCAGCAGCGGAATGATAATCTTCCTTTAATTCACCAATGTTTCCACTTTAATTCAACAGTGGTGCAGATTATTTCCTCCAAAAAATATCCCATTTACCAAAGCTTAAATTAATGAATGAAGAAAAAAACAACTTCTTCACTTTTCTTATTGCATAACTGGCTTGTAACTTAGACATGTGCATGTGACTGCATATATGTGTTGACATGCCTGATGTGAATTTGATATTTGATATGTTAATAAAAATGTTTTATTATTATGTATAGTTGTTGTCACACATATGCATCTGTCAGCACCTAGGGGGACACAAGTGACACAAAAGTGAGCATTACTAATTAATTACAATTATCTGATGTATGGGTATGTAGGGGTACATTGGAATATAAATGAAGCAACTATGTTACAATCATGGCTAGTTCAAGTATTACACTATTTTCCTTTAATGTCCCAAGAGGGCATCTGTTTTAAATTACATTAGGATATTTAAACAGCAGGTAATTAATCTACAAGAGTCCTAAAAAAGCTTGGGTACCCAACATCTACCATACTATCTATATCTTCCACTTTTGCAATATGGTTCTTGTTTTTAATTAGCAAAACAAGCCTTTTTCTCCCCAATAACTATTAAATCAGATACTGAGGGTGGCTATATAATAGTAGAATGCTTTATTAAAAACATTGCATTTATTTTATCAAATGTGTAATGCTCTCCTGCATTTGAAATTATTGCGATTAATGAGATTGTGCTTGAGATCAGTGAGATGCAACTGTTACCAACAATTATGATGGAGCAGTGTTGCCCTAAATGCCTCTCTAGATATACTACATATTAGATTGATCAGTGGGAGATCAGGGTTTTGAATTGAACACATCACTAGGCACACTTCCCCTCACTGAAACTTGGAGGCTTATGCACTTCAAAAAATTGAATTTTCAAGTCATTCCTTCTCACATGATTTATTATACCACATTGATTTAACGGTATCCGTTGTGACCTTAGAATCTTCACCACCATTATTTAAACTGTCACATATAAAGTAGCTGAGAATTTAAAAGCCAAACAGATACACTTTTTGATACAAAATGAGGACACAACCTACAAACTGATGGTGTGGGGTACTTTTCTTCCGGAAATATTTTTATTGTGGCTTTGAAAAGTATAGTAACAAATAGAATGCAATAATATTCAATGAAAGGACAACAATCTAGCTATTACATAAATTACTGTGACTGAACACGAGTCCCGTTAATGAAGGCTCAGTCTATTTTGGTTTACATGTAGTATCCTCGTCCGTTCGGCATTTTAACCAGATAGTTGTTTAGTTTTATAGTATATATACTGTAAGAATAGAACTTTAATACAGAAAATCTATAAAATGAAAAAAAACAACAAAAATTTTTTTTTACAACAATATATAACAACAAGTTAACCCGTGCATGATACTCATGCATTCTAGTCAAATCAAGCTACTTAAGGTGTTAAAAAGGTTCTTGTCATGCATTTGGGCCCTAGCCCAGGCCTCCTCAGGGGAAGAGCGTTACTTCCCGACGTAAGCGCCCTTTTTTAACGTGATTTTGTCCACATGTCACCACCTCATGATTTTTCTCCATCACCTCATCCTTCATCTTTATCGCCACATCTATCCAGATGTCTATCCAGACACAGGGATCTCTCTCAGCGGTCCTGAGTATCACACTCCTCTCACTCTGTCACCCCCGGCAACCACCAACCACTCCCCACTGTCACCCCCGGCAACCACCAACCACTCCCAACTGTCACTTCTCCTTCAAGAAATATATATATATATTTTTTAAATCTTTATAAACACTTTTAACAATTAACAAATTAAATTAACAAATTAAAAACATCTTAGTATACCAAATTTCAGCCCTTTCTGAATTTTTTTTTCCACACACACTAAGAATTTAGTAGGTCAGTGTATAACTCCGCCCAGCAGGTGGCACTGCAGCTTGGTTTTATTTTTTACACACACACACACACACACACACACACACACACACACAGACAGACTAACACACGCCACTAGGCATTTATATATATAGATGTATAATAAATAGAAGAATGGTTGTTGCTCACCTGAGCTTATGAAGTGACAGTGATCCATCCATGAAAGTGGACTATGTGTGGAACTTTTTGACTATGGAATTGTTTGAATTTGTGTTTCAGGGATGTGCCATAGTATAGTTGAAATTTCCATTGATGATTGGGTGCTGAGTATCCACTGTTGTAATATGGCTTACCAAGCCACTGCCATTAAGACTAAGGGCTAAATTTACTAAGCTGCGGGTTTGAAAAAGTGGGGATGTTGCCTATAGCAACCAATCAGATTCTAGCTTTCATTTATTTAGTACCTTCTAAAAAATGACAGCTAAAATCTGATTGGTTGCTATAGGCAACATCCCCACTTTTTCAAACCCGCAGCTTAGTAAATCTAGCCCTAAGAGTAATCGTGTCTATTCTTTGAATTCCTGATTCATCTGCTAAGTAGCCTAGAGTGTAGCCCAGAATGGCCAATTGAGACGTGCTCTAGATAGACGGGCATTGTCAGAAACAATGAAATAGATCAAGCTGATGAAGTGACAGGGACCCATCCGTGGAGGTGGACTCTATGTGGAACCTTTTCACTATGGATATTTTTGTAAAATATTTTTAGAATATTGTTGCCATCTGCATTGATGGTTGGGTGCTGTGTATCCATTGTTGTACAATGGCTTTCCACAGAGGCATATTTTGGACAAGAGCCAATGGGTTAATTAAATAATGTTGCTTGAGTGTACGAAGTATTGTTTGTAGATATTGAGTTGCTAGCATTTATGCAAATCTGTGTAAGATTAGGAAAACATATTTGTCTATTGCTTTGGTGTCAGTGGTTTGTGAGATTCACTCATGAGGTCAACTAGGTGAGTCCCAGTTGTGCCTATCTGGCAAATAGTTATCTTGTTTTTTTTTGTCCTAAAAATCCAGATTTCCTAGGAACGGAAGGAAAAGTGATTGTGTGGGATGTCATTTATTTGTCTTCTTGGCTAGTTTCCTTGCTCTGCATGTGGAAGTGATTAGAATGTTGTGTTCTTTAAGTTTGTTAAGGGTTGCTTGCAAAGCATAGTTGAGAATTAAGGGAGTGTATAATTCAATATATATAATAATATATAATAATATATAATATAATGTAATATAATAATAATATAATATATAATAATATAATATATAATATATATAATATAATATAATAACAATATAATAATATATAATAATAGTATTGAACTAAGGAGAAGCAGCGAGTGTAACGCCGACGCGCGTTTCACTCAACTAAGCTTTATCAAGGCAACGTTTATCAAGGCAACGTCTCCTTAGTTCAATACTATTATAACATCTTTATTATATTGGGATGTCTTAGAATTTAGTTCTGTTAGAATTCTGCCGTCCTCTCCTATCCATAGGTTTAGGTTACGAGAAATAGATTCCTCAGCTAGCTTATTACAAAAATGGCAGCTGCTTTCATATTCCGCTCATTATGGCTCTCTTCTGAGAGTAAGACTGACAGCTTGGCTCTCTTGTAATTAGATATGTGGAAGATCTAAAAAATATGTATCCACCTTATATTTAAACTCTATTAAGAATCAATGGATCTATGTAAATAGCAGGGATACAGCATTTAACCCTGCAATAATACCAATAGGAGGCTTGATATAAGGTCTCCTTTGAATATATGAAATATAATAGTGTAACCAACTATTGAAGGAGAAATCTCTCCACATGCAAATATATGATTATTACATCTATAATTTAGCCATGTGTGAGATGTATCTTTAGGATACTGTATCTTCTAACAAATATAAAACATTTACCCATTTTTGCCACATAATAGGTAGAGAATTTAAGATATCTCTATTTCTCTAAGCATCCACTTATTAATTAATATACAATTATTGAAGAAACAGCGCGTTCTGATAGTTAATCTATCAGTCTTAATAGTTATTACTTTATGGTCATATATGTCATGCACTTGTTTTTAATATTTCACTACTTCTAATACTATATTAAGTGTTACTATTTTAATTGATACTAATAAAATTTGGATATGTTTTAATAATTTCATTATCCTTAGAGTGCCCTAAAAACACATAAGGTGTTCTTCAGTTTTTCCCCTAGACTTTACAATTTGTGTGGGTGCACCTACCTCTAGATGTTAAATAATATATGAAGTGAGATAGTAATAAATTATCAGACTATATCCCTTCATCTAGAGTATTTAGGATTATCCTGGTGCGGTAGAGTGGTTCTTATTAATCAGTAAACTTTACAAACTGGTTCATTTGGCATGAACCATGCATGCTAGTAATATCTACATTAAACACCACTCCCCAAGACAGATATCTGGTCTATAGTTAATAGAGGGGTATTTTTAAATATTGTTTTGCCAAGTTAAGGAAAATTAAACTTTGTATCTAGAAAACTCCAACTCCAGCGTAAGGTCCTGTGTGTATATTTTTTTCAACATAATTTTAATTTTATCCATGTACTGTCTGTCAAAGGCCTAATATATTGATGTAATATTTCTCCAAGCTGTGTTAATTTTTCATAAACCTTTATAAATGTTTTCTGCCATATACCAATGAGATCATAATGGGTTTACTTTGACAGTGATGTATGCTGTACTGTAGTGATGACTGATGTCTGTGATGTCACAGAGATGAACTGACTCATTGACTCATGTATAGTGTTGGTGAGTCTTACCAGCACTATACATCTCCAAACTAGGTTATGAAGCCTGCTGTTCTATAATCAATGGTCTCCAATGTGACGGACAACACTGCTGATTGGCTAACACACTCCCATCCAAAAGGTAAGTCAGACAGAACTGTAGCAATCAGTGTAGAAATGTAGCAGAGCCACTACAATATTTATAAATTATATAATGGAAAATGCTTTGCCTTGATATTATTAGCTTTGCACATAGATACGTATAATGTAATTAAACCTGAAAATAACAGAAGTAAACACTAGAGATGCTCACTGACCCCCGTGTTTTGGCTTTGGTTTTGGATCTGGATTACCGTTGTGTTTTGGTTTTGGTTTGGGTTTTGCCAAACCGTCATTGCGTGTTTTGGTTTTGGTTTTGTTTGGTTTTGTTTTGCTATTTTGTTTAAAAAGCAACGTTTTTGGTCTTAAACGAACCAAATTTAGTGCTCCACCTGTTTCTTGGAAAGAAATGGACAAAGGCAGTTTGGTTTCTGTCTCTCTAGGCCCTCCTCCACTTGTATAAAATACCAAAAAATTCAGCCGTTATAGATTGTACAATATTAATAGAAATGGACAAAAGCAGTTTGGTTTCTGTCTCTATAGGCCCTCCTCCACTTGTATAAAATACCAAAAAATTCAGCCGTTATAGATTGTACAATATTAATAGAAATGGACAAAGGCAGTTTGGTTTCTGTGTCTCTAGGCCCTCCTCCACTTGTATAAAATACCAAAAAATTCAGCCGTTATAGATTGTACAATATTAATAGAAATGGACAAAAGCAGTTTGGTTTCTGTCTCTATAGGCCCTCCTCCACTTGTAGAAAATGCCAAAAAATTCAGCCGTTATAGACGGATCTGCTATGATGAAGATGCTAAGTCAGCGCAGATCTGTTATGATGAAGATGCTAAGTCAGCGCAGATCTGTTATGATGAAGATGCTAAGTCAGCGCAGATCTGCTATGATGAAGATGCTAAGTCAGCGCGGATCTGCTATGATGAAGATGCTAAGTCAGCGCAGATCTGCTATGATGAAGATGCTAGTCAGCGCGGATCTGTTATGATGAAGATGCTAAGTCAGCGCTGATCTGCTATGATGAAGATGCTAAGTCAGCGCGGATCTGTTATGATGAAGATGCTAAGTCAGCGCGGATCTGCTATGATGAAGATGCTAAGTCAGCGCGGGTACTGCTATGATGAAGATGCTAAGTCAGCGCGGATCTGCTATGATGAAGATGCTAAGTCAGCGTGGGTCTGCTATGATGAAGATGCTAAGTCAGCGCGGATCTGCTATGATGAAGATGCTAAGTCAGTGCGGATCTGCTATGATGAAGATGCTAGTCAGCGCGGATCAGCTATGATGAAGATGCTAAGTCAGCGCGGATCTGCTATGATGAAGATGCTAAGTCAGCGTGGATCTGTTATGATGAAGATGCTAAGTCAGCGCGGATCTGCTATGATGAAGATGCTAAGTCAGCGCGGATCTGCTATGATAAGGATGTTAGTCAGCACGGATCTGCTATGATGAAGATGCTAAGTCAGCGCGGATCTGCTATGATGAAGATGCTAAGTCAGCGCGGATCTGCTATGATGAAGATGCTAAGTCAGCGCGGATCTGCTATGATGAAGATGCTAAGTCAGCGCAGATCTGCTATGATGAAGATGCTAGTCAGCGCGGATCTGCTATGATGAAGATGCTAAGTCAGAGCTAATCTGTTATGATGAAGATGCTAAGTCAGCGCGGATCTGCTATGATGAAGATGCTAGTCAGAGCTAATCTGTTATGATGAAGATGCTAAGTCAGCGCGGATCTGCTATGATGAAGATGCTAAGTCAGCGTGGATCTGTTATGATGAAGATGCTAAGTCAGCGCGGACCTGCTATGATGAAGATGCTAAGTCAGCGCGGATCTGTTATGATGAAGATGCTAAGTCAAAAAGGATCTGCTATGATGAAGATGCTAAGTCAAAAAGAATCTGCTATGATGAAGATGCTAAGTCAGCGTGGATCTGTTATGATGAAGATGCTAAGTCAGCGCGGACCTGCTATGATGAAGATGCTAAGTCAGTGCGGATCTGTTATGATGAAGATGCTAAGTCAAAAAGGATCTGCTATGATGAAGATGCTAAGTCAAAAAGAATCTGCTATGATGAAGATGCTAAGTCAGCGCGGATCTGCTATGATGAAGATGCTAGTCAGCGCGGATCTGCTATGATGAAGATGCTAAGTCAGCGCGGATCTGCTATGATGAAGATGCTAAGTCAGCGCGGATCTGCTATGATGAAGGTGCTAAGTCAAAAAGGATCTGTTATGATGAAGATGCTAAGTCAGCGCGGATCTGCTATGATGAAGATGCTAAGTCAGCGCGGATCTGCTATGATGAAGATGCTAAGTCAGCGCAGATCTGCTATGATGAAGATGCTAGTCAGCGCGGATCTGCTATGATGAAGATGCTAAGTCAGAGCTAATCTGTTATGATGAAGATGCTAAGTCAGCGCGGATCTGCTATGATGAAGATGCTAGTCAGAGCTAATCTGTTATGATGAAGATGCTAGTCAGCGCGGATCTGCTATGATGAAGATGCTAAGTCAGCGTGGATCTGTTATGATGAAGATGCTAAGTCAGCGCGGACCTGCTATGATGAAGATGCTAAGTCAGTGCGGATCTGTTATGATGAAGATGCTAAGTCAGCGCGGATCTGTTATGATGAAGATGCTAAGTCAAAAAGGATCTGCTATGATGAAGATGCTAAGTCAAAAAGAATCTGCTATGATGAAGATGCTAAGTCAGCGCGGATCTGCTATGATGAAGATGCTAGTCAGCGCGGATCTGCTATGATGAAGATGCTAAGTCAGCGCGGATCTGCTATGATGAAGATGCTAAGTCAGCGCGGATCTGCTATGATGAAGGTGCTAAGTCAAAAAGGATCTGTTATGATGAAGATGCTAAGTCAGCGCGGATCTGCTATGATGAAGATGCTAAGTCAACGCGGATCTGCTATGATGAAGATGCTAAGTCAGCGCGGATCTGCTATGATGAAGATGCTAAGTCAACGCGGATCTGCTATGATGAAGATGCTAAGTCAGCGCGGATCTGCTATGATGAAGATGCTAAGTCAGCGCGGATCTGCTATGATGAAGATGCTAAGTCAGCGCGGATCTGCTATGATGAAGATGCTAAGTCAGCGCGGATCTGTTATGATGAAGATACTAAGTCAGCGCGGATCTGCTATGATGAAGATGCTAAGTAAGCGCGGATCTGCTATGATGAAGATGCTAAGTCAGCGCGGATCTGCTATGATAAGAATGTTAGTCAGCACGGATCTGCTATGATGAAGATGCTAAGTCAGCGCGGATCTGCTATGATGAAGATGCTAAGTCAGCGCGGATCTGCTATGATGAAGATGCTAAGTCAGCGCGGATCTGCTATGATGAAGATGCTAAGTCAGTGCGGATCTGCTATGATGAAGATGCTAAGTCAGTGCGGATCTGCTATGATGAAGATGCTAAGACAGCGCAGATCTGCTATGATGAAGATGCTAAGTCAGTGCGGATCTGCTATGATGAAGATGCTAAGTCAGTGCGGATCTGCTATGATGAAGATGCTAAGTCAGCGCGGATCTGCTATGATGAAGATGCTAAGTCAAAAAGGATCTGTTATGATGAAGATGCTAAGTCAGCGCGGATCTGCTATGATGAAGATGCTAAGTCAAAAAGGATCTGTTATGATGAAGATGCTAAGTCAGCGCGGATCTGCTATGATGAAGATGCTAAGTCAGCGCGGATCTGCTATGATGAAGATGCTAAGTCAGCGCGGATCTGTTATGATGAATATACTAAGTCAGCGCGGATCTGCTATGATGAAGATGCTAAGTCAGCGCGGATCTGCTATGATGAAGATGCTAAGTCAGCGCGGATCTGCTATGATAAGAATGTTAGTCAGCACGGATCTGCTATGATGAAGATGCTAAGTCAGCGCGGATCTGCTATGATGAAGATGCTAAGTCAGCGCGGATCTGCTATGATGAAGATGCTAAGTCAGCGCGGATCTGCTATGATGAAGATGCTAAGTCAGCGCGGATCTGCTATGATGAAGATGCTAAGTCAGCGCGGATCTGCTATGATGAAGATGCTAAGTCAGCGCGGATCTGCTATGATGAAGATGCTAAGTCAGCGCGGATCTGCTATGATGAAGATGCTAGTCAGCGCGGATCTGCTATGATGAAGATGCTAAGTCAGCGCGGATCTGTTATGATGAAGATGCTAAGTCAGCGCGGATCTGCTATGATGAAGATGCTAGTCAGTGCGGATCTGCTATGATGAAGATGCTAAGTCAGCGCGGATCTGCTATGATGAAGATGCTAAGTCAGCGCGGATCTGTTATGATGAAGATGCTAAGTCAGCGCGGATCTGCTATGATGAAGATGCTAAGTCAGCGCGGATCTGTTATGATGAAGATGCTAAGTCAGCGCGGATCTGCTATGATGAAGATGCTAAGTCAGCGCGGATCTGCAATGATGGAGATGCTAGTCAGCGCGGACCTGCTATGATGAAGATGCTAAGTCAGCGCGGATCTGCTATGATGAAGATGCTGAGTCAGCGCGGATCTGCAATGATGAAGATGCTAAGTCAGCGCGGATATGTTATGATGAAGATGCTAAGTCAGCGCGGATCTGCTATGATGAAGATGCTAAGTCAGCGCGGATCTGTTATGATGAAGATGCTAAGTCAGCGCGGATCTGTTATGATGAAGATGCTAAGTCAGCGCGGATCTGCTATGATGAAGATGCTAGTGAGCGTGGATCTGTTATGATGAAGATGCTAAGTCAGCGCGGATCTGTTATGATGAAGATGCTAAGTCAGCGCGGATCTGTTATGATGAAGATGCTAAGTCAGCGCGGATCTGCTATGATGAAGATGCTAAGTCAGCGCGGATCTGCAATGATGGAGATGCTAGTCAGTGCGGACCTGCTATGATGAAGATGGTAAGTCAGCGCGGATCTGCTATGATGAAGATGCTGAGTCAGCGCGGATCTGCAATGATGAAGATGCTAAGTCAGCGCGGATATGTTATGATGAAGATGCTAAGTCAGCGCGGATCTGCTATGATGAAGATGCTAAGTCAGCACGGATCTGTTATGATGAAGATGCTAAGTCAGCGCGGATCTGTTATGATGAAGATGCTAAGTCAGCGCGGATCTGCTATGATGAAGATGCTAGTGAGCGTGGATCTGTTATGATGAAGATGCTAAGTCAGCGCGGACCTGCTATGATGAAGATGCTAAGTCAGTGCGGATCTGCTATGATGAAGATGCTAAGTCAAAAAGGATCTGTCATGATGAAGATGCTAAGTCAAAAAGAATCTGTTATGATGAAGATGCTAAGTCAGCGCGGATCTGCTATGATGAAGATGCTAGTCAGCGCGGATCTGCTTTGATGAAGATGCTAAGTCAGCACGGATCTGCTATGATGAAGATGCTAAGTCAACGCGGATCTGCTATGATGAAGATGCTAAGTCAGTGCGGATCTGCTATGATGAAGATGCTAAGTCAAAAAGGATCTGTTATGATGAAGATGCTAAGTCAGCGCGGATCTGCTATGATGAAGATGCTAAGTCAGCGCGGATCTGCTATGATGAAGATGCTAAGTCAGCGCGGATCTGCTATGATGAAGATGCTAAGTCAGCGCGGATCTGTTATGATGAAGATGCTAAGTCAGCGCGGGTCTGCTATGATGAAGATACTAAGTCAGCGCTGATCTGCTATGATGAAGATGCTAAGTCAGCGCGGATCTGCTATGATGAAGATGCTAGTCAGTGCGGATCTGCTATGATGAAGATGCTAAGTCAGCGCGGATCTGCTATGATGAAGATGCTAAGTCAGCGCGGATCTGCTATGATGAAGATGCTAAGTCAGCGCGGATCTGTTATGATGAAGATGCTAAGTCAGCGCGGATCTGCTATGATAAGGATGTTAGTCAGCGCGGATCTGCTATGATAAGGATGTTAGTCAGCGCGGATCTGCTATGATGAAGATGCTAAGTCAAAAAGGATCTGTTATGATGAAGATGCTAAGTCAGCGCGGATCTGCTATGATGAAGATGCTAAGTCAGCGCGGATCTGCTATGATGAAGATGCTAGTCAGTGCGGATCTGCTATGATGAAGATGCTAAGTCAGCGCGGATCTGCTATGATGAAGATGCTAAGTCAGCGTGGATCTGTTATGATGAAGATGCTAAGTCAGCGCGGATCTGCTATGATGAAGATGCTAAGTCAGTGCGGATCTGCTATGATGAAGATGCTAAGTCAAAAAGAATCTGTTATGATGAAGATGCTAAGTCAGCGCGGATCTGCTATGATGAAGATGCTAGTCAGCGCGGATCTGCTTTGATGAAGATGCTAAGTCAGCACGGATCTGCTATGATGAAGATGCTAAGTCAGCGCGGATCTGCTATGATGAAGATGCTAAGTCAGCGCGGATCTGCAATGATGAAGATGCTAAGTCAGCGCGGATCTGCTATGATGAAGATGCTAAGTCAGCGCGGATCTGCTATGATGAAGATGCTAAGTCAGCGCGGATCTGCTATGATGAAGATGCTAAGTCAGCGCGGATCTGCTATGATGAGGATGCTAAGTCAGCGCGGATCTGCAATGATGAAGATGCTAAGTCAGCGCGGATCTGCTATGATGAAGATGCTAAGTCAGCGCGGATCTGCTATGATGAAGATGCTAGTCAGCGCGGATCTGCTATGATGAAGATGCTAAGTCAGCGCGGATCTGCAATGATGAAGATGCTAAGTCAGCGCGGATCTGCTATGATGAAGATGCTAAGTCAGCGCGGATCTGCAATGATGAAGATGCTAAGTCAGCGCGGATCTGCTATGATGAAGATGCTAAGTCAGCGCGGATCTGCTATGATGAAGATGCTAAGTCAGCGCGGATCTGCTATGATGAAGATGCTAAGTCAGCGCGGATCTGCTATGATGAAGATGCTAAGTCAGTGCGGATCTGCTATGATGAAGATGCTAAGTCAGCGCGGATCTGTTATGATGAAGATGCTAAGTCAGCGCGGATATGTTATGATGAAGATGCTAAGTCAGTGCGGATCTGCTATGATGAAGATGCTAAGTCAGCGCGGATCTGTTATGATGAAGATGCTAAGTCAGCGCGGATATGTTATGATGAAGATGCTAAGTCAGCGCGGATCTGCAATGATGAAGATGCTAAGTCAGCGCGGATCTGTTATGATGAAGATGCTAAGTCAGCGCGGATCTGCTATGATGAAGATGCTAAGTCAGCGCGGATCTGTTATGATGAAGATGCTAAGTCAGCGCGGATCTGCTATGATGAAGATGCTAAGTCAGTGCGGATCTGCTATGATGAAGATGCTAAGTCAGCGCGGCTCTGCTATGATGAAGATGCTAAGTCAGCGCGGATCTGCAATGATGAAGATGCTAAGTCAGCGCGGATCTGCTATGATGAAGATGCTAAGTCAGCGCGGATCTGCTATGATGAAGATGCTAAGTCAGCGCGGATCTGCAATGATGAAGATGCTAGTCAGCGCGGATCTGCTATGATGAAGATGCTAAGTCAGCGCGGATCTGCAATGATGAAGATGCTAAGTCAGCGCGGATCTGCTATGATGTAGATGCTAAGTCAGTGCGGATCTGCTATGATGAAGATGCTAAGTCAGCGCGGATCTGCTATGATGAAGATGCTAAGTCAAAAAGGATCTGTTATGATGAAGATGCTAAGTCAGCGCGGATCTGCTATGATGAAGATGCTAAGTCAAAAAGGATCTGTTATGATGAAGATGCTAAGTCAGTGCGGATCTGCTATGATGAAGATGCTAAGTCAAAAAGGATCTGCTATGATGAAGATGCTAAGTCAGTGCGGATCTGCTATGATGAAGATGCTAAGTCAAAAAGGATCTGTTATGATGAAGATGCTAAGTCAGCGCGGATCTGCTATGATGAAGATACTAAGTCAGCGCGGATCTGCTATGATGAAGATACTAAGTCAGCGCGGATCTGCTATGATGAAGATGCTAAGTCAGTGCGGATCTGCTATGATGAAGATACTAAGTCAGCGCGGATCTGCTATGATGAAGATGCTAAGTCAGTGCGGATCTGTTATGATGAAGATGCTAAGTCAGCGCGGATCTGCTATGATGAAGATGCTAAGTCAGCGCGGATCTGCTATGATGAAGATGCTAAGTCAGCGCGGATCTGCTATGATGAAGATGCTAAGTCAGCGCGGATCTGCTATGATGAAGATGCTAAGTCAGCGCAGATCTGTTATGATGAAGATGCTAAGTCAGCGCGGATCTGCTATGATGAAGATGCTAAGTCAGTGCGGATCTGTTATGAAAATCTTATGATGAAGATGCTAGTCAGCGCGGATCTGCTATGATGAAGATGCTAAGTCAGCGCGGATCTGCTATGATGAAGATACTAAGTCAGCGCGGATCTGCTATGATGAAGATGCTAAGTCAGCGCGGATCTGTTATGATGAAGATACTAGTCAGCGCGGATCTGTTATGATGAAGATGCTAAGTCAGCGAGGATCTGCTATGATGAAGATGCTAAGTCAGTGCGGATCTGCTATGATGAAGATGCTAAGTCAGTGCGGATCTGTTATGATGAAGATGCTAGTCAGCGCGGATCAGCTATGATGAAGATGCTAAGTCAGCGCGGATCTGCTATGATGAAGATGCTAAGTCAGTGCGGATCTGTTATGATGAAGATGCTAAGTCAGCGCGGATCTGTTATGATGAAGATGCTAAGTCAGCGCGGATCTGCTATGATGAAGATGCTAAGTCAGTGCGGATCTGCTATGATGAAGATGCTAAGTCAAAAAGGATCTGTTATGATGAAGATGCTAAGTCAGCGCGGATCTGCTATGATGAAGATGCTAAGTCAGTGCGGATCTGTTATGATGAAGATGCTAAGTCAGCGCGGATCTGCTATGATGAAGATGCTAAGTCAGTGCGGATCTGTTATGATGAAGATGCTAAGTCAGCGCGGATCTGTTATGATGAAGATGCTAAGTCAGCGCGGATCTGCTATGATGAAGATGCTAAGTCAGTGCGGATCTGCTATGATGAAGATGCTAAGTCAAAAAGGATCTGTTATGATGAAGATGCTAAGTCAGCGCGGATCTGCTATGATGAAGATGCTAAGTCAGCGCGGATCTGCTATGATGAAGATGCTAGTCAGTGCGGATCTGCTATGATGAAGATGCTAAGTCAGCGCGGATCTGCTATGATGAAGATGCTAAGTCAGCGCGGATCTGCTATGATGAAGATGCTAAGTCAGCGCGGATCTGTTATGATGAAGATGCTAAGTCAGCGCGGATCTGCTATGATGAAGATGCTAAGTCAGCGCGGATCTGTTATGATGAAGATGCTAAGTCAGCGCGGATCTGCTATGATGAAGATGCTAAGTCAGTGCGGATCTGTTATGAAAATCTTATGATGAAGATGCTAAGTCAGCGCGGATCTGTTATGATGAAGATGCTAGTCAGCGCGGATCTGTTATGATGAAGATGCTAAGTCAGCGCGGATCTGTTATGATGAAGATGCTAGTCAGCGCGGATCTGCTATGATGAAGATGCTAAGTCAGCGCGGATCTGCTATGATGAAGATGCTAAGTCAGCACGGATCTGCTATAATGAAGATGCTAGTCAGCGCGGATCTGCTATGATGAAGATACTAAGTCAGCGCGGATCTGCAATGATGAAGATGCTAAGTCAGCGCGGATCTGCTATGATGAAGATGCTAAGTCAGTGCGGATCTGCTATGATGAAGATGCTAAGTCAGCGCGGATCTGCTATGATGAAGATGCTAAGTCAGGGCGGATCTGCTATGATGAAGATGCTAAGTCAGCGCGGATCTGCTATGATGAAGATGCTAAGTCAGTGAGGATCTGCTATGATGAAGATGCTAAGTCAGCGCGGATCTGCTTTGATGAAGATGCTAAGTCAGCGCAGATCTGCTATGATGAAGATGCTAAGTCAGCGCGGATCTGCTATGATGAAGATGCTAGTCAGTGCGGATCTGTTATGATGAAGATGCTAGTCAGTGCGGATCTGTTATGATGAAGATGCTAGTCATCGCGGATCTGCTATGATGAAGATGCTAAGTCAGCGCGGATCTGCTATGATGAAGATGCTAGTCAGCGCGGGTCTGCTATGATGAAGATGCTAAGTCAGCGCGGATTTGCTATGATGAAGATGCTAGTCAGCGCGGATCTGTTATGATGAAGATGCTAAGTCAGTGCGGATCTGTTATGATGAAGATGCTAAGTCAGTGCGGATCTGCTATGATGAAGATGCTAAGTCAGTGCGGATCTGCTATGATGAAGATGCTAAGTCAGCGCGGATCTGTTATGATGAAGATGCTAAGTCAGCGCGGATCTGCTATGATGAAGATGCTAAGTCAGCGCAGATCTGTTATGATGAAGATGCTAGTCAGCGCGAATCTGTTATGATGAAGATGCTAAGTCAGTGCGGATCTGCAATGATGAAGATGCTGAGTCAGTGCTGATCTGCTATGATGAAGATGCTAAGTCAGCGCGGATCTGTTATGATGAAGATGCTAGTCAGGGCGGATCTGCTATTATGAAGATGCTAAGTCAGCGCAGATCTGCTATGATGAAGATGCTAAGTCAGCGCAGATCTGTTATGATGAAGATGCTAGTCAGCGCGGATCTGCTATGATGAAGATGCTAAGTCAGCGCAGATCTGTTATGATGAAGATGCTAGTCAGCGCGAATCTGTTATGATGAAGATGCTAAGTCAGTGCGGATCTGCAATGATGAAGATGCTGAGTCAGTGCTGATCTGCTATGATGAAGATGCTAAGTCAGCGCGGATCTGTTATGATGAAGATGCTAGTCAGCGCGGATCTGCTATTATGAAGATGCTAAGTCAGCGCAGATCTGCTATGATGAAGATGCTAAGTCAGCGCAGATCTGTTATGATGAAGATGCTAGTCAGCGCGGATCTGCTATGATGAAGATGCTAAGTCAGCGCACATCTGTTATGATGAAGATGCTAGTCAGTGCGGATCTGTTATGATGAAGATGCTAAGTCAGCGCGGATCTGTTATGATGAAGATGCTAAGTCAGCGCGGATCTGTTATGATGAAGATGCTAAGTCAGTGCGGATCTGCTATGATGAAGATGCTAAGTCAGCGCGGATCTGTTATGATGAAGATGCTAAGTCAAAAAGGATCTGTTATGATGAAGATGCTAAGTCTGCGCGGATCTGCTATGATGAAGATGCTAAGTCAGCGCGGATCTGCTATGATGAAGATGCTAAGTCAGCGCGGATCTGTTATGATGAAGATGCTAAGTCAGCGCGGATCTGCTATGATGAAGATGCTAAGTCAAAAAGGATCTGTTATGATGAAGATGCTAAGTCAGCGCAGATCTGTTATGATGAAGATGCTAAGTCAGCGCGGATCTGTTATGATGAAGATGCTAAGTCAGCGCGGATCTGCTATGATGAAGATGCTAAGTCAGCGCGGATCTGCTATGATGAAGATGCTAAGTCAGCGCGGATCTGTTATGATGAAGATGCTAAGTCAGCGCGGATTTGCTATGATGAAGATGCTAAGTCAGCGCGGATCTGTTATGATGAAGATGCTAAGTCAGCGCGGATCTGCTATGATGAAGATGCTAAGTCAGCACGGCTCTGCTATGATGAAGATGCTAAGTCAGCGCAGATCTGCTATGATGAAGATGCTAAGTCAGCGCGGATCTGCTATGATGAAGATGCTAAGTCAGCGCGGATTTGCTATGATGAAGATGCTAAGTCAGCGCGGATCTGTTATGATGAAGATGCTAAGTCAGCGCGGATCTGCTATGATGAAGATGCTAAGTCAGTGCGGATCTGTTATGATGAAGATGCTAAGTCAGCGCGGATCTGTTATGATGAAGATGCTAAGTCAGCGCAGATCTGTTATGATGAAGATGCTAAGTCAGCGCAGATCTGTTATGATGAAGATGCTAAGTCAGCGCGGATCTGCTATGATGAAGATGCTAAGTCAGCACGGATTTGCTATGATGAAGATGCTAAGTCAGCGCGGATCTGTTATGATGAAGATGCTAAGTCAGCGCGGATCTGTTATGCTGAAGATGCTAAGTCAGCGCGGATCTGTTATGATGAAGATGCTAAGTCAGTGCGGATCTGTTATGATGAAGATGCTAAGTCAGTGCGCATCTGCTATGATGAAGATGCTAAGTCAGCGCGGATCTGCTATGATGAAGATGCTAAGTCAGCGCGGATCTGCTATGATGAAGATGCTAAGTCAGCGTGGATCTGTTATGATGAAGATGCTAAGTCAGCGCGGATCTGCTATGATGAAGATGCTAAGTCAGCGCGGATCTGCTATGATGAAGATGCTAAGTCAGCGTGGATCTGTTATGATGAAGATGCTAGTCAGCGCGGATCTGCTATGATGAAGATGCTAAGTCAGCGAGGATCTGCTATGATGAAGATGCTAAGTCAGCGCGGATCTGCTATGATGAAGATGCTAGTCAGCGCGGATCTGTTATGATGAAGATGCTAGTCAGCGCGGATCTGCTATGATGAAGATGCTAAGTCAGCGCAGATCTGCTATGATGAAGATGCTAAGTCAGCGCAGATCTGTTATGATGAAGATGCTAGTCAGCGCGGATCTGCTATGATGAAGATGCTAAGTCAGCGCAGATCTGTTATGATGAAGATGCTAGTCAGTGCGGATCTGTTATGATGAAGATGCTAAGTCAGCGCGGATCTGTTATGATGAAGATGCTAAGTCAGCGCGGATCTGTTATGATGAAGATGCTAAGTCAGCGCGGATCTGCTATGATGAAGATGCTAAGTCAGCGCGGATCTGCAATGATGGAGATGCTAGTCAGCGCGGACCTGCTATGATGAAGATGCTGAGTCAGCGCGGATCTGCAATGATGGAGATGCTAGTCAGCGCGGACCTGCTATGATGAAGATGCTAAGTCAGCGCGGATCTGTTATGATGAAGATGCTAAGTCAGCGCGGATCTGCTATGATGAAGATGCTAGTGAGCGTGGATCTGTTATGATGAAGATGCTAAGTCAGCCCGGATCTGTTATGATGAAGATGCTAAGTCAGCAAGTATCTGTTATGATGAAGATGCTAAGTCAGCGCGGATCTGTTATGATGAAGATGCTAAGTCAGCGCGGATCTGCTATGATGAAGATGCTAAGTCAGCACGGATCTGTTATGATGAAGATGCTAAGTCAGCGCGGATCTGTTATGATGAAGATGCTAAGTCAGCGCGGATCTGTTATGATGAAGATGCTAAGTCAGCGCGGATCTGCTATGATGAAGATGCTAAGTCAGCACGGATCTGTTATGATGAAGATGCTAAGTCAGCGCGGATCTGCTATGATGAAGATGCTAAGTCAGCACGGATCTGTTATGATGAAGATGCTAAGTCAGCGCGGATCTGTTATGATGAAGATGCTAAGTCAGCGCGGATCTGCTATGATGAAGATGCTAGTGAGCGTGGATCTGTTATGATGAAGATGCTAAGTCAGTGCGGACCTGCTATGATGAAGATGCTAAGTCAGCGCGGATCTGCTATGATGAAGATGCTGAGTCAGCGCGGATCTGCAATGATGAAGATGCTAAGTCAGCGCGGATATGTTATGATGAAGATGCTAAGTCAGCGCGGATCTGCTATGATGAAGATGCTAAGTCAGCACGGATCTGTTATGATGAAGATGCTAAGTCAGCGCGGATCTGTTATGATGAAGATGCTAAGTCAGCGCGGATCTGCTATGATGAAGATGCTAAGTCAGCGCGGATCTGCTATGATGAAGATGCTAGTGAGCGTGGATCTGTTATGATGAAGATGCTAAGTCAGCGCGGATCTGCTATGATGAAGATGCTATGTCAGCGCGGATCTGCTATGATGAAGATGCTAAGTCAGTGCGGATCTGCTATGATGAAGATGCTAGTGAGCGTGGATCTGTTATGATGAAGATGCTAAGTCAGCGCGGATCTGTTATGATGAAGATGCTACGTCAGCGCGGATCTGTTATGATGAAGATGCTGAGTCAGCATAGATCTTTGCAATGTTAAAAAAAAAGATGAAACAACTAAATAAACAGCGCTCATAACTTGGTTATGTTACAATTTAATGTGTTGAGACGAGCAATGTGGGTTCTTCCTATAATAGCAGCAGCCATCACCAGTCTAGGACAAGCTGGGCTGTTACCACTATAATAGGGTCCCTCTCAGTGTGGGGATCCCCTGTAATAGTGAGACTCAGTACCAGCCTTGTCAACATGTGTCTCCATTCCTTAGGGAAACTGCACCCTCATAAAGTGTTCTTTAATGGGATTTAAGCGTTTTGCTCTAACACAGTATTTTGGGTTGCAAATATTTTATATTACTTGCCAATCAAAATCATCAGGTAATCGTGCAGACAGGCAGAATGTATAGAGTCACATCTATCTTTAAATAGTAGAGGTAGCCATTTCTAACCAATAATGCTGAACCAATAATTACCTGAGCACTAGGAGCTAGTGACATCATTGAGGTATAAGGCACAATGTCTCGTCAATTCATTGGCTGAATACGCCCATAAAATAGTTACCTCCATTGTGTGTAGGTGACAGATCCACTTTACAATTTAGCGATACATTTATACCTACCAATATTAAGAAATGTAATCATTATTTAATTTTTTACATCCTTTAGTTCACTGTAAAATAATTAGGAATGTGAGCGTCAAGACAATGTATAGCTCCATTAATAAAATGTTCAAAGCATCTTCAAACTATTGCAGTGCAGTAGGTAAGGTGCCTCAGAGCTAAGGTGTAAATAATGGTAACGAGGGATCTGTTAACATGAATCAGAGCAACAACCTCTAGAGAGTTGCATCTATGCAGCTCAAACCTGGAGATTCACTCCATATACTGACGGAATAACTTGTTATAATGTACGTCAACTTTGCTTCCATCAGGTCAGAAGGGCGCCACCTGGTGGGTTTAGAAAGCTTTTGTATGACTGCCGAAACAATGGCAGGGGAAGAATTTCAACCAACATATTCATTTTTCAGGCAATTCAATAGGCAGACATAAGATTTAAAGTACTGTGCCTGCTACTTAGTTACACTTGACATGACATTTAAACTATTTGCAGAGAAGCTTATATACATGTTGTAGTAAGATATATATATATATATATATATATATATATATATATATATATATACATACACAAGTGAACCCGTGCATGATACTCATGCATTCTAGTCAAATCAAGCTACTTAAGGTGTTAAAAAGGTTCTTATCATGCATTTGGGCCTAGCCCAGGCCTCCTCAGGGGAAGATCGTTACTTCCCGACGCAAGCGCCCTTTTTAATGTGTGTTCATGAAGTAAAATTACCTCACGAAAATGAGTTTGACCCCTCAACTCGTAAATTTAGCCTTTACTACCCCTCCCATGGGGGGAAGGGGGGATGATGGAAGTTAACTGACTTGACTATTCTAATTTTTTTGTCAAATAATGTCAGTATACAAAATTTCAGGTCAATTGGATGAGCCCTTTCTGAGAAAATAGTTTTTTCCACACACACACACACACACACACACACACACACACACACTAACGCACACCTCTACACATGTGTGTTCATGAGGTAAAATTACCTCACGAAAATGAGTTTGAGCCCTACCAAATTTCAGCCCTTTTTGATTTTTTTTTCCCACACACACTAAGAATTTAGTAGGTCAGTGTATAACTCTGCCCAGCAGGTGGCGCTGCAGCTTCGTTTTTTTTTTCCACACACACACACACACACAGACAGACAGACAGACGCCACTAAGCATTTGTATATTAAATATATATATATATATATATATATATATATATATATATATATATTTATATATATTAGGCAGTGTTGATAAAGTTTAAGGGACAAATTTAGCACGCTGCAAATCTCCGGCAGGTTTGAAAAGTGAAGGTGTTGCCTGTAGCGACCAAACAGATCCTGCTTATGATTTATTTAGTACATTCTACAAAATGATACTTTGTTGCATTTTTTCTTGGATTTCCCTCTGCAAATCATGCTTGTTTAACACAGGGTAATGGTGTTATAGGTGAAGATGGATTAAGGGGCTCCCAGTCACTCAGGTGATGACAGCAGTAGTTTTACAATAAAGGTTTAACTGAGAGAGTTTACTCATTTCTTTCCATCAATGGGTTTAGCATTCCTGACAGCAAAAAAAATGGTAGTGTTGGAGACAGGAATGGCTCAGGATAATGGTTCTTGCGGCTCAAACTGCTGTAGAAGAAAAATCTGGAATTGCTGAATCTGGAAAAGTATAGTCTGTACTTGCCTGCAGTTTATTTGCAACAGCATGTGCCCGCTAAAAGTGGAGTGATACCTGGGCTGAAGCATATACAGATGAAGGATATACAGATGAGTTGGCTCCATCATTGGGAAGTGCATTCAATACAGAAATGAAAGTTGCTCAATCAATAACAGGAGGTGCTTGAAAGGGTAGGGCTATCCTGCAAGGAGCAAATACAGAGAAAAATCCTGCTTATTCTACTTGTGCGTTAAAATGCAGAATTCTCAATTACACAAATTTGCAAATGCATGATAAGCCACCCGCCATATCACGGCGCTACTGCTAATATGGTGGTCCTAACTCTAAACAGTGAGAGTTCCTATTTTTGAGTCATACATATATGTGTTTTTAAATTGAGAGCTAATTTACCAAGAGTGCATCCAAGTCAGGTCACCAATAAATCCTCTCATATTGTTAAGGTGTTCCGTTATGTGTATGCCACTTTGGTACAGTGTTGTTATGTTTTCTTAGTATTATAAGGTGGGGATTTACTCTATGTAACTTCATTTGTAAATAGTGCTAAATTTACAATTGGCTATACACCTAGCTGATATTTCACCCACAAAACAGCACTGTGCAAGTGTGGTAGTTGCTTGAATCGCTGTCTGTAGTCACAGATAGCGTTTGTGTTCTGGTACAGAGAGACCAGGAGGTATTGTGACACACGTCTTTCTTGCTGCATTCTATTTAGTGCGATATAAGTCAGTAGTTTCTCTATTCACAAAATGATATTACCACGTATGCTGGCTGGCATGTTACCTGACTTGTTCAAGGGAAATATTTATCAAAAATAAATGACCAAAGTCACTTTCCCATTTCTTTTTAACAAATGGAGATTCCAGCTAATATCTCTTTCTCTTCTTAATTAACAATGAGGATGGGTATGCTTCGTTGCTACTGGCAAACCTGATAACCTAATTTTATTTTAAGTGTTATTGTTGAAAAATAATCACCGAAATGTAAATATATAAAGAAATATTTACATCTGAACCGACTGTCCCTTCAAATGTCTCATGAGTTCCATTCCGATCTGTGTGGAGTTTGTATATTCATCCCGTGTTTGCAAGAGTCCACTCTGGTTTCCTCCCACACTCCACAAACATACTGGTAGGTCACTAGGCTTCTGAGAAGCTAACCCAAGTGTGTATGTGTGTTTGTGTGGTAATATGGAATATAGGGAATATAGACTGTAAACTACACTGGGACTGATATGAATGATTAAATATTTGTTGTAAGACACTGCATAATATATAGGTTCTATATGTCAGGGTTCCCAAGCTAAGACCACGGAGAGAAGGTAGGTGAACGAAGTGGTTTATTAGAAACACAGGTAATACAGGTTCAGGATACAAAACTGGTAAGGCAGTAATATAACCACAGTTCTCAACAGTGGAATAGGCAATACTGTAAAGCGATGGAGAGATGCCTTTGTCAGTGGGTTGCAGGGTGGATAACGCTGGAGAGGTGGTGAGATAAGTAGCTTGCGGGTTGCAGGGTTAGATACCTCTGGAGAGGTGGTGAGAGGAGTAGCCTGCAGGTTGCAGGGTTGGATACCTCTGGGAAAGTGGTGAGACAAGTAGCCTGCGGGTTGCAGGGTTGAATACCTCTGGAAAGGTGGTGAGATGAGTAGAACAGGTAGCAATAGTCTGCAGAGCGTTACCACAAGATACTGAAGGAGACACAGTGGCTGAGATGATCTGCGGATAGATGTGCTGGGAACTCAGAGAAAAGGAGCCAGGGAACAGGAACAGCAACACAGGTAAATGCAACAGATGATCTGGCAAAGGTTGCTTGGGACATGCAGGCTTATATAGGCCAGAAGCAGGTGTTTAAGCTTCCAGCAATAACAAGGCAGGTAAGAGCAGCCTAAGTACCACAGTGGCCTCTTTGGTGGACAGTGGTACTACAGGCAGGATACAAATATATAAAAAGATCCAACAAAGTACCTGCAGACAGGAGCTGCAGAATGCAGGTCGTGACACTATATAAATTATAAGTTAATAATACTGGTGGGACCATCTGACTTGGCAGGTCTACACCAATACTCACCCTTGGCTGCCCTTGTGTGCTTTATTCTTCAGGGTTCAATGTATGGAGAGGTTTGAAAGTCAGTATGAAGTGAGCTTTATTAGCCTCTGGATTAGAGGCAATAGGGTAGCTTTATAAAACCTTCTAAAAAGGAAAAGTGGAGGCCGATAGCAACCAATTACGGTAGATTCTAGCTGCCATTTACTAGAATGTAGACTAATTTTATTAGTCTAACCTGCATTACTGTACTGATCAAAGTTAAATCTGATTGGTTGCACCAGGTTTGAGCACATTGTAACATTTACACCGTGTTAATAATCCAGTCTAGTTGAGCATAAAGTTTATGAGTTAATGTTCAATTCAGTTTCTATGAAAACTTAACACATGACTGAGCAGCTGTTTATTGTTCCTGCACTTGGTAATAGACCCCCTGGGAGAGGATATCTCGTGTTAACTGGATGGAGGTAAACAACAAATTGCTTATGACTGTAGGATGGCCATTTCTTATTTTGCCCTTTTGACATAAGGGATATAGGCCAACTAACCGGCGCCCCACGCAGTGAGCTAATAAAGAAAGACTCTGAGACAGGTATTTGGCAAATTTATTTTGGTCACAGCTTTATTAAACACTTCCAAACTTGGCAGGCAAACGGCGTGCAAGTTGGGAGTTGGGAATATAAAATGTTAATTGTCTCACTAGGCTGCTTCACTTAGTTTGAAGTTCACCTGTGGTTCTCGCCAGATTGTTGAGCCTGCTAAAATAAGTGAAGTCATTGAAAAGGTTTGTCCAACTTTAATCCATTGTCTTTTACTTATCCTTCTACAACTTATGCAAAATATGTTACCTCTGAGTCTATGGGGTGATTCATTTCCCAGCGTCTTTCTTTAGAACAACGTGAGCTGCGCACTATTACCGTTACTACGGTAATAGCTGTGCATTTTTACCGTTACTATGGTAATTTCAACACTGACTTTTGCTCACAGCTCTGTGAGCCACGAGCAAAAATCTGTTTTAATATTACCGTAGTAATGGTAATAATGTGCGGTCCGTGTTCTAAAGAACAACACGGGGAATTGAATCTGCCCCAATATATTAAAGGACAAAAATACTTGTCTCACCCTACTTTGCTAGAGGTAGGGCTTTGCCCTATACATGAAAGGGTCATCACCGGCAATAACAGTGCTACCGTCAGTGGTAGCCAAGTCTGGCACTACTATTAGGCAGCTTTAGGCAGCTGCCTAGAGCGCTGGGCTTTCAGGGATGCCACTGAGGAGATTAAGGGGAGACCAGGAACTATATGGTTCTGAGTGACTGGCCTCTGCTCCGAGACCAGCCACTTTCATGCGGCCATGGATCGTTTGATCCGTTACTCCCTCCTTTGCTTCCCCTATGAGTGTCCGCCTCCTCCCTCCTTCCCCTCTCCTATGTGTGTTCATTACTGACAATGTGTAATATGATAAGCAGCGTCCCATGTGTGCAGAGCTACAAGAGAGGCAGACAGAAGAGTCTGTCTCTCCAACACAGCTTGCCCGGAAGAAGGTAAGAAATGGAAGGGTGTGGGGGTGTCTTAATGTAATGAAGTTGAAAGGTGGTGTGTAGGTGGGGGGCAATTATTTAATGGTGAGTGCTATTCATTTTAATGTGGGTTATGCTGGGGTATTTCATCTAATAGTGGGACCTTTAATTTAATGCTGAGGTGGTTTGAGGGCTATTAATTGAATGTGGGCTGAGATTGGGGAGAAGGAGTGTTATTTAATAAAAGTGAATATGAATTTTTTAATGTTGGGATGATTGAGGGAAATAGGTATATTTATGAAATCTAAATGTTATTAATTTATTGCTGGGGCTGGGTTTTTTTGTGGGGTGGGGGTGGGGTAATAGGTTTATTTATTAAATGTGAAAACAGTTTAATTTAATTTAATAGTTGGTGGTGGTTGCAACGAGGAAGGCCTAATTATTAAATATGGGTGATATTTAACGCCAGGGCTGGTTGGGGCTTTCTAAATTTTAAGTACCTGTCTTTTTCTAAATAGGGCCCCAAAATGTCAGGATCCAGACAAGTAGCAACTGAGCTTAAGACTCCATCAACCGTAGGTAGTGACAGCTGAAAGAATTGTTGTTTTAATTTTACTAAAGTCAAGTGTGTGATAGGCTATACAGTGGGTATTGGGGGAGGAGGGAGAGCAGGCTGAAACTTTGCCTAGAGCACCGAGAAACCTTGCAACAGCTCTGGTGGTAGCCCCCACAGGATCTCGTTAGCGATAGCATCCCATGGGCGAAATCTATTTAAGAAGGATTGCAGCATTCCATGTACCTCTGCAATCCTTCTTCTGTTATCGCCATCTCAGTGTGGGGATAATAGAAGAAAATGAAGGAAAGAATGCTGCGCTTTCCATTGCACTGTACATGTGTGAACCAACTTGCCTGGTCAGACATGAACAGACCCCTGAGACAAGCCCAGCAACGAGGTAATTTAACCCTGGACGCTCTGGGCCAGTATCGCAAAATCTTAGTAAATAGGCCCCCTTATCTTTTTAACTCTCTTCTCCGTTATTTATTTCTGTTGCACTGACATATGAAAACGCGTGCAAACACTTCTACATACATTTTACACTAACATGTTCATTTGTAAATAGTTCACCTTAGTAAAGTTCCAACACACAGTCTTTTATAATCGAATGCAATAGATTTAATAGTTTAATATAATAATGCTAAACCCACTTTGTTGATATCTAAGGTCCAGGATATAGGAAACATATCATGTTTAGTGTCACTCGAATCCACTTTTTATCATCAGGCATCCGCTACTATCGGCTAAACGATCGCATCTTGTGTATGCAAGTTATTGATGGTAGAGGAAATAGTGGTCAATATGATATTGTGTGTGCCATGCAAATAGACCAGTTTAAACCAGATTTTCGGAGGGAAGACATGTATGCAGCTGTTGGAGAGTTGGCCCCCACCCTTGGAGGACATTGTTTGAACCGACTTATGACCTGCATTACACTGGACTGTCCTGAATCCTGAACCAATGGAAACATGCCATGACATCACTACTGTTTTTATGTACCACAAACTGTATATAAACCAGGCACTGAGACCATCATACAGTCTACTTGACCACAGACTTCAGGATTGAATGACTGTATGCAGGATCCAGAGCGCTTGTGCATGTTTCGGCTGTACTTTATTTATTGAATTGTTATTTGTTGCATCTTGCTATTAAATATCTTTGTGTGTTGGAACCACATTGATCGCACGGACAATGTTTTAAGCGATAAAATGACTTTAATATCAGTTATATAAACAATAAAAGGACTGAACTGATCAAGCAAAGAAATACACTTCTTAGTAATAATGCCCTATTATAGAGGACTAATACATTTATAGATAAGTTATTAGTCTGATTATAGCAGTAGTGCTGTAAATGATTATCAAACATTGAACAGAATATTGGAAAACAATACAAGTGGTTGAGTGATCCACAGGAAGAGGTTTACTCCTTAGATTAGACATGCATACCAATGTCTGTAGTAAGTAAGTAAGTAAGAAAACAAATATGTCACTGAATAAGGGCTGGAGATATATCCAGCATAACTGGCTCAACAGAACTTAGTGATTCCATTATGGCATACAATAAATCACTTATCATAGATTGACTTAATCCCTTCTGCTCAGGAATGTAGTGTTGGTCTCTAAAGTATTATAGATGTATTGTACAGAGGTAATAGGGACACTAAAGCATTAAGTATTACACTATATTGTCCAGCAAATTCCCTTACTCAATGCATCTTCTATAGCCTCAGATGCTCTCTGTCCGTAGGTGCTTCCACCGAAATGAGGTATCCAGGTCAAAATCCTCCTTCTCCTGCTCCTTGACCAGCTCCAGGAACACCTGTAGTGAGAGGCAATTAGTAACTTGGAGGGTTTGGGATATCTGGGAATGTGCAGCCTGGGTGAGTACAGAGTGGTGATGATGGGTGTGGTTGGGGGGTATGGATGTGACTCAATCACTCATGTTAAGAAAAGACAGGAGAAGCAGCAAGGAGAAGAGAGGTTGAGAATAGAACCATGAATGGGTTTCCATGCCCTCTGCAAACTTTCAGCGAAGAATAGTCTCAAAAGTGATGATAGAAGAGTTGGTTTTATTCCATCTTCTTTTTAAAGCAATTTTTACATGTTATAATGATGAATAGCATGTGATAAGCTTTATAAATACCAAAACTCCCATAATGTTAGAGAGAAAGAGAAAAAAAAAGAACGACAAAGACTACTTTAATGGGGCACCACTTTTGAGACTATCCCTAGATGCTCCCTTCCTTCTGACTTGTATCCACAGAAGTAGAATGGAGTTACCTGCTCCAGGGTACACTGGGAGAAACTGTATTCCTCGATGTTATAGATACGTTTAGCTGTGTAGAGACAGAACCACAATTTAAGTCTGGACACCTGTCATACAATGTCTATATAAGCTTTTCTAGAGCATGGCTATCCCAGAGACCAGGTCAGATAAAAGGCATCCAGTGTGTATGCAGGGGTTATCATGAACTTGCAAATTAAGACCCATCCCTATGCTGGGTGATATAAATTACTTTGATATTGATTCTTGTCTCCATTCAACAACTGTAAATACACTGCCCAAATCTCCAGATCAGAAATTTCCATCTATGCTCACAGTCTACTGCTCACGTGGCGTGATACCCACCTACATGTATATGTAAATCATGTGGCCGTTTATGCAAAATACACAGATTATGCTGATGTGAAGACACAATGGGGGTTATTGGTGGAACTGGAGTGATTTTTTTTCTTTGCTTATTGTTCATCTTGGTTTTACCCCAAATCCCAAATTATGAATGTTTCCAACACAAAGCTACAAACCAGCTTTCTCACTTCACCCATTCCATGTTACAAGGACTCACTTTATTGCACTTTCCCCATCCAGTCAGCCCGAACTTAACATTTCATCAGCCAAGTAGCCAGGCTCACCATTTCCATGCCCGTTTTTCTGCATTTGTCCCACTGTCTATTTCCATTTTATCCCCTACCACCTGTTCCCTGTTTCTCAATCTGCTGAGCCCGATCCTCTGAGCACGTACTCACCTTCCTCAAGCTGTAAGAAAGCCTGTGATAATGACTGCACACTACCCATCGGGATCTTATAGACCAGCAATGAGGAGAACCTGAGGAATAATCAGAGAGTGAGGTCCTGTCACAT
The DNA here is from genome assembly GCF_038048845.1 of Mixophyes fleayi. Lineage (NCBI taxonomy): Eukaryota > Metazoa > Chordata > Amphibia > Anura > Limnodynastidae > Mixophyes > Mixophyes fleayi. The sequence continues at coordinate 202,995,426 of NC_134407.1, read as the reverse complement.
CATTGTCTGTTTGTTAATAACCAGTCTTGTTTTATTACTGTGTTTGTTCCAACAGTGGTGCTAGAAAGTTTGTGAGCCCTTTAGAATTTTCTGAATTTCTGCGTAAATGTGACTTTAAATGTGATCAGATCTTCATCAAATTCATACACATAGTCAAAGATAACACAATAAATCACATAACACACAAAAACACACAATTCATTTATTGATCAAAATGATTCAAAGTAAAATGTCTTTGTCAGAAAAATTATATGAACCTCTAGGATTATCATTTCAATTAAGGGGAAAATTAGTGTAAGGAGTGGGGTGGCAACCAGGTGTGAGTTTGGGTGTCACTGCCCTATTTAAAAAGCATACTCATGAGTCTTCACCCCACAGGTTTGTGAACGCATGCCATGTCTCGATCAAAGGAGATTTCTGAGGACCCAGAAAAATAGTTGTTAATTCTTTTCAGAGTGGAAACGGTTTCAAAAAGACTCTAAAGACTTTGGCCTTCACAAATCCACTATCAGGCATGTAGTATACAAATGAAGAAAATTCAACACTATTGCTACTTTCCCCAGTAGTGGTCATCCAACAAAGATCCCTCCAAGAGCAAGGCATATAATATTCTGGGAGATCTCAAAGAACCACTGGGAAACGTCAAGACATACCTGTAATATATCCCAACTGTGAGACACATTGATAGCAATATCACGGTTTGGGGCTGTTTTTCTGCCAATGGGCCAGTGTGGCATGACATCATTAATGAAACTATGAATTCCGGTTTGTACTAGTAAATTCTACATGAGAAAATCAGTTTTTCCGTCTGTAGAAAAAAGGTTTGCAGCAGAAAAAATTTCACACTTTGGAGTGGCCGAGTCAGAGAACAGACCGTAATCTAATTGAAGTGTTGTAAGAAGACTTGAAGTAGGGTGTTCATGCAAGAAAGCCCACCATTGTCCATGAGTTCTAGAAGTTCTGTAAGGAGGAATGGGCCTAAATGCCTCCAAGGTGATGTGGGACTGATCAGCAATTAACGTAAATGCTTGATTGAAGTCATTGCTGCTGAAAGGGGTCACACTAGTTACTTAAAGCATAGGTTCACCTACTACTTACGACAAAGAAATGTAATGTTGGATCATTTGGATCAATAAATGAATTGAAACGTATATAAAATTGTTTGCACTTTAATTTATGGGGTTGGCTCTTTATTAATTTTTATGACTTAGATAAAGATCTAAGTCACATTTAAGATCACAGTTATGCAGACATTCCGAAAACTGTAAAGGGTTCACAAAATTTCTAACACCAGTGTAGTTGGAAAGGGCTGCAAAGTTTACTGACAGTATATAAAATATATATACATATATATATATATATATATATATATATACATATATATATTCATATTAATAAATAATAACTCTGACATATCTACTCTTATCCTGTGATGGGCAATGAGATGTCATAAATACAGGAAGACACAAAGGCCTAATTCATCTTCGAACACAAGTCCATGTCGTGTCCTATCTAATGCGAAATAGCTCTGTGCAAGTGCCAGAACGGGACTTACTATAGTGAACTCTATTGCATGCAGTTCATGTCCGCATGGAAAAAACACTTACGACTGCCTACAACTTGAAGGGCGGAACAGGGGTGAGGAGGGGTGGACAAACAGTAAGGGCGTGCCGAGGCCAAGTGTACGCACATGTGCTAGATTCAAGTTCAGGGCATATCTTAGATACGTGTTTTTAGCGCATCACTTACACCAGCTAGAGGGCAGGTTTAAGTGATGGCTGGTAGTGATGACCACAGGTATGCGTGCCAGAGCATGTGTTTTGCAATTAAGAAATCATAAAAATGCATTTTATGTACAAAACACATTAAGAAAATTGAAAAAAAATAAAAATTAATGATTATAGTATTAAGAGTTGTAAATGTCCACAACAACTCTGATCTAAAGAAAGAGGTCAGGTGTACCAGTCCAAGTTCCTAGTAAAGGAGTATGTTACAAGCGAGAGTTACCCATAAGGATGCGGTTCTAGGTGCCGATGAAGGAGCCTTCTACTGCGGTTTGAGGGGCACAATTTGGGATAAAGAAAGGGTACGATGGGAAGGCAAGCTCAACCGTCTCGAGCATCAACAAACAGGGTGGCATAGGAGGTCCATCCTGTCACAGCAACCAATTAGATTGCAGCTATTATTATTTTTGTATAGTTTTGGAAGTGAAAGTAAACATCTGATTAGTTGATATGGGCACAGTATTTTTGTGCATTAGCTTTTAAAAAATGTGTCCTATAGAGCATATCTGTCAACAATTTATATTTTCCATGACCACTTTGCTGCTCAGTGGACCTTGGATTACTGTAATACCCATCATGCCATGCTTTACCCTGAGTGTGATAGGAAGCAATCTGGTCTCAGTGATTTGAAGCAGTAATAGCTGAGTTTCTGGCCCAAAATAACATCTAATTGTGACCACGTAGATCAATCAGATGTAGCAGAAGATGTGGTCAAGCACTCTGACCATGTGTGGGGTCATTGTCTGAAAATTCTAACTATGCCCTGTAGGATCCAAACGTTGGGCCTAAGCACAGGAGGGCAGAATGTTTGATTTGTGGCTACTTAGAACTGGGGTCCAGCAGTGGGATCTGCACTGTGTGGTCACCTATAACCCAGTGGTGCTATATCACCTGTCCTGTCTGGCTGCTTGTGGGAACAGACGGATTATCTCCTGGTGAATCACATCCAGATGGTTAGAATCCTTCACTTTTATCTCTAGGAGATAACCTTTACCAAACTTGCTCTTTAGCTGCTGGATGGACCCGATGCACCTGTATGTGAATGAGAGATGAGAAGAGTGGAGAGTAACTATAAAAAGAAAACAACATTGTCTAGTGTACAACTGCCCTATTACTATAACTGTCCTATTACTATAACTGTCCTATTACTATAACTGTCCTATTACTATAAACTGTCCAATTACTATGAACTGTCCAATTACTATGAACTTCAGGAAACATCCTTTTGAGATTAATGGTGATGAAAGACCATACAGTCTAGTGTCAATTCTTCCTCTGTAATACTACAATAATACCTAACATTTCCCAGCTCCCCCTTGCTCTCTGTACCTGAGTTTTCCAGAAACCATGATAGCAACACGATCACACACAGCTTCTGCCTCCTCCATGTAATGTGTGGTCAGGATAGCTCCTCTCTCCTTATTCCTGAAAGCCGCTCGGATCGCTCTCCTTTAATAGAGATTCTGATTTTAATTCATCCCAATCTTCTATACTATATACTTAGCTCCTATGTGGTTTAAACGTTCTAGTTTTTAATCACAGATAACATGGTAGATTATTACATCTTGTCTGAAAATGTGCACGTTTTACCTGATTAAGAACCATAAGATGTGTACTGTTCAGGAGAATTAAAAGAGAGTGTCTTGTAAGAGGTCTTAAATTTTGTTCTATACCATTCAGATGAGGAACATCAATGTTGGGACTGTGAACAGAACTAACTAGAACTGTGACAATTTTGTTGCCCAGTTGACGGTCTGTTATTAAATTGCCATCAAATAGCATTAATGTGTCTTTCCAAACTATGGTCCTGAATGATCAAAGAAAGTCCTATACAATTATTTGTATAGAACAGAAAATTCCTTCAACCGATGACCACACTGGTTGATCAGCAACATTGGGCAGTTAAACATCCTGACTTGATTTGTCAAAATGAGACTTGCACATGACAAAGAAGCATAAATAAAATCCATGAAGAATAAATCTACTCAAGTATATAATTTATAGTTTTCTCCTTTTCTTTTTACATGAACTATCTCTGTACAAATTCATCAAATGTAAAACTCACCAAAGTCGTTGCTGACCTTTGGGGTCCAAACCAGTTGAAGGTTCATCCAAGAGAACAATGGTTGGGTTCCCCAGCATGCTGATGGCAAAGCACACCTGAGAATGGAAGAGGATCATTTTATAAATCTTGTTGCTCGTCCCAGGTCATATGGAGAGGTAAATGCAGGCAGGAACTGTGTGGTGCGAGCTATGCAGACCCTACCAGAGGGGAAGGCTAGGGGGAAAATTTCCCCCATCCTTCGACTGGCCTCAAAATTTTCCATCTTATTAATTTTGTGTTCTGCCTTCATGAGAAACCTCCATACAGTATAAATACACCTTGCGTCTGTGTATTTCTCATTCTGCTGCGGGATGGTCTTCCAGAGAAGACCACAATGCACTTGTGTCCTCTTCTTTGTTTGCCAAGCCAGTTGCTGTAGATTTTTTATGGGGTATTTTGACCGAAGAACAGAAGATATTTTCATGGACTATAGCAGGGTTGCCCAACCCGCGGCCCGCGGGCCGCAAGCGGCCCAACACGCCTGTCAATACATTCACTCTGATATACAATGCCTGGCTTAAATGCACTTTATTGATATTGCATCAAAACAATACAAAAAGTGATTATAGTATAATAACTAGAGAGGATTTTTTGAACAGGGTGATTGAAAGGTAAGTATAGGAGGATTTGAAAAAAAGTGATTTTATATATATATATATATATATATATATATATCACTTTTTTTCTCATATATATATATATATATATATATATATATATATATATGTTAACTATGTTTTCAATGGTTTTTTGGATGATCAGCTATCGTTAGTGTTAGTGTATTTTATGTGCGGCCCAAACCAACTCATCGTCTTCCAATGTGGCCCAGGGAAGCTAAAAGGTTGGACACCCCTGGACTATAGGATACAAAATGGGGTATTTTGACCAAAGAACTGAAGATAATTTCATGGACTTTAGGATACAATCAAGGACTATAGGATACAAAATGGGGTATTTTGACCGAAGAACAGAAGATATTTTCATGGACTATAGGATACAAAATGGGGTATTTTGACCAAAGAACTGAAGATAATTTCATGGACTATAGGATACAATCAAGGACTATAGGATACAAAATGGGGTCTTTTGACCGAAGAACAGAAGATATTTTCATGGACTTTTGAAATATAATTTATTTTGGGCTTTATTATTGTTGAACTACTATTGGACCTGCAATGTTATGTTTTTGGACAGCTACAGAATTTTTGGCAATAATATAGTTTGTTTGGGACATGGTTACAAGCATTATTGGATTGCAAGCTTAGAAGAACAGATGAAGACATCACATGGTATTTGGGGATTTATTATTTTTAAAAAATATATGTGGTTAGAACGAGAGATGTGTGTTATATTTAAGGATTTTTTATTTTTTATTGAAGTAAAGTGGTATTAAAGAGGGTGTTGTGTTTTATTTAACATTTTACTTTGTTGTACGTGTCTCAGCAAGCCTTTGGTTTCAGGGCATGATAGTACTTGTGGTTCTCCAAGTGCCAGCATGCCCTGGCTGCCATGGTTATGCTGGTGTTTGTAGTTCTACTGCATGCTCAGACTGTTAATTACAGCCCGGGCTGGCTGGGACGTGTAGTTCTACAAACTAAAATGGTGTGTCTTTTATTTATTTTTTATCTTTCTTGAGCGTTATTATCCTACACCCACTGCCCCATGGGTGTAGGAAGAGCCTTAGTGCTTTCAGCACTGGGCTGGGTATTCCTAGAGGGAGGGCCCGCACAAGAATTTTGCAGACGCCAGTGCTGAGGGAATCCAGCCCAGTGCTGAACAGCCTGGGGTTGGTTTGTCATTATGACTGGGGAACCTCTGCCACTTGTCCCCCTGCTATAGTGCTACCCACCCGTCTGGTTGGCCTAGTGCTGGTTTTGGAGAAATCGGGATGGGATCCCAAGTATTTTTCCCCCATGACTTTGCAACAGAAAGCACTAGGGTTAATACTGGTTAGATGGGAGACCCCACACATTTTTTTTAAAATTTCATTTTTTTAACACTGCTGGCAGACTCGCTGGCTCAGCAGGCGCCGACAGGTATGTACGTACCTGCAGCGCTTGTGTAGTAGGGGTGGGACAGAGCAGCCTTGAGCCCAAATTTAACAGGCAATGGATCTTGTGATCCTATTTTTTTATTTTGTATTACATGCCACTCACATAGTAAAGCTTATGGTAGTTTGGGTAAAGGATGATAGAAGAACTGACATTTCAGTAGCCACCTCAGGCAACATAAATACAAACCGATACCTTCCATTCCTCATAAAAGAAAACGCACACAGTTGTGGTTATGTAGATACATAAAAGTGGGTATTACAATGCCCCTAACAGCACCCACAATATAACTTCCATCATCTAACATTAAATCCGGTGTAACCTGTCAGTATCAGTGTAAAAATCAGTAAATAAATCAGTAAAATCTACTGATTTTTGTACTTACGTTGAATCCATTTCTCTGATTCCATCTAGGATACCCTGCATTCCTACCCCTTATGCTTTGTTTTGGTTTTTGAGTTAGAATGGTTGTTTGATTATTATAAGCTATCCAATAGGCTTTGTTAGATAAAAAACTGGGTGTCCGTTGGTGGGTTATAGGAGGGGGAGGAGCTTCAAGTTGCCAGTTTTCAATATTTCAAACTAAGATTTCTGACTCCCCTACATGTGCTCTCCTATACCCCAAGATAGCAGGGTCCCCCAGCATTGATGAACGAGAAGCAGAGGTTACATGGGTATACAGCCTTCATTATATATAGATCTCAACTGCAGTATAAGAGCACAGAATACGGACAAGCAATCAGCACCTTTCTGCAGACCCCAGCGGACAATTTCCTGGCCGGTTTATCTAAATGTTCCTTCAGCTCCAGGGCCTGAGCCACTCTGCAAAACAGCATTATAGGATTTATTGCTGGAGACAGGATTTAGATAACATGATATTAACCTAATTGTACATCATTATCATTCACATACTTTACATGTCATGCGGATAGTACTGATTAATACGTTTGTGAAATCTCTCCATATACAGCAATCTTACCCCCCCCTCCACAAACAAAAATTTAATTGGCGATATCTTACAATCATATAATTGGAAGGAATTTATGTTCTCTTCTCATACCTTTTCTGGTGGTTTAACTTTATATTGTGGTTTTTTTCAGATATATATTTTACAATACTGAGCTAAGCTTAATGTTAACTTTTTTGACTAACCATTCATTTTTTTAAGCTTTCCTCCCTTTCATCAGGTCTAAAGCAGTAATGTTATACAATGTGAGGCAAATGAGACGTTGTACCTCCTGATGACCTGATCCCTATCTTCCTTCTTCATACCCTTCACGGCTGCGTAAATCTCCAGATGTTGCTTTACCGTCATATCTGGCCACAGGGGACTGTCCTGACAGCAGTAACCCAGGAACGCTTTGGACTCGTCAGAGATTCGAGTCTTGGGCAAATCGAGTTCACAAAGTACTACCTATAGGGGTAGACAACTAGGATTGAATTGCTAGACAGACACAACCCATCAGTGCATACAGGCAAAACTAGAGTCACTAATAGACCACACAAGATGGATATCAATCATGGAGGACTAGACAACCTGATGCTAGATGTCTAATCCTGATGCAAGGGCAATATGCAGATATTGGTTTTAAAAACTATTACTGTGTACATTTACATCTACAATGACAGGCACAACTCCAGCAGTTTATGTACAGGGCGGATTTTCTACACTGTAATGCTGAGCGAGTAATGTTGTACTTACCTCCCCGGCTGTTGGTGTGATTTGACCGGCCAGCATGAATATAGATGTGGTTTTTCCAGCACCGTTGGGGCCCAGTAATCCCAGGACCTCACCTTAATTGTACAAAAAGCGAGATTGTTTCATACCGTTCACATTATATTTCTGTTATTTATATTTCCCCAAATTCTTCCGAAAATAAATTAAAAAGCGTCCACGTTATATTGAATTATTATTCCAAACAATATTTGTTTTGTGTAACAGCTAGTAAAACTGGGCTGGCCTTATTTATTTAATCATTGCTGTAAATCTGTTTTTTATTCAAATAGATAACGACTCCATGACTATAGGAAAAAAAATTAAAATCTACCATACAGTTGTGTGATATTTTTAGTTTAAATAAATTGTTATTATTTTCTCAAGAATAGTAATAAAGCACAGGTTATAGAAGAGAAAATAGGATGGGAAGGAAGGATTCCATGGAGAGTTCTTCTGATATTAGGTCCAGGTGGCCAAGAAGCTATGACATTTATTAGGACACTTGTGTAGGATACGTTTTATGCATTCTAGTCAGTGTGTTTGCTAAGTGTTGGTGATTAATGGTATAAAAGAGGCAGCCGGTCCAACAACGATGGAAAAATTGTCAGGTAGATACGAAGTATTATCTAAATAATAATTTGTAGGTGATGTCTTTAATTCGGATACTAATGAAGCTCTTAACTGTTCTCTCTGTAATCCAAGCCCATTGCTGACAGACCTCTCCTATGTCCTCCTCCCATTTGGTTTCTATGGATGTGGGATAATAGCAAGCCATAAAATGTTGAAATAAGTTTCTTTGAGTTGCAGCTGTCAAGGTAGAAGGATTCCAGAGTACTGAATTTGATTACAGGAAGAGACGAGTGCAAGTGTAAATGCTTAAGTTGAAGATATTGAAAGAACCTAATGGATGGTATGCTGAATTGTATCTGTTACTCCTGGAAGACTGAGAAGATGCTTAGGGACCCAGATCATAGAGAAATGTTATGTTCTGCTTGGACCATTCCCCAAACTTGAGCCAAGATTGAGAGAGCTAATCCTCAAAGTGGGGGTGGAGGGGGGGAGGAGGTAGTGTGAGATTTTTATGAGAGACAACATCATGGATCATTGATTAGACCTGAGCTCTTACAGTTATAATGCACCAGAAACAGGAATTGTGACTCAAAAATATGAAAGTTTTACCTTTCTTCACACAAAATGAAATATTTTTGGTGGCAACTCTCCTCTTCTTCTTAAAGCTAAAGGTTCCGGAGTTAACTTTAAACTCCTTGCGCAGACTGTCAACGATGATGACTGGTTTCTGAAACAATGTAATAGGTCACGTTTTACTGGAAAGTACTGAATGTAATTTTGGTTTCATTACCCTGACATATTTATAGTAAATATAGCACACATTGTGTTAAGCATTAAAGACCATCATGTATTGAACAAATATTGCAGTTGAAAGCAACAGTGGTGCAATAGTGCTATATGTGTTACCGGATGGCAAATCTTCAGAGTAGGACATTTGTTACCCTTAAGTTTTCTACATAACAATAAAGGTTATATACAAATCTGAAAAATGACAGACATACAGAGCAAACAACATTTTGAACATCATGCTCCTATTATTGTATGTTATCATATCTCCTCTTAGACGCCTCTTTTCTAAAGTAAATATGTCTAAACTGGCTAACCTTTCCTCATAACTTAATGACTCCATACCCTTTATCAATTTTGTCGCCCTTCTCTGAACCCTTTCTAGTTCCAAAATATCTTTTTAATAGAGTGATGCCCAGAACTGCACTCCATATTCAAGATGAGGTCTTACCAATGATGTATACAGTGGCAAAATTACACTATTTTCCTTTGCATCTATACCCCTTTTTATGCATGCCAATACTTTATTAGCCCTTGCAGCTGCTGCTTGACATTGAGCACTATTGCTAAGTCTACTGTCTACGAGCACTCCCAAATTATTTCCCATTATAGATTCCCCTAAATGAATCCCATTCAATTTATAGATTGGGGTGCTTGTGTTTGATCCCTAAATGCATAACCTTACATTTATCTATTTTAAACCTCACATTCCATTTGGCCGCCCAATCCTCCAGTTTATTTAAGTCCCTCTGTAAAGAAGCTACATCTTGCTCTGATTTTATTACCTTACAGATTTTAGTGTAATCTGCAAAAATGGAAACTTTACTCTCTAAACCATCACCAAGGTCATTAATAAATATATTAAAAACGAGTGGCCCCAGCACAGAACCTTAAGGTACCCCACTTAAAACTTTTGACCAATTAGAAAATGTTCCATTTATCACAACTTTCTGTTCCGTATTCTCTAACCAGTTTTCGATCCAAGTACAAATGTTGTTTAGACCCAGTTCCATTATTTTGTAAACCAACCTCTTGTGTGGCACTGTATCAAAGGCCTTTGCAAAATCTAAGTAGACCACATCTACTGTGCTGCCATGGTCTAAGTTCCCACTAACTTCCTCATAGAAACTAATTAGATTAGTTTGACAAGACCTATCAATCACAAATCCATGCTGATTCCCGCTAATAATCTTATTGCGCACCAAGTAATGATGATTAATATCCCTTAATATACCTTCCAGTAGTTTCCCCACTATTGATGTCAGGCTTACAGGTCTATAATTCCCTGGTTGTGATTTCATCCACTTTTTAAACAACGGCACCACATCTGCTATTCAATATATTTAAATTCATAGAAATTCACTCTCCCTTTAAATAATTAGTGATTATTTAGATGGAAGGTATGTCACCAAAAGATTTATCTATATTATTTATCTATATTATTTTAACATTAACTAATAAAAATTATATTTTAGGAAACAATGAAACGTTTCCAAGACCAATGAAATAAATATATTAGGAAGTTGTTTGTGCACTTCTTTTGAACTAGCTTCTTTTTCCTCTTTATTCAAAAGTAATAAGGTACACAGATTTTTGGCCTTTAAGTTAAGAGGCATCACAGCCATGGGCCAAATCTATTTCAACAAGGTCACAAACTACATATTCCATTAAAACAGCCTTTTCTAGCTATTACCAATCTCTATTCAATATAGAGAATCCTGGCAGGAATATAAAATGGTATTATCCTAAACCGTCACCCCCTAGTGTATTTCTCGATCAAATGGATTTTTTTAATGATCCCATCTAAACAGAGAAAATACAAAATATAATAAAGGAACTTAAAAACAAAAGAGACCCAGGCCCAGATGGTCTTCAAAATTCATATAGAAAAAAATTCAGCACCTTCTCATACAACATCTCATAAACCTATTTAAACAGTTCATGAACAAACAAAAGTACCTAAAATAATGTTGGCAGCTCACATTACATGAAAACCATAGAAATACCTGAACCCTGATCCCTGAAAACCAGACAGAGACCCTGTCGAAGTCAGCAAATTGGATAAAGTCATTTCAATTAAAGTCGAGCAAACTTGGTTGTCTTTGTCTGAAAAGATGCGTACGCTACGGCGTGAAAGGGCATACGCAGTTACTACACGTGGCAGCAACAGCATTTGGTCTTTTACCATACATTCGCACAAACACGCATACTTATAAAATAGTACACACTAATGGTAGTTGCAACACATAGTCATTTATGTCGAAATATAGTAGTATTTATATGTTATATTAAAGTTACATGCATATTAGTGAAATATACGGAACAGGTTGAAGGAATCATATCCTACTGTTTGGTTCACACTGCGAAGGAATCGCAGAGTGCATACACAAGTTATGAATGATAGGGAATTATGAACTACTTAAGACTAAGGAATCTTGGCGGGAAGAGCCGAGCATACCCCCTGGAGAGGTGACCCCCTCCTTTGGATTCCTTAGGATGAACTAGCCAATGATTGACAACTCCTTGGACCTTCCTGAGACCTGGACCAATAGATGCAAGCTATACCCTCTTCATTGTATTACTGTATTTCTGTGTGTATATAAGCAGCAGCTTCACATCTAGTGTTCAGACATCTTGTCCCCAGACTTCAGGATTGAATAACTGCACACTGGATCCAGAGCGCCTGCGATAAGTAACAGCTGTATTTATTATCACTTCGCTTGAGCATATTATTCTACTATTTGCGAATAAATCTTTGTGCGTTGGAAACACAAATCGAGATTCGACAATCGTTATTGGTTAGCGACAATACGCACATAACAACCCCTAAACTGTACTCAAGTTATCATACTATTTCCTGGACTGCTTCAGATCTTAAAATTTTTAACAAAATTCTCCTTCCTTACATTATTGACCCAGACCAGATGGGCTTTATTCCACATCACCAGGCTACTGACAACAACAGGATGGTTATAAACTTGAAAAATACAGTGAAGTCTAGAAATTCTCTCCTTGCTGTCTTTAGATGTGGACAAGCCATTTTACAGGATTGCTTGGCCATTTTTGATGACCTCATTGAGATATTTCGGTATCTCTGTCCCCTTCCAATAAGGAGTCTCAGCACTGCATACAAATCTCTCAGGAACCCTAAAGCTTCCAGGGATCTCCCACCCAAAAATGAATCAAAATCAGTATGAGTAGGGGGTGCCCATTATCTCCATTATTATTAAGCATCTCCATAGAATCCTTGGCTCCTAAATGTTGTAGATACCCAGATATCTTTGGTATTACCATGAAAAAGAAGAAAAACTATTTTTTGTTATTTACCGATGACATAGTCCCTGCGCTGTCAAAACTCTTATTATCCTTACCTAACCTGTTTAGAGACATTGAGATGTTTGTTAAACTACCTAGTTTCCCAAGTATCCAAGATAAAACCGAAGCCTTTAATATATAGATTCCACCTGATATCCAGAAATTACTATACCTTTACTTCGACTTTTAACAATAAAGGCTTGAAAAATCTGGGGATAGTTATCACAGATTTAATCTCAAATCCCTATAAGGCAAAACTTTCCATCTCTGTACAATGAGATCCAAAAGGATCTGGATGAGTGGAATAGATACTTTACATTGTGGATCAGATTGCTAGATGTAGTCAACATGAACATTCTTCCAGGGATCTTATATTTGTTCCATACACTTTCAATCCCGATGACCTCCTCAGGTATTTCAACCCTATCCAAAAACTACTAATTTCTCTTTTCTCCAAATGTGTCATTTCCTTCTCTCCCTTATACCACCTCAAAGGTTCCTATCCATGACTAAATTTTAGTTTTATTGTATGTTTATATGTAGTACCCACAAGGTGGGGAAATTACTGTCCCCACCTCCAGATTATAAGGAAAAATATATGTTGAAATATATGTTGATGTCCTAGTAGAAGAGATTTCGTTTGAGGACTCTGTGAGGTGGCCAGGATTAGCTCTATTTTTATTATGGGGAAAGAAAATTCTTGCAAATTATTGTATAAATGGTTTATTTACATAAAGTCTATAAGGATTTCTTCCAACAATACTGGCAGAACTAGAACATGATAGGCACATGTAATGACCTTTAATACTCAAACCTGGGCCGAAGCACAATCTTTGGTGTTGAGGGTATTCTTAACACAAATTTTAAATGTGGGTCACTGTCTTCTGAATAGGCCCATCTCCAAACTATCTAAGCTTCAGCAAAAATTAACTTTGCAGATTTCATCTGCAGTTAGATGCCTTATTGTATCTCACTAAAAATCCCAGAAGACTCCCAATGCAGAACAAATTATGAATAAAATGTTTTTTTTGCACAAAAGGCAAAACCAATTAACAAAACATGATCTCCCAGAGGTTTTACAAAAATACACGCTGGGGGCATTTGGACACTTTCCTAAAGGGAAAGGGCCTCGATACTCCCTATCCTCCAGAGTCAAAAGACCCCTTAGGGAGATAAGGGTCTTCGGACCCCAATTCACTTAGGCTAGGGGGGTCCTCTATACATTTCTGACCCTGGAGCCATAAGGTCCTTTATGTTTTCTGGACTGCCTTCGCCGAAAGGCTCGGGCAGTTCTCTTTACCCAGAGGTTGGCCAAAGCTTCCCCCCTGGGGGACTGGATATTCAGCTCCCCCCATAAGGAGGGAGCCTCCAACAACAATGGGAAAGGACAGCCCATAAGGGTCTATACCCAAACCCTAAACAGAATCCAAATCAACTGAAAATCATTCAAAAAGTACTTTGCTCGAATAAAGCCCATGGGACCCTTGGTTTAATCTAAATGACAACTAACATCATGAGTACATTATAAATTTTGTGTTCTGCTATTCCTATTACAATGTTCCACATGTCTAAAGTTTGTTCTACTGTAGATTGCTGTTTATTATGGTTTTGTTGACTGTTTACAAACATATGAAACATTTCAGCTATGGATGCTACAGATGCCAAGGTATTTACACTATTGTGATACTCCTCAACCTTTTTATTAACATTTTTTTTCTTGCCCACCTCCTGCCTGGTTTAAATATATGTGATGTGGGTGCAGCTGTTCAACTGCACATGCCCCATAATAGAAGGAAAACTACTCCTCCCAGTAAGCTCCACAGCTGCTGGAGAGATGCCAGAGGAAAATTTAAGCCAGCTCATTGCCTATGCCTGCTCAAAATGAGAGAAAAATGTGCCAAAACAGAGGGCAGGAATCAGAATCTGCGAGGAGAGATCTGCGAGAGAAAACTGTGAAGAAAGAGAAGCTGAGGAAGGAAGAGTTTGTGAGAGGAGAGAGAACAGAAATTAGCAGGAGACAGACAGCAGCAAAGTAGTAAGACAGAGATACTGTGAAGAGAGAAAGAACAAGAGCCTGAAATTGCCATTTGGGACACTGTGGAAAATAGAAAACAGTGAAGGGGAGTTCAAACAAGGAGCCTTGGAGTGGAAGAATTGCAAATAAGTATAGGTGGTTAAATTATGTATTTGCTGGTGGAGTGAGATACTACTCTTAAAAGAAAAAAAAAGGGATAGTGTGGGGAGTCCCGAAGGAGTGGATTTGTGTTATGCCCTTTTGCTAGTGCTGGACTGAAAGATATTTTGCAAGGGCAATATAGATTAGGAAGAGATGGTGGTTAGGTTTGAGAGACTGAGTTTGACCTGCTTCAAGCGATATATATGTTTGCTGAGCTAACAAATTGCTACTGCTGTAAGAAGTTGTGTGACTACAGGAAAAATAAAGCTGGTGAAAAGAGAGAAATGATCTTGCTACCCATCCTTTTGTGTGAATATAATTCAGCCCACGAGGAGAAGCCATTTTGAGACTACAGAGAAAGTTGTGCTATTTGCTATGGAAATCTGAGCTGCATTTATTAAAGAGTCACATGATTTATCCTGTTACCTGCTGTGTGTGATTACACGTCATTTATTCAAGTTACTGTGTTTGAATTCAAGTTGCTTATCTGCATAGAGTGAGAATGTTCAACTGTGCTATTGTTTCTAGGAAAGAGTGATAAGTGGATCACCAGGGATGTAAGAGGTCTATATTCAAAGGCAGCTGTGTAAAGTATTGTATCCAACTCAAGGATTATCTGCCTAGTTTAGACATATGCATAGACTGTGAAGGATGACAGGCCACCAGTATGCACCAACAAGAGAGCTAAAAGTATTATTGTGTATTTACATGTTTAAAGGGTTTGTGGGTGGAGCAGTGGGATGTGAACTGTGTGAAATGATTGCATTACCTGTGTAGAAAGTTAAACTGCTAATGGAAGTAACCTCACAGACAAGAGTATTACATTCAAGCCATGCGCCTGTTATTCCAAGTGAAATGCAATATAATCCTGGGCAGAGTCTAGCATTTAGGCTCCAGTTAAAGTACCTGAGGTGCAATCAAACCAGGTAGAGTACTTAGAGTGCCAGATGTACCTCATCTATAAGCACAAAGTGAGAGGTAAATGTAGTAGTGCAAGGGAGTTGCTATGTAAACTGGTAGATTTCTAATATTTAAGTAAGCATTGCCTTTATTATTGTATATTGAATTGTTTAATGACCTGTCATTATTACATGTTAAAAGTATGTGTTTGCTATAAAACATAGAAAAGTAGTTACGGACAATCCTCATTTAATAAATGTGCTGATGTGGTTTCTACACCATTCTTGTTTGTGGTCATAGTTATAGTGGTGGACAATGGGTCCCCCAGTCTCCACTTGGTATTCATGGTCCCGGACACTCCCGAGAAGCCACGTCTGAAGTCTAAGCAACATTTTAATTTTGTAACATAAGAATTTAACATCCAAAAATAAACAGTGGCTTACAAAAAAATATATATATATGTGTTGTAATACTTCATTTTTACTCTTGGTGATTTTTTTTTTTATAGAATAAAAATGCCTTGTATCTGATCCTGCTACAGGTAAAGATCGTGTGGTGGATTAAACATATTACCTCTTCCTCGTGGTTGGTAGCTTTGGCATGTTTCACTACTTCTCTTTCAGCCAGAACCGCTTCATCAGCATCTTCCAGCTCCTCTAGATTTGGTATAATTTTAGTTTTCCTTTTTAAAATTCTGGAAGGGAAACAAAAGATAAAAAAAATAATATTATTTCTTCAAGTTATACCAACATAGTGATAGCTACAATCCCATGTCATGGGATATCCCATGCCTCCAACTTCAAATTATTACTGGGAGCAGAACAAGGAATGTGTAGCCCACCAGTGTCAGGGGTAGATGTTTATGTTGTTGTTTTTTATTTGGTGAAGGTGCTCCCTTGGGAAGGTCTACATCTGCCGTTGTATGGCCACCTGATCCGAGTCCAGGGCTCTGACTGTAAGTAGCTGGATACTTACTAGTTGGTCATGTTTGATGGATAGTTTGCTTGCCCAATCCTTAGTTGCAATGTTAAAAAATGTTTGCCCCATGATATTGTATAATTAGCAGAGCAACTCTGTGTAGATACTCCTTTATTGGTGACAAGAGAAGAACGACCAATGTGTCACACCACTATAATTCTGATATTTGGTACCAAAATTTGAAGGTATCACGTGATAGCAGCAGATATATTACACAAGAATAGGGTATTGTTACTTTCACAATTTACCATCATCGTCAGGCTTCTGTTTACAGTTTCTATACAATCCCCCGTTACTCTAGGTTCTACTGGCTGTTATTGTCAGGATTGAGGTAACCTGGAAATACTTTGCCTGTATCTAAATTATTCTCTAAAGTTGTTTCAGTAACCTATTAGGAAAGACAATAAAGTGACTGGGACCCACTTTTCACATTATTTTGTACCCTGATAACTGTGGTTTAAACCATTATAATCTACAGTAAATTTCCTCTCGATAAACCGACGTCTTCTGGCCACCAAGGAGAGCTCTAAATGTATATAATGTATATGACAGAACAAGCAATGTAAAGCTGGGGATATAAGGAAAAATGTGATATTTAGCTGGAACACTTAGGACCAAAAAGGCATCGTATACTAAACCTGAACACTGGGTCTCTCTTCAGGCTCCGTGTTCCATATCTCCATTCCAAACACCACAAGATGCCCCAGAAGAGGATGATTTGTATGCAGGACTAGATGAAAGATGACATTAAATGTATTGAGAAATGTACTCTTTTTTACTAGAAGAAGGAGCTGGGTCTGTATTAAATATGTCTATCTTAGAAAGCATGAGAGAAAAACATTGAGAAACAAATACATTTCACAGGAAGAAAAAGATAATAGTTATTTCCTGCTTTCTAATCTATCTTCAAGATTCTGGACCTCATGCAGAGTTGGATGTAAGTTCAACTGTAAAGCTCTCAATGAGTTTGTGCAGTAAATTGAGATTTGTCTAAGTCTTCATGCACCCTCACACATATCTGACTGTTGCGCTTCTCTATATATACATAGCCCAAGTACTATAGGGCATTATTACATACACCTTACGCACTATATAGAGTAGGAAGCAGGAAGACTATCTATTGCGGCTGCTTCCCCCTGGTGCAAGACACTTGCTGAAATCTGTTTTCATTTAGGTTTACTACTATTTGGCTATAGAGGTTTAGAGGTTACCAGCCATTGAGGTCTGATTTTGCCTGTATGTCATTCAGATACTGACAGCTATGCCAGTCAGGGCTGGTGACACTATAGCAGGAAAACTGCAGCATTGGGTCCCCCTGCCACAGAACCGACCAGCTCTAGGCTGGCCCGCATGTGGCTGAATTCCCTAAGGGCTCAGTCACCCTGAAGTGACAAATAAGTTGGTGGTCTTTTTGCATAGCTCTTTACGTTCGCAAGTTGGACGTAAGTGTTCGTTGTCAAGCGGATGCATCTGCTACTCATTCAGACTTGGGCACAACTCTGAATACGGCATACATACACATACACTTGTGAGCAACTTTTCCATTCGCAAGTTACACATATGTTTGTGTTCTACTCTAAATCAGGCCCTCTACGTTTATACCAAAATCACCAGGGCATTAAACTCAATGCAAATAAAAGGATACCAGGATGAGAATTGCAGATGTGGACAGAGGATACCAGACTGAGACTAGAACATGATGATAAGAGCACAGCAGGCTTAGACTTGAAGTTGGAAATATGAGGGCACCAGACTGGACATTTTACATGGTAGTAAGAGGATACCAGACTGAAAGTCCTAAGTGGTGATGAGGCTGACAATTGTACATGGTAATAAGAGAATATCAGACAAAAAGTGTTATACAATGATAAGAGGATACAAGGCTGAGAGTTCTAGATCATGATAAGATGATACTAGGCTTACAGTTGTAGATGGCAAAAAGAAATTACCAGGCTGTGTAAATGTAGATGCTGATAAGAAAACACTAGTCTGAGAGTTGTAGATGCCAATAAGAGGATGCCAGTTTGGGAGCTGTACAAAGTGATAAGAAGATACCTGACTGAGAGAATTAGATAATGGTAAGAGCATACTAGAAAGATATCTGTAGTTGTCCTTCTGAGGGTAACAGATGCTGACAGGAGAATGTCAGACTAGACATTTTAGAAGGTGATACCAGGCTGGAAGCTGTAGATGGAAATAAGAGGAGGAGAGCGGTATTTATCAGTCTGGAAGTTGTAGATAGCGATACGATTATGCCAGGCTGAGAGTTGTAGATGGTGATAAGAACATAAGAGAATGAGAGGATGAGAACTGTAGTTAGCATACTGGGACTTATAGATGGTGAATAGAAGATAGCAGGCTGAGAACTGCAGATGGTGAAAGTAAATATCAGTCTGTAGATGGTGATAAGAGGATACCAGGGCAGACAGCTGTAGATGATGATAGACTACCAACCTGAGAGTTATAGGTGGTGATAAGGGGATACCATACTGGACATTTTACTGCAGATGCTTATAATAGGCTACCAGACTTAGGCTTGTATAAGATGACATCAAACTGGGAGATGTAGATAATGATAATAGGATACAGGGTTGGAGTTGTAGATGGTGATCAGAGAATACTTGACTGGGAGATGTACATAGACATATGGGGCTACCAGAGTAAGACATAGTTGATGATAAGAGGCTATCAGCATGAGAGTTGTAGAAGGTGATAAGGGGATACCAAGCTGTGAGTTGTAGATGATTAATAGAGGATTATTATAGGATACCAGTCTGCAAATTGTATAAGCTAGATTAATATATACAGCTGTTTGTGGTTTTTAGGCAATATACAGTCCTTGGCCGTTGTAGGAATTAGGAAAGAGGGGTCATTCTGCTTGTCACTTTAGGAAGCACTTGGATGATGCACTCATCTTGTTTTTGTGCCAGAAAAAAGCTGCTGTCCCCTTCTTATTCGTGGCAATCAGTGCAGTAAGGGTAGAGAGGTAGTCAAAGAGAAGTGACAGGCCGTGACGTAACATGAAGGTGGAATTTTATTAAGTAAAGAGAGACAGAGAGGGAAGTATCAGAGGGAGATTGACAGTTTAATGGGAAAAATAGGTCAAGAGAAGCAATAAGAAAAACAAGTGAGGGATGGGAAACAAGAAATATAGATAGAGTCAAAGTAGGGACTAGAAAGTGTAAGGGAAAGTCAAAGAGAAATTTAGAGCAGATGATTTAGAAAAGAGAAGCAAGTGACTACAAGGATCCTGGAAGCTATGAGAGTTTCCAGGGATGGCCGAGGAAGCAGAGTGAGACTTGAGTCCAAGGTTCATGGCGTATCACCCTGGGAGAACAAGTCTACCCCAACCAGGCGACAGTGACTACCAACATCACCCAAGTATCTATGGATTATCATTGAATCTACATAAGTTGTAACACTAACTATATACATAGAATTTCTATTTAATCGTAGCAAGTGCTGGTCAAGTGAATCTTCTCATTATATTTATACTTATCCATATTACACAACTAGTGTAGAGTTACCCAAATGGTTCATTTATTTATTAAGCCTCAACAAATTGGATAACTTCTGACATACAATGTAAGGTAAGGGCAGAAAAAGGAGCGCTATTGGAGAGAGCGCTTACCTTTAACATTTTATGACATACAATGTAAGACAAAAAACACAAAATACTTACAATAAGTAATATCAGCAGCACTGGTGATAGTGACTTATCTCCATAATTGTAAAACTTTTCTTCCTCAAATTGACCCTGAAATAAAATACATTTAACTTTAGCTGAGCGTAGACTTAAAGAAACATTATGCCCTTGGGAAGATCCTAAGTTACACCTTAAGCTAGATGATACTTTCTCAGAAGATATAACATTTTATTGTAAGTATAGGACAGTAACTCACCACATTTATTTAGCAAATATAAATTCCCATAATAGACTAGATGTGAAACAACTACAAGGTAATAATATACCTTAATTTACATATAGGTGCAGGACTTCCAAACTGGCCTATATCTTAATCTACAACTGTTCTTTTTTTGACAATTTACAGGTAGAATTAGGTCTACAGGTGAGTTCAGAGAAATAAAAGAAGCGTCTATAACATCACTTAAAGCTAGGTGTAGGAATACTCCTGAACAGGTCTATACCTTTACCTACAACTGGTGTCTGACAAATTCATGGACATTCAAAACATTCATCTACAGCTATATGTAGGACAGTTATTAGGCAGGTGAATACCTTCATCTTAAGCTAGGTGTAGAACATCTTCCACGCAGGACTAAATGTATATCCTCTCATGAACATCTAGATGTGACATCTCCCAGACAGATCTACTGTCAGGCGCGGTCCCCACACTTCTTCTAGGATCCGGGGACGGATGCCTGTCTCCTCGTAGGCAGCATTCCATTGCCTAGCAACGGGACGCTCTTGCAGATTCTGGGCGGCCACTCTGTGCGCGCATGCACAATAATGTCCAGGTCCCGTCGCTGGGCAACGAGACGCTCTTCTCCTAAATGCTGGCGATCCAGCTGCAGCTGATTGCCTAATCACCCTTGCCTATCAGGGAGCACTTCCCTCTATTTAAACCTCTTTCAGACTGTATCTGGTGCCAGAGTATTGGTTCACCAGCTCCAGCCTTCAGTTCCTGTTCCTGCATTGTGTTTTGGATCTGACCTTTGGCTTGATCTCCAGACTACTCTCTCGTGTTATCCAGGTACCGCTCTTGTCTGTTTGGTTTTGACCATTCTCTACATTATCCTTGTGTACTTTGCTCCTGTTTGGCTCCTGACCCAGACCGTTCAACCATTTCTGTTCCGCAATGTAGCTCTAAAGTGACATCTATATCTTCATCTACAGTTATGTGTTGGACAGCAGGACTAAAAGTATATTCTTTAATCCATATCTAGGTGTAAGACATTTCCTGGGCAGTAATACACCTTCATCTACAGTTATGTGACAAACAACTCTCAGGCAGGATTATCATTATACCTTCATCTACAGCTAGGTTTTGCACCAAAACACAAAGCACTTAAAAGGAACCCGAATACTTTTTGCATTATACTATAAAACATGATTTGATAGTTACCCACATCATGTTTATGAAGCTGAAATTATTAAAGTACATATTAAAGTAAATACTTATTACTGTATTTTGTATTTCATTAAGGAAAAAGTATGAAAAAGCAGCCAGTACTTCTCTTACGTTCAAAATAATTAACTAATTTGCACCCCTTGTATTGTAACATGGTTTGTCCATGAGCAAATGTACTCCTTTTTTTTCCTTTGTTTGCCTTACTGAATCAGACCCAAATACAACTACGGATCTGGTCACATAAAATATTACACATAGACTAAAAACATCACTTACAATCAAAGTTAACAATCCACTTAAAGAACTGGGTGGGAAAATTATTATGTAGAATACTGATCTTGTTGAGATCAAAGAGATATCTGTAAAATCCATTATGAACAAGGGTAGTAAAGTTGTCTGCAAGAAGAAAAAAAAAGCAAGTGCTTAATGTACAGACAATTGAATGCAATAAGGTTAAAATACAACAAATAAATTCTGTTGGGGTGCTCTACTAAGGTGTGCAGCTGTATATGATAGAGGAATATCCACCAATATTCAAATAATATATATATATATATATATATATATATATATATATATATATGCAAAAGATTCATACATACACTTGTGCTCCCTTCTTAGCACAACAGGATGACCACAGTTCTGGTGTACTCTTCAATAGATGTATATAGGTGCAAAAAACGACCCTATGGGCCACATAAGATCAGTCTCATACACCGGTTATTCATGTTGGAAGATTGAAAATATATTCCTATATGGTGGTGGACTCTATTTTAGATGGGACATTTGTGACACATTACACTATGTTTTGTTATTTTTGTTTATTGCACCATTGAGTCCTTTTTAGGGTCGTTTTTTGCACCTATATACATCTATTGCAGAGTACACCAGAACTGTGGTCATCCTGTTGTGCTAAGAAGGAACGCAATAAGGTTGTTTTTTGTAGAAATATACATGCCAAATCCAACGTCTGGACAGAGCCGTAGCTTATAATTTTAGCGCTCGTGGAGAGAAGGAAAACTGACTCCCACTAGCCTTCAATTTTAACCAAATAAACCGAAAATATTCATATACTGCGCACCCCTTCAGCATTACGGCCAGGGCGTTCGCCCCTCTCGCACAGCACTAGCAACGGCCCTGCACTGGAAACTAATAACTAATCTATATTTGGTTTTGATCCTTTCATTCAGTTTATTTTTATGTTATATCTTCGTCAAACTCTTCTGTCTCAGTACTATTGACATTATTTAAACAGGGTACAAACTACAGAAAATTACTGCAGATGTGATTTCTGTAATAACTTTACCAATGATTGAAAGTCCAGATGAGTATGTAGATTTATGTGTACACATCTTCATGATTTACCTTCAGCTCTGAGCTCCTCATCTGTCATAACCATCTGCTGAAATGATCGTGACCCTACACACCCTATAGAGATCTGCCTACACTGCTGGTCGTGAGTGCAAACTCTCTTCAGAAATTGCCTGACATCATTCCATCATCGATCGTGATATTTATGAAGTTTATAAAGCCAAATCAATAAATACAATGTACTTTTGAACGATAAAACATGATTGTGGGAGCATACACACTAATGTGATACCATTAACGGTCGTTTATTGTGTGATCATCACGATAATTGGATGAAAAACGTGTAGAGTGTACCCTTTACATTTGTTTAAAGAAATTTCTTTTTGTAGATCCCTGATTACTTTTGTATACAGATAACAGTACAAATGCAAATATTGGACCGTTGTTTGCACACATAGGCCTCTGTCTCCTCTCGCTTCTCTCCGCTCCCCTCAGTGACTCTCAACCTGTCATCCGTGCCCACCCTCTTGGGCCATAGTTACCTGCCTGTACTCACTTTTCCCCTCCCTCCCTCTCTTTAATGCTGTGCCTGAGCCCCCAGAGTTATAGTGCTTACTGTTACTTGTACTGTGCTGTTTCACCTTGTACTGTGCCATTGTTTGTCCTTGTACGGCGCTACGGATACTTTGTGGCGCCCTATAAATAAAAATTAATAATAATAAAATAATAATAATTCCATATTTTCCTTTTTGAAGTGTCTCTACCCAAGTCCTGTCTATTATCCATGTATGATCCCTGCTTGTCAGTCTGAATGTACTAAATAAACAGGACACTCCCACTTAGAGCATAAAGCCCAATTTAGAAATGTGCCATTATTCAGACCAGATGTGGCCCGGAGTATCTGTATATTCTGCATTTCCACTTTTAAGCAGAAATAATATATTAATGATCTGCAAATCATCTAGATCAAAAAAAGTGGAAGGAGAACTTTAAACATAACTTATTTATTTATCTATGCTTCCAATATTTTACAGACATATAAATGGTGTCTCTGTTGGGAATTATTAAAGTAGAATGTGACACAGTGTTCAGTTAAAGATTTGTGTGGGACTATCGATACCAACTTTTAGAAGAAAAGCATATTCGTTCCAATTGTACATGAGATTATTGTGTCTGTTACTGTGTACAATCATCTACAACAAACAGCTTGGCCCCAATGTACATTGACCCATATGTTGGGTTAGTTCTCTGACTCATAGTAAACTATATGTGAACATAGCCTACTGTAGAGGAGTAGTGATTGAGTCACCATGACTGGTGGAAGTACCTGGATCTAGTAAACTATTTATGGTGGAAGAATACCCTGATAGACCAGTCAGGGAAGACAAGTTACCATGGTACAGTAGATGGTGGAGGTATTTAACCTTAGTCGCCAGTCATAGGTAGTGTTAATTAACCTGACCCTTGTATATTTTTGAATCAATGTATGGGACCCTGATCATCATGAAGTATGTAACGTTATTATACACCTATTGGCGGGAATAGGAAGGTTACTGAACATCTGCCATTAAAGAGTAGCAATGGATATCACATAACTTACCATAACAAAAAAGAAAGACCACCGATCTTGATGACTTTTTCCACTTCTGAAAATAAAGGCGATGACATAGACATAAAGGACAATGGCTGCTCCGTACCCAAGAACATTAACGATCTATGAGGAAAGATTTGTATTGAGTATATACATATGCACTGTTACCAAAAACGTATATCATGAATCCAATTCAAGTTCTAATTGGTAAGTTCAATTATACATCATGTATTGATTCTAAGGCTGGACAGACCCTTAAAACATTGGGGTGTGAAATATAAAACTTAACATAGATGTTTTGTTTTCCGTGCAAGTTGTAGTCAGTTAACACTGAAGTCTTTGGGAGCAGGGCACGTCTGTGTAAAATATCAGCGAACAAACCGTGTGTAACTTCAATATTATGTACAGTATACTGTACATTGTTGGGTGGCGTGGGGAGGAAGTAATAATAACCCCACCCATACTCTTTGGGGAGTCTACTCATCCGCCCTGAGTTGGTGGGGATTGGGGAAAACTAAGGGCCACCATGCTAGCACTAGGGGCACTACCTTCCCCCCTACATGTCTAGGTTGGGGAAGGGGGTGGTAAAGTATACACCAAAACCTAGTTCTGGAAGCCCTAACTTGCCACCTCTGGTGTTGGACAGAAATACGTACACGGAAGTGGCCCATTCCTGATGCCATGGAAGGATGTGTAGGCATAGGCAATCTGTGGCTCTCCAACAGTTGTGGAGCAACAAGTTCCAGCAAATGCATTCTGGGAATTGTAGTTCCACAACAGCTGGAGAGCCACAGGTTACCTAAGTCTGGTAAAATAAAAAATAACTACCGGTAGATAAAAAAAATAGAATAATAATTAAGTTAGATTCTCAGCAGGAAGAAAGAATAAAAAGGTTATTTTTTTCTTATTTTTTTTTAAAAAAGGGTGGTCAGGCGTGTATTTTTATTTATATGGTTGCTTTTGAATTAGGAAGAGATCTTAAAAGACACCTTGTCCAATATACAGGGACCCGACAGAAGTAGCACTGGCACCTCTAGAGGATCTCGCTAACAATATATCCCTGGTCAAACCTGTACCAGGGTGTATAGGAAAAGCCCCATGCACATTTTAGCAGTGGGACTTGCTGTAAGTAGTAGAGGATGTTTTAAGGTACACACAATATTTAAATGACAAATATTCTCTTGATGCACAACTCAGAGAAGAGACATGTGCAATATGTAGGTTGCAACGCCAAGTTGGGTCCCAGAATCTGCTTCTTGGGTCTCCTGGAATACTTAACACAATAAATACTGTACGCACACTTACTGTGTCACATCAGGGTGCACTCACTCACCAGAAGTAATACAACCAAGAAGTCCAAGGTGAACTTAAAGTTGAATATAAATATTATGGCAATCATTACAAACAGCAGAAGCCAGTAGAGAGGTATGTGAACTAGGGCCTGCCCAAGCCAGTACGCGGAAGGGAAAAGGCCAGAAATCCTCAGCTGGGAATGAGCTTTGATCTAGAAATGGAAAGTCCGGAGAAAATACACAAGTGTTAGTAATTACTGGTCAACACCATAAAGCTGCCTCTAGCTATTACTTCAGATGTCAGAGATTCTTACAAGACTGAGCAGAACTACTAATAAAAAGTGAAGATTCTGATGTTGTGTTGAAACACAGAGACGCACACACACACACACACACACACACACACACACACACACACACACACACACACACAAACACACACACAACTACACACTCAAACGTCATTAGGAGGGGAGTTATAAGGGACGTTCCAGCAGTTATGGGGAGGTTACAGGAGAAGTTTAGGAGGATCTTATAGGAAATTGTATAGGAGAACTTATAGGGGGAGGCAACTGGAGAAGTCAAGGAAGGAGATAGGTTACAGTAAAATTAAATGGAGAATAAAGGTGGGCAAATCAGTTTGTCTGGTGCTGGAATTCATGCAAACTTTAGAGATTCAATGCTGCCAAATTAATATGCAAAATGAATTACCAAAAATTTTCTCTATAAATAATAATTGCTGGAGAATAGTCTTGTTGTAACACCATAACTCTACTATTTATTATTAACAGTTATATAGCACATACCAGGGGCGCACGCAGAATTTTAAAAGGGGGGGGTTGCCCCCCGAAAAAAAACAATAGAGAGAGCTGTTGCGCATTTCACCGGCACTGTATTGTACAGCAGCCGCGGCGCTGTCAATAGAAGAGTCCGCAGCGGTGCTGTATTGTAGCACAATACAGCACCGCCGCGGACGCTTCTTTGACAGCGCCGAGGCTGCTGTACAGTACAGTGCCGCTATGTAGGGGCACTGTTTAGCCCTCGATCTTTGCGGAGGCCCCTGCATATATATTACACAGCGGTTTACAGAGAATATTTACTCATGTACATCAGTCCCTGCTCAAGTGAAGCTTATGTTACCCCCTGTCACTCTATGTGGTGTTAAGGTGCAGGGGTGGGCAGTGCACCTCCTCCTCTAGCCCTGGCTAGCACATGGGCAAGGGTATAAATTACCAGACGGTCCTAGCACTTCCCGGATTTTCAACAAATTCTCTTTGAAGGTGTGGGGATGGGACATAGGAAAAGAAAAATGAGAAGGGGTAAAAACAAGCCAACATTGGACAGGTAGCATATAGTGGTATAATCACTATGTGAAGGCAAGGGTATAAAGGAATGTCATTTCCTTTAGTGCATTTTCAGCAGTCAATGAGATCACTCCAAATATGGGTGAAAACAGTTGTATCACAGTTAATAATCTGTAATTTCCATGCACAGTAGTTAAAAGTCAATTTCGCCAAAAGGAACAGCAAGTTTATTCTATAATCACAGTGATCACACTGATAGAATCAGAGAGATGAATATATTGCACAACTGGATGCTGACACTTCCATACCGTTTCAGCCACTACATATGCAGAGTTTGTGAGTGGGTTCTAACCTGTGGATGCTTGTTCCCCTCTCCCTAGGGGTCTCATCACCAAACTTTAATGCGGCCATGCTGCTTCAGGCAATGATACCCTCTTTCGCATTAGGGTCTTCTCTTGTCACAATATTAATGTGGTCACCCTGCTTAGGGCAGCAACCCCACTCTGTTGCTCAAGGATTTTCTTCCAGTACAGGGGAGTCTTTCTTCTCTCTGATTCCTCTCTTATTTAGGGCTCTTCAGTGCAGGCAAACTGCTACATGTAAATTTACCCTTCTCTCTATTGGGGTTCTCTTTATTGTTGTGGGGTTCTGCACCTCTCTGGGCTTGGGAACCCCTCCCCCTTGTATTTGCAGTGACCTCTTTCTCTATTGGAAGTCCTGAGGGGCTCTTTCTTTATTATTATTATTATGGGGCTCCTTACCCTTTCTTCAATGTGACTTAGCTGCTCTCAGCGACCCCCCCCCCCCCCCCCACCACACACACACACACACACTACTTAGGGTCTCCTGTGCTCTGGCCTACGTACTCTCTCCCTTACTTTTCTTACTGTTTACGTTGACGGACCCACTCCCAGGCAATTGGAGCCCAGCATCCACCCCTCTGCCATTGGAAACCTGAGTCTTTGATAAACTTGTGTCCCATGTGATCTACCAAGCCAAGCGGTGCTGAGCGCTTTCGCGCCCATGCCACCTGACTCGTCCCCAATAGTGATGTGATTGCATAACGCCAAGGCCACAACCCCTTTTGCGAGGCCTGCACCTCGACACATAGCCTGCCCTCCAAGTGGGGCGTGTTATACTTACAATCTATATTCCTTACCACATACACACAAACTAGGGTTTATTTAACCTACCAATATATCTTGGGTAAGAGGAAACCCATGCAAACATGGAGAGAACATAGAAACTCCCCACAGATATGGCCCTGGTCAGAATCAAGCCCATAACCTCAGTACTGTGAAATGCTATTGCCACCGTGCCAACGTGCTGCCCAGGTGTTACAAGAAAATTTAGGGGTGAATACTATTATTTAACATAGGGTCTGGTTCTGTAGCGACAATGGAACCAGCTCCCTCTACCCCATGGATATCAATGCTTTTCCTGGCTTCTCAAGATTAGCACTGATCACAGCAAGTAAATAAATAAATAAAAAAAAAGGGCCGTAGAGCCCCCTCCCAAATTCCTCAACTAGCCCCAGCAAAAGACATTCACGGTTTCCACTATACTAGGAAGACCATGAATGTGGATTTTACATGCAATTATGAAAATCAGCCCTAGGGTGGTCATTATAGGGCTGGTGTCTTCTAAAGTGAAAGGGAACACACTGTTTTTTTTGTGGCCGACACAAACTGATCAAAGCTGGGACTCCCCGGGACTCTATTGTGGCTGGCTGGTGGTTAATGGGAGTCCCGGTTGCTTCTGGCTATAGTAATTTCCCACCAGTGATTTGTAATGTGCTGGTGGTTCAATTATAAGGTTTTTAGTTTATTTTTTTCCCAGTTACAGACTACAATGGATCAAGAAATAAATAAATAAAGTGGTGAACAAGGGTTTAGGGAGTCTTTTTATTAAATTAAAGTTTATTTAAAAATTATGTAGTTTTCTTTATTATTTTAGTCTAATGGGCAGAGATCTTAGGGATTCCTGGGGGCAGCACGGTGGCGTAGTGGTTAGCACTTCTGCTTCACAGCACTGAGGTCAGGTGTTCAATTCCGACCATGGCCTTATCTATGTGAAGTTTGTATGTTCTTCCCGTGTTTGCGTGGGTTTCCTCCGGGTGCTCCGGTTTCCTCCCACACACTAAAAGCATACTAGTAGGTTACTTGGCTGCTATCAAATTGACCCTAGTCTCTCTGTCTTTCTGTGTGTGTGTTAGGAATTTTAGAATGTAAACTCTATTGGGGCAGGGACTCTGTACAGCGCTGCAGAATAAGTGGCGCTATATATATCTAAATAAATAAATGATGATTTAAAATAATAAAATAAAGCATGTTCATTATACAACTGTGGTAGCAAGTTAATTACCCTTACCCCACAGCCCATGGCATTTCACACCCCCACACAGAAGCACCAGCCCTCCAATAACCAGTCTGGGTCTGGATGTCACTGTAGCAAAGGGAACCCACTCTCATGGTCTTCTAGTTATAGTGGACACCGGTGAAGGCCGTCAAGTGCTGGGTGTTGTATGAGGGGTTGGGCATTTTTTATTTTAGTAGTCCAACCTTGTTTTATTGAATCAAAGCAATGTTTTTGCCATGATTCCCAAGTTCTAAGCCAAAATTCACCAGGCTTATTGTATAGTTATGGGTAGAGTTTAAAGCAGAAGTTAATTGAGGAGCTACAGGGATAGGTTACACAAAAAGTTAGGGGTGAATTTCTTCCTGGCAGATATAACATAACAGGGTTTAGGCCATTTAAAGTTGTAGTAACATATATATAATTCAGAGATGATCTCTATAGCTTCTTAGTGCAGGGTATATAAAACAATTCCAAATGTTACTTTCTGTGTTATATAAACTTTTAAACAGTTTATTAATCAAAATAAAATTACCTCTCTAAAATAGCTCCTGTAAAACACATTAATATATCATATAATGATATTATCATAAATGAACCATAAAATAGTTATAATTTCTAGTTTTAATTGCTTTGCCACATAATCATAATCTTTACTTATGTCCTTCAGAAACAAAACAGACATAGCCCAGATATAATTCATTACTCTCCGTCACTCACCCTGGTGTCCTCGATGCTACTCATTGCGAAATGGGGCGCCATGCCAGTGGCAAATGCCATGAAAACCATACTCATAGAAAATAGGTGTATATGGAAGTCTTGTTCAAAAGGCTAATAAAAGAAAGGAAAATTGAGTCAGCACAAGTCTAGTTCTGGTGGGTCATAAAAGGCCACAGATCCCAGGACTACACTGTGTTCAAACTGTAGATAACACAACTGGGGGGTAAATGTATTATTATTATATTATTTTTGCAAATCGACGATATTCAGCGACTTTACCTTGCACATTTAAAACAGCAATGTCTTTAAAGGCAAAACTTGTCTTGCAAAAATCGCACAATAATACATTTACCCTAGATCTTTACAGCTGAACACTTCTCATAATTCTTCAAGAACAAAGAAAATGACTATTATTATTATTACTTCTACTACTACTATTATTATTATTATTATTATTATTATTTAGATCACTAGACTACACTAGATATATTATAATTTTGCAGTTATACAACTTAAGTCTAAAACTGTGTTTTGAAAACTATAAACTTATTTACTATTGATAAAAACAGATGATAATCTCCCCGTGATTGTTTTTATCCTCATGCATCTGTAAAAATAAAACACGAGCACCTGTAACAAACATTGGCGCAGCTTACTCATACTCACAGGAAACACAGGGCTACTCCATATTTGGATGCGTTCCTTGGAGTTAAAGGTCTTCAATAAGGCATTACTAATGATGTTTACAAGCACTGGTAGTCCATTCTGAGCTTGTGGGTTTCCTACAATGGTGTAAGTGTAACCCTACAGGGGTGAAAACAGATACTTATATATGAATATATACAGCAGATGTGTCACCAGAATGCTAGGAAGAAGCTCTGGATAGGCTAGAAGAGATGGCAAAGGAAAGGTTAGAGAGAAACATTGGAAAGGCTGGAGGAAGGCATTAAACATGGCTGGAGAAGGCATTGGAAAGGGTGGAAATGATATTAGAATGATGGTATGAGGCATTGGAAAGTTTGAAGAAGGCATTGGAAAGTATTGTAAAGGTAGAAAGAGGCATTGGAGAGCTAGGAGGAGATACTGGTAGGGTTGGAAATAGCATTGGAAAGCTTGAAGGGTTCATTGAGAAGCTTTGAGAGGCATTGGGAAGCTTGGAAGAGGCATTGGAAAGCTGGGAAGAGGTATTGGAAAGTTTGAAAGTAGCCTTGGAAAGTTTAATGAGGACATTTAAGAACTTGAAGGATATTTTTAATTTGTTAAGATTTCTTGCTGCATATCTTGAGTAAGACAACAACATACATCTCTCTACTTTTTTTCCTTGTTTAAAGAATCCTATAAAAACTCTATAACTAATAAATAAAAAAATCTTGTCTGAGAAGAACTTGGTGGATGCTTTGGTAATGGGAATATTAAAAAATATATAAAAAAAATTACTTCAGTATCTTTTATGAAAACTGGTGACCTGACTTTCAAGGAAACCATAATGTGAACTAAGTTATCATAAAGATCAACCTCTATTGAGTGGACCTTAGGAGGAAAACATCTGGTGATGTGACCTTAAAGGACAGTTTCTGGTAAACTCACACTATAGTGCATTAGTTGTTCTAACCCTACTGGGTAACATCTGGTGAACAGATCTTAGAAGACAATCTCTAAGGCAGACAATCTCTCAGATGATTTCATAGTTTCTTTAGAAAACATCTATCTACTGTAGATTTGAAGCTGGTAGTCTCTAGAAATTCTTCAAGAGAAAGTCACTAGAGCAATGTACTATATTTCCTAAACTACAAATCCATCTCTTTCCAAATTTCATTTGGCAAGAGACGGATTTACTTTATTATAATATCATATACTGGGTTGACAGTTGGGGCCATAAAGCCTCAGTGTTCTCTCCACACATGGTTCCTCACCTCATTTTCTCGAGTGACTTCTATAGCTCCTCTGTATGTTGTAGTGTTTGTGTCGTATGGACCACTAATGACATCAATTACAATGTCCTGAGCCTTTATCGAATCAATGAAATCCTCTATAGGTGAACCTGTCTCAGAAACAACAAGGCGACATATATGAAATTGAAATAAATAATGCTGCAGGAGGGCGATAACAATATTGTTGTTTTAATGTTCTTTTTTATTTTATTAAACCTTATGTGAGCTTTGAGAATAAATAAAGTGGTTTGGCAAAACTCAAGTTTCTATGAATATCTCTGCATCAAGGTCAACAAAAAATTAACTGGTATAGGGTTAAAAATAAAAATCATAAACAAGTTTGGAAAGAAAAAAGCAGTCAATTAGAATGCAGTAATTAGTCAAATTACCTCAATTATATTAGAGAATTACATGTGCTTCTTGTGCTAAATAGATTTAGAACTTGGTGTATAGTTACAGGCTGAGAGCTGAAATACAAGGGACATGGCCTATTGGAGAGGGGAAGGCATAGCAGAGGCTGATTACCAGCACCATTACAGAGACCTTGTAGTGACATAGTGGCATTGCTTTGTAGCACTAGCCATTACCCACCCTAATTCTATAAATAATAACGGCTGTGCCTTGTGGTCAATTATAAGCATGTAAGAAACATCAAATATCTGTATTAAACAAAAAAAGATGAATACTGTGTTTCTATGTCCATCAAGCATCTATAAAGTAGAGCACACCTATGTTAATAAGATTTGGTGGAAATTTGTAAATTAAACGATCACTTACATGTTGAAAGGAGATGTTGACCTTTTAATTCAAATATATAAATGAATCGCAACCCTGGCATACTTGTTTATTTTTAGTATGACATGAAGGAAGGAAGGGTCAGATCATGCTTCCCCCTATATAACATCCATTGACCTCTATGCACCATCAGTATCAGGTGTGATCAGGTAGGTATATCCCCAGGGAGTTTCAGGGGTCCTAAGACAGTCATTGGCTGTTGGAGAAACTATATTCTCCTAGGAATGCTATTAGAGACATACATGGAGCAGCTATCTTGCTCGCTTCAGCTTGAAAGAGCATTGAAACAAGACATATTGTTGATCCAGGACCTTCCGTCCTGGATCCAAGAATCTCAAAGCAGATGCCTTATCCAGATCTTTTGACAACTCTGACTCCCTGTTTCGCCCAGATTGTAGACCCATTCTCCTGTTCGAGTTGTGGCTTTAATTAACTCCTACGTTCTCTCCCCCCCTGGACGCTCCTTTGTTAATTTTCATCTTCGCCCTAAACTGTTAAGCTGTGCTTATGAATCAAAGTTCGCGGGTCATGCTGGCTACCAGAGGACTAAGGCATTTCTCCCAGGTACTATTGGTGGCCCTCTCTTGGTGTCAAATGTCCACCAATTTGTACAGGCTTACAGCATATGTGCTTGCCACAAGGTTCCTAGACAAAGTCCTTCTGGTCTTCTCCTCCCCCTTCCTATTCCAGTTTCCCCTGGACCAGCATTTCCATGGACTTCATTACCAAATTACCTCATGGCTATGACACTATTTGGGTTGTTGTAGACCGATTTTCAAAGATGGCCCATTTCACCCCTTGTAAAGGTCTCCACTCGTCTCCTGAACTTGCACATTTGTTCTTGAATAATGTTTTTCGCCTCCACGGTTGTCCCCAGGAGATAATCTCCGATCAGGGAGTCCAATTTGTGGGGAGATTTTGGAGAGTGTCTGTGGGAACCTTGGAATCAAGCTCAAGTTTTCTTCCGGCTATCACCCCCAGACTAATGGGCAGACCGAGCGGGTCAATCAAGAGTTGAAATGTTTCTTGCGATGCTTCTACTCAAGTCCTCCTGGAGTGATCTCTGTTGGGCGGAGTTTGCACACAATAATCACATACACTCTTCCTCGGGTTGTTCTCCCTTCTTCACGGTCTACAGCATACATCCTACTCCTCCCCTCTTGCTAGAGGCTCCTGTCTCGTCTGTCCCTGCTGCCTGACATGGACATTTCAATTCTTTAACCATTATTCAACAAAAATATCCTTTATTAAATCCAGAGGCGGAACTAGAGAGCTGTGGACCCCGGTGCAGGGAAGCGGGGAGGAGGGAACCAGGGCCCACAGCTCGCTAGTTCCCCATGCAGCGGGCCTCATTATTTCTATAGGCACCAGTGCACGGCACCTGCTGCACCAATGGTAGTTCGGTCACTGATTAAATCCCAAACTTTGTTCAATTATAACAAATTACATATTTTGTCCCTTCACTTCCTGTTGAGAACAGCCGAAGCTTCTATTTCGACCACTACAAGAAGACAACGTACAAACTCCATAAAATGTTTGTCTCTTCTGATCCAGCTTGTTGGAGGAATTGTGTCTAAAGGGCAGATTTTTGCCAAATATGCTGGTCCCAAAATTTCTCACTTTTGGAATGAAGTACAAAAACTACTTAACTCTCTTTTTGAAATTCCCATAAACAAAGGCTCCTGGGGAGCCTTTGTTCCACCACATAATGACCTGATTTTAAGGTTTAATATACACATAATAAAAATAGTTGCACAGGTGCATGGTTTGAAAATAGTAACGTGCTGCAGAGGGTTTTACCTGTGTTGTTATTGATCAAAAGTCTGGAGTAGTATTTGTGAGCCTTATCTCCTGCTCTCAGAAAATAAAGGTCTGGCTTCAGTTCCCACGTGTGGATTGATTTGTCATTATATAATATTGCGGTGAGAATGATCATTGGGATAATGAATAGGACGAACAGGAGCAATCTGAAAAATAGACTTATTGAACCTTTCACGTAAAATGTCAACAGGGTTCAGTTAAAAACAAGAAGCAATATACATTTCAGGAGCCATTTACAGAGGAGAGAAAGAGTAATAGAGAAAGTGACATATCTGGGCAGAGGGACATAGGAGGCAATAACGAAGGAGGGATTGTGGTCTGTGCCTTTCAAATATAATGTCATTTTAAATCAGTTACTGATGCTGAAAATATTTCTGCAACTATATTAGGCAGGGCAGCCATCTTTCCCAGTGTGATGTCACACATGTGCCCAGGGCTGCTAGAAGACTTTCAGGCCCTGGTACAGCAACTTCTTGTGGCTCCTTCCATGGACCCTGAAGAGGGCATGGCCACAGCAGGTTGGTGGCATGGCATGGTATGGCATGAGCCCCAGTACTTTGTACCTGCTTTCCCCCTTCCTCCTGGCACCCGTGCATGTGCCACGTGTGCCATCTACGTTAATTATACCTAGTTTCAAATGGAATTGAGGAAAGAAACAGATCTTATTTTGGTACCTGTTAATTATACAGGCACCACTTGTAGGTGCTACTCATTTCGCTAATCTTCAGCTCCTCACCGGAGCTCAAGATCACCAAACCCCCTGGACTGACAGGTGGGAGTTGTCAAGCTGGGTGCATGTAATTAACGAATACCTTTAATTCTATTATATTGTGCAGTACCGTAGAGCTTCTTAACCCTGTAAGAGGACTAGGTTTTAATACAACCTCAGAGATCATCATAATCCAGAATACTTAAAGTCAGAAAATTAAAAAATGATGCTTGAGAAATGAAGCTATAGTTACCCCTTGTTTTCCATAGTTATTATTGACAAGCAACACATCACAATTAGAAAAAGTTAAAATTAGTGGGGGAGGAGGCCCATTTGTGGTACAAGGTCATGCGTCGAGATGGCATTTTTCAATCCATACACATGAGTCACTATTGCAAATATTCAGTGATCATACAAAGGGTCTACACATATGGGCCATGGAATTGCTTCTAATGACTCTATGGTCTATTTATGAGCTGTGCTGTATTTCACTATGTATTGTCAGCTGCTGTTATCTTTTTTTACATAGCCAATTCCTTCCTATCTGTAAGGCCATAGATCATCACTATGGATCAAAGTATAACAGGCCAGACTTATACATTTCCCTTGGTACCCAACTATATAGACTCTCACAGCACAGATTAGTAGCACATGATCTATATGTTAAAAGCAGAATACTAGTAAACTTAGACCTAAAGAAGACCTTTCTATACAAATGCAAGATTTATTTGCTGCATATAATTCTCCTATGCCACTATAAAATATATTTGACATATGTTTATATATTGTGACTCATTATATTTAACAAATATATTATATGTTGTGATATTTATGTATATGAAACAGAAGCCACTCACAGAGCTCGGAATCCTTTCATATCGTGCTTTAGGTTCAGGAAGCGGATCCTGGCCACAGCCAACACCTGCTGTCTCCACAGCGCCATCCCACTGACAGTGGCGTTACCAGAATCTGACATCAGCTGGATGGACTCCTCCGTCTCTGAGTTCAGAAATTCCCTGTCCTCCTCGCTGGTCATCTCCTGGTTGAATACAGCATAATCTGCAGCAGAAACCATTGTAACACTGCGTAAATACAGTGGTCACACTGACAAATAAAGTAAGCATTTCAACATGATGCAAAATATATTGTATTCTTATTCATAACCCTATGGCTCTCCAGCGTGTACTAGATTTTCTTTTATTTCCATTGGGTTTCAATGTGTTCAGCCACATATAAGCCCGACATACCAGTAAAAAAAATAGGGATATTATTACAAGTTGTGGAAGGAGTTTTACAGATTATCAGATTATTCTCACATTTTACAAAATAAAAAATAATTAATGTCAACATAACATAATTATTTGCATATTTTACTAAAAATCCGCTGTATATAACATTTGAAAATATGGTGTAAAAAAAACAAACCTTTTTACATTTTCATTGGGCTTAAAAGTAAAAGGTTAAAAGTTGATTTACAGATTGAACAATGCCCCCTCCCCCCAGATGGTGGCTGCGTGTGACCCCCCAATAATTCAGTCTTTCCAGACCTTGACGCAGATTCTACCTCCACTTTCAATCTCAGCGTCTCCTTCCAGCTTCAGGAAAACGTCGTTCAGCGTGGTCATAGACACTCCGTAACTCACAATGTTTTGTCCCACATATCGGTCCAGATGGGAAAACAGATCTGCATGTTGTTAAGAGATAATTTGTCAGCATTTAATGGTAAGTTTTTCAAACCATGGGGGAGATTCAATTGCCTGCAATGTGGCGCACGGACATCGCGCCGCGCGAGCGTTACCGGCAACTACGTTAGAAATCTCCGATCATTTTCCCTCGCACCTCCATTGAAACTATATTTAAATTCAATCACTGAGTGCCTCGTTGAGTGCCTCGTCTCCGTTCCGGCAGCACTGTACTATACAGCAGTCGCGGCGCTGTCAAAGATGCGTCCGCGGCTGCATGCTTCATGCCTCTTTGACAGCGCCGCGGCTGCTGTATAGTACAGTGCCGCTATATAGGGCACTTTTTTAGCGGAGAGGAGGGGTTTCTGGAGACCCAGAAACCCCCCCTGCGTGCGCCACTGATTAGGCAAAGATTCATAATATATACTATTTAAGGGGTTAATGATTTACTCAATGTGTATTACTCAGCTGCCACAGCAATAAAAATATGTGAAACTGCCGTGATAAACGGTAATACATGTAACTCCCGCTCGGGAGTCGTTATTCACACCTCCCATTGGCTGAATGTGTGCCCCGGCACCAGGACCCAGAGGAGACGCACAGGACCGGTTGCTTAGCAACATAAGGCTGGTATGAGCTGAGGAGAAGTGATGGGGAGAGAGTGACAACCATGTGACCCCCCCCCCCCCCCGGGGAATTTGGGAGCTGGTCTATGGCCGGCAGCCACGAGGGGCCAGAGAACAACATGACTGAGAAAATATAAGTGACATGGGACAGATTTGAGGTAGAAAATATCTCAGAGTGTGTAAAGAGGTAAAGGAGGTCCCAATAATATAATGTAATGTGTGTGTGAGGGAGTCTGTTAATATGATGTGTGTCTGGGGGGCTATCTAAATATAATGTGTGTGTGTGAGGGGAGTATGTAAATATAATGTGAGGGGGGAGTATGTTAATATAATGTGTGTGTGGGGGGGTATGTTAATATAATGTGTGTGTGAGAGGGGAGTATGTTAATATAATGTGAGGGGGGAGTATGTTAATATGATATGTGAGGGGGAGGGAGTATGTTAATATAATATGATGTGTGTGTGGGGGGTATGTTAATATAATGTGTGAGGGGGGAGTATTTTTATATAATGTGTGTCTGGGGGCTATCTTAATATAATGTGAGGGTGGAGTATGTTAATATAATGTGTGTGTGTGAGGGGAGTATGCTAATATAATGTGAGGGGGGGAGTATGTTAATATAGTGTGTGAGGAGGTGAAGGGGAAGTATGTTAATATGATGTGCGTGTGGGGCGGGGTATGTTAATATAATGTGCGTGTGTGTGTGTGAGGGGTGTATGTTAATATAATGTGTGTACATGGGGGGAGTATGCTAATATAATGTGTGAAGGGAGAGTATGTTAATATGATGTGTGCGGGGAGGTGCGGAGTATGTTAATATAATGTGTGTGTGTGTGGGAGGTGGGTGTATGTTAATATAATATGTGTGTGTGGGTGGGGTATGTTAATATAATTTGTGAAGGGGGTATGTTAATATGATGTGTGTGAGGGGAGTATGTTAATATAGTGTGTGAGGGGAGTATGTTAATGTGATGTGAGTGTGTGGGGGGGTATGTTAATATAATATGTCTGTGAGGGGGGGTATGTTAATGTAATGGGTGAGGGTAGAGTATGTTAATATAATGTGTTTATGGGGGGGTTTGTCAGGGGGTGTATGTTAATATAATGTATGAGGGGGAGAATTTTAATATAGTGTGTGTGTGTGTGTGTGTGTGTGTGTGTGTGTGTGTGTGTGTGTGTGTGTGTGTGTGTGTGTGTGTGTGTGTGTGTGTGTGTGTGTATTGTTATTGGCTAACCAAAAAAATGTGATTATATTTGCTAGCTTTCAGAGCACAGAGGCCTTCATCAGGCAAGTTTACAAACTCTGGTTTTGTAAACTTGCCTGATGAAGGGACCTCTGTGCTCTGAAAGCTAGCAAATATAATCACATTTTTTTGGTTAGCCAATAAAGGTATCACTCCTATAATACTTTTGTCTTTTTTGACACGAAAGTATTTAACATCACATAGATTTTTCTGGCTAACACTGTACTGCAATAATAATAATAATAATAATAATAATAAAAAAAAAAATTGATACACATTTCTATTAATTTAATGTCAGGGTTGGTTGAAGGGAAATAGATCTATTCAGCAAATGTGAATATTATTATTTTAATGTTGTGGCTGGAGGGAGGCCTAATTATTAAATGTGGTGCTATTGATTTAACACCGGAACTGGTTGGAGCTCTCTAAATTTCATGAACCCATTTTTTTTCTCAAAATAGGGTATCCGACATTACAGGATACAGACAAACAGCAAATGAGCTAAAGAATCCCACGGCCACAGGTGGTGAAAGTGACAAGAACATGTAGGAGAAAGCAGGACATTCTGCCAACTGTCCTGAATTTGATGGGAGTCCCGAATTTGGGTAACTGTCTCGCTTAGTTAGGACTTGGTCAAACTGCAAGGACAGATTGGAGGTATGTCCCTTTTCCCACTGCATTGCTCGTGAAGGCAGAGCTGCGTGCACTTAACTGTAGTGCATGCTGGATTGCCTGTGTATTTGTCTAAAATTTGTGTAAAATGATAACCATGTTACATCATAGGGCCCCATGTCTAAAGTGCTGCAGACCCCTTAGAGTCTTTAAACAGCTCTAGGCCAGGGTTTCTGATTGATACCTGCTCCTCCTCCCAGTACCACCACTAATATTATTTGTTTTAGGTTAACCCTAAAACAACACTGAAAGCAACACTGAAATAGCCTCTTTTTATATTGATAATTATATATTGTACCGAAAACCATCCTTTAAGGATGGGCCACTATTTATGGGCCAGTCCCGTGTGCTTGCCCCCTGGGCTAAAGTCTGCCAGCCAGCTCCTGCCTGATAGTGACAGTGTTTAGTACTATTGCCTCTGTGTGATATTAGTTATTAAAATGACCTGTTGTCTACAAACTCAGAGACATCACTAAAATATTATCGAGACACTGTGTGTGTGAATAGTGATGTCATTGTAATGCTGTACGTTGCTAATTAATAGATAGAATGCATTCTAAAGAATAAAACTGATGCTTCATCTCTGATGTCACTGGTTCCTAGTGAGTGGATTTTTAGATTTATAAGTGTAAAGCAGCTGCCAGCCTGTTATTTGAATCATACTTCTCTGTTTGAACACATGGGGGTAAATGTATGAAAGTCAGATTTTTTCAACTCGCCGGAAATCGGCGACTTTGCAGTGAAAATTTAAAGCGGCGATGGCTTGTAAAGGCAAACTTGCCTTTACAAGCCATCGCCGCTTTAAATTTTACCTGCAAAGTCGCCGATTTCCGGCAAGTTGAAAAAAATCGGACTTTCATACATTTACCCCATGATGATATCTACCATTTATCCATGAAACATATTTTCCCTGCACAGTTTTATTTCAGTTTTTAACTGACCATATATTATTTACTTACGACATATTACATGTGTATATTACCCGGAAAGACGTCCATGTTCTGGAAGGGCAGAGTGAATGTCAGCTCTTCTTCAGTCTTGGTGGTGAGTTTTGCACTGGAGATGTGTTGTTTTATTGTAGATGTAATGACTTCCAGATCA
The DNA here is from genome assembly GCF_038048845.1 of Mixophyes fleayi. Lineage (NCBI taxonomy): Eukaryota > Metazoa > Chordata > Amphibia > Anura > Limnodynastidae > Mixophyes > Mixophyes fleayi. The sequence continues at coordinate 202,954,797 of NC_134407.1, read as the reverse complement.
CACGATGGAGAAACCTGCATCCTGGTCATAGATATGTGTAACATAGTACTAGTATTGTAGTATTTCTGTTCATATGAGAATAATTCAGCTAGTTTTAAAATCTGATTTAAACATAGAAAGGTTTATTTAAACATTTACTTCTAATAGCAGCAACTTAGCAACCAATCAGGCATCAGTTCAGCAGAAGTTGTACTAATTAAACCACTTCTGATTGGATGCTGTGGGTTACAGCAGCTGTTTTCTGTACATCTTTTACATAAATTTCTCCAAAAGTTTTAGTACAACTTGCAAAAATGAAGTGCAATTTAAATAAGCCTTTTTATTTGTATTTTTTTTTTGTTTAGCAGCTAAAATAAAAGATATATCACCTCAATATCTCATCTTTATCTTTGACCTCAGCAAATACTCTTTTTCATATAATATTGGACAGGGGTTGGCAGCGTTCCTCCAAATATTGTGAACTACGAGTCCCTGCATGCACTGCTAGCCTGTGTTCTGGTATACCGTGTTCTTACCTCAAGTGATACCCGATTCCCCACCTTTTCTTCAGAAACAGAGACGTGCCCACACATTTTAGCTTTCCACTAGAGATCACAGCCTTCCGATCTAGAGACAAGAGCATGTTTGCACATTAATACTTGTATGGAGAAATTTTAGGTCTACAACAGATTGATCTTAACAGATTGCTTGTCTATACAAAGAATGAGACATAGGCCAACAAATACCACCAGACACTCTTGACTGAGACAGCAGGACACTGTGAACACCTCTGTATATATCCTGAAAAGGTTGGAGGGTAGAAGACTGTGCTTACTCCTTCTGCTGGGCTCTCTTTCCATTCCTTGTACTAACTATAACCATACGCATTTGCATATAAGTAATGTGCATTGATATTGATATATCTAAGCATTCTTAGATCGAATGACAAGGAAAATACAGCTAACTTATACCCTGGGCAGTACATAGTAAAATAATAGTACTCAGCCCTGTCTGCCCTCATTGTTAATACATGCACCACCTTGCAGAACAGCCAGTATCTGTGTACACCATTCCCCTTGCTGTGCAGGAATTAGCTTGAGAAAATTCACTTACAGCAATAAGTTTGTTGTCCCAACCTTCTATATATGGCTTGGAGAGGAGACATTGCTATGTACAGAGGGGGCAGACCAACAAGTAATTGTTTATACTGAATCTTGCAAGGCACTGTGCCATGTTTGTACATATGCCAGGGGCACCTGGGGTTGAATACACATTTAATTTTTTACTTTGTGTGGAGAAACCCTTTGACTGTTGGATATTGGTACTGTCTCTTTAATTCTGGTGAGCATGAATCCCTGACCGAGCCATATCCTCTATAGCTGTGGTGAGCATGAGTCATTGTACACCTGTCTCATTAATTTTGGGTGAGTTTCGCTCCTGACCTGATTGGACCTTTGGAGTTTAACACCTCCTACTGCTACATGCAATCTTTCTCAGTGATAGAAGTTACTCTGGACTCCTGAACAGCCTGATATCTTCATTTACCAGTTTCTGCTTCAACTCTGACTCTGTACCTTGGCAAACAGCATTACTACTCCAGCTTTTTGGCATCCAGCTTAATATGAATTCTTCTGTGAGTACTGCAGCTTTAACATATAACTTCTTACATGAAACAATTGTCTGCTGGCTAGATAAGAGATCATTCTTCATCACTCTACCTGCTGATACTGCACTCAGGGTTTCTGTATTATGCTTTGACTTTTGCTGCACTCAGGTGATCAGGAATATTGGCTATCCTCCATTGCCAAGATTGCATCTGTGAGTACTATTGTCTACTATCAGAACAGTTACAATACTATTTGAAGTAATACAGACTGCCAGTGTCTCTGAAGATCTTTAAATACTACAGCTGTCTGAGACTGCCATTACTAGAGACTTTGTTCTGTGCTCATTAATTAGTTGTAAGCTGTTTTTCTTTTTTATCTAAACATCGATTATTCTGGATGCTTTCAACATATTCACAGTTGTTTGAACTTCTCTTCTGCATCTATCGTACCCTGAATTATCTAACAATGACTGTGACTTCTTGGAGTGATTAAACATTGAGTTTCTCACCTGCTAGAATGTCCGCCTCATCCATGAACTGAGTGCTAAGGAGCATTGCCCGATCTGCCTTCCTCTCTTTTAGAATGGTCCATACCTGATGTCTGGAACATGGGTCAAGACCAGCAGTCGGCTCATCAAGGAGCAGAACCTGGGAGATGGACGAACATTACCTGAGCTTATACTCTGGAGGTAATATACAAAGGGCAAAATGGCTACTTTGCAGTACAAATATACCTTGGGAACTGGCATGTGCCTTGACTCATGATTTTAGAGTTCCACAGGACACACAACTTTGCAAAACTCTAACTGAGGAATTGTATACCCAGCCAGAATGGGAAAATCGCATCAAACTGGCTTCAACAAGATGTTTTGGAAAGACTTGTGGGATACTCAACACTTGCAAACTTGTGACATCTCAACTGCTAACTGTCCCTATGGAATCTCCTAATACCCAGCAAGTATCAAGACTTCTCTTCAACAGGTGTTAATGGCTATTTCAGATTTGGAGAAGTGGGTGATCGCGATAACTAGAGAACTACAATCAAATCTTACATTAATACATTCAGCTCTGCAGAAAATGCAAGAGAGATGTGCGAAAATGGCACATAGGATCTATTCACTAGAGGACATTACTGTCTCAATGAAGGGGACATATCTAGCCTTGCATCCCAATTCAAAGTTTTAAAGCAAAAACTATCAGACTTGGAGGGAAGGCTCCATAGGAATAATATTCCATGTGTTGGCCTACCAGAGTGGTGTGCGGGATCTAATCCAGGGCCTTCTTGGAGCATTGGCTTATACAAAAATTTGACAAGCAAATGTTCAGTGGTTTGCAAATGGGAGAATTCATTGTATGCCTACACAATCTCCCAAACCTGCTGCCCCGCCAAGAACATTTATAGTAAATTTCTGTCATTAGAAGGATCGTGAAAACTTCTTGAAGCTAGTTAACATGGGCTATTAAAATATAAGCAGGGGGGTGGGATTCTTTTGTGGGGGCCACCTTGGATGTCTGCGCTTGTCTTGTGCTGTATTGCTGGTGTGGTGGTTGCTGTCCTTATAGATACTACAAGAGTTCCATTCCTGTCGGTTCTTTATGCAGTGGGGTTTCTTAAGTGGCGCAACTTGGTGCATTGTATGTGGTGGTCTACGATTTATGGCCCTATATAGAAGGTGTCTGTGGATAAGACCTGAGAGAAATCGATGGGTGGGAAGGAAAATCTGAAGGTAGAAATTGACTCTTACGATCTCTATGTGTTAGCGTGTTAGTTGATGACTACCCAATTATTCTACTGATGATTTATATTCCTCCCCCATTTAATAATGATATTCTTAGCAAATCGTCTGCTTTTATGTCCATTTCACCAAACACCCTTGGTGATTTGTATGGGAGATTTCCACAATAAAATGGACAGTAACCTTGTTAGGTGAAAGGAGTCTATGACAAGTAGTAATTCAGTAAACAAGGAAAAGAAGCCAGAACTTTGTATATTGGAGCACTCTGGATTTTGTTCATTAAATATATACTGATTAAATTTATATTAGTACTAATTCAGGCCAATCTACACTTGCCAATTTAATAGCGGAGGTTTAACAGACATTTGGAGTTTTAAATTTCTGCAAGTCAAACAAATCTCTTACTACTCTTTGTCCCATCAATCTTTGTCCCATATTGATTTAGCATTGGTGCCTCACAACTTGTCCCTTTTGGTTAGTGGTATAGAGTATTTACCCAGGGGCAATTCCGATCATTTGCCCTTATTTTTATGTGTGAACTTCAAACCCCATGGTGGATATAGGTTCTGGAAACTTAACCCCTTTTGGGTCACTTTAATGCTGTAATGGGAGGGTTATTTCAGGGACAATATACAGGTAGTCAGATTCCCGCGGTTTTATTGGATGCTTTCCTTATGAGTACCTTAATCACTAGAGTTTCAGGCCACAATAAAAATTCTTGACTACAAGAGACCCATTTGAACAGAAATGCCGAGACCTGGAGGTGGTTTACCTCTCTTCTCACTCCAGGGTAACGTGTCTTCATTGGCTTCAGGCACAAAAGGCATGGTCTGATTATTTACTGGACGAATCTAAACGGAGACTTCTTTTCCCTAGGCATGCTGTGTACGCTTAAGGGGATAAAGTTGGTAGTCTGATGGCATACCGGCTAAAATCAAACTGATGAACATGTTCACAGTGTCCTAATCTCTGATACATTTTATACTTATTGTAAGCAGTTATAAAGCTCTCAGGCAAGTTACTCCTACCAACAAATGATATTATATTTATGTATTAGATTACTCAAGGATTGATGCACCAATAGCACCTTTCCCGAATAATAAGGCCAGGTACAGATGGGCTACCAATGGAACTGTATAAGAAATTTGGGTCTTTCTTTATTCCTAAGTTACTTGAGACCTTTGACCATCTATTTAATGCAGGTGAATTGCCTCTATATTTATCAGAAGCTTTAATTGTTGATATCCCTAAGCCAGGAAAGAACCCATTCCTTCCCAAATCTGGACCGGTGCTTGCTTTGTGAAATTGGAATTGGTTCTAAAGTTATAGACTGGGAAAAAAACTACTTTATTCTGCTCCGGCAGCTAGGATGTGTGTTAATGGCTATTTCTGCAATTTTTTAACTTTAGGAAGAGGCACTAAACTCTCTCTTGCTCTATTCACTCTTGCTATTGAACCCCTGGCTCGTCTGATTAGTACAGGTCAGACCAAGCCTCCTTTTGGTAGCTACATTGAACATGTCCTGAAGTACAGACCTTTTGGGTAGGTGTCATGGAAGGCATTTGTAGAACGTGTATTACAATTCCTTTGTTATAACCTAAAACCTGTATTTTTGGAGTCTCTCAATCTCCCTTTGGAGCCTCTCAATATGGGATTCATTTGATGGCTCTGGCTAAGGTAGCTATAGCCCCGGCGTGGATGGTGAGAGCCCATTCTTTAATAGCTGGACTACTCTGGTGAATGAATGCGTAGGACATGACAGATACACTCATACCAGTAGGAACTCTATGCAGAAATATTATAAGGTTTGACTGTGATGGACCTCTTCTAGGTATGCACTACCATCATTATCTAATGATGTTGAGGATGTTTTGCTATGCACCCAATACCTGACCTGATCTGATTTCTGTGCTCTGTGTATTCTGCGAGGTGTTTAATCTTCTATATATATTTTTCTCCTGTCCTGAGAAGATGAAATTGCAATGTGTTGTTTGAGGAGAAATACACTAATATGATGTGAATGATTTGTATTTTTTTACTGTTTATTATTGATGTGATTTTTGTTTTAAGTACCTTGGCATGGGTGTAGTTTTGTTTTGTTTTATTGTTTATGTGACAATTAAAATTCAATAAAAAGATTTGTTGGAAAAAAAGTTTCACACATATGAAAGAGCCACATTTAGTAAAGGCAGTCCAGATATCTCCTCATTCTCATGTCTTCTTTAAGCCATCAATAAGGCTAAAATGAGCAGAAATTTGCACAGCCGTATATATTTACGTATTTATTTATATAGCCCCACTAATTCCGTAGCGCTGGACAGAGAACTCACTCACATCAGTCCTGCCCCTTTGGAGCTTACAGTCTAAAGTGCCTAACATGCTGTAACAGACTTACCTTCTCTATGTTCCAGCGCTGTCTCTGTTCGTGCCGAACCTGGCACTTCTGGGTAGCAGGTCACATGACTCGCCTGTCAGGGCATTTTTTTTTACTGCATTGGCTATTTAAACTCTGCACTGACACTTATTTTGTGTCAGTGCAACGTTGTTGCCGAACGTCTGACTCTCTCTATTGCTGCTCCTTGTGCTTTTGTCACTGCTTGCTCCCTGCGAGCATATTCTGCTGGATTCCCTGTGTTACGTTCACTGCCTGTCTAACCTTGAGCTGCGAACCCTCCTGTGTACCTAACTTGGCCTGTTTGACTAAGTTTTGCTGGATCTCCTGTGTACCGAACTTGACCTGTCTGTCTACATATTACTGGATCTCTCGTGTGCCAAACCTGACCTGTTTGACTATGCATTGCTGGATCTCCTGTGTACCAAACTTAGCCTGTCTGACCATTCTGTGTCTGATCACTCGTGTACCGGATCCTAACCTGTCTGACATTTCAGTGCCTGATTACCGTGTACCGCATCCTAGCCTGTCCGACCATTCTGTGCTCTACTTGGTGTTCCTGATCCCAGTGCTATCTGCGGTGGTTCTTGGTGAACACCAGGGAACTCTTTAGACTCTCGCCCCTGGTCTGCCAGCGCTAATTGGGATTAGCACGGGCTCCTTTTCCCTGCAGATCGTAACACATACACACACAGAGACAGAGAGAGACTATGTTCAATTTGATAGCAGCCAATTCACCTACTAGTATGTTTTTGGAGTGTGGGAGGAAACCGGAACACCTGGAGGAAACCCATGCAAACACAGGGATAACTCATGACCCCAATGCTGTGGAGCAGAAGTGCTAACCACAAATCCATGACAAAGACTGCTACACTCAAAAACTTAAACTATAGAGGACAATTACACAAAGCATCCTGCAAAATACACAATTTTGGTCTTATTGGGTCTTATTTGAAAATGGTCAGAATTTTGTCCAAAAGTGCCTATTTTGTAGTGGATTTAGGCAGGGTTTGGATGGGTCAAGCAGGGCCTGTTTTGTTGGAAGGTAGGTCGGAGTGGCTTAAAATATAGAAAACAGATATCCTTGATTGGCCCACTCAATCCTTAACCCCATAGGAAATATATAGCAAGACCCCCAAGCTTGCTGCCCATTGTCATTCCATAACTATTCGGATCAGCTTGATCGATTTTGCAAAGTGGAATGGGCAAATAATGCTTCATCATGGTTTTCAAAGTGAATGGAGACTTATCCATAAAGATTATTGGCTGTAATAGCAGCCAGATGTGGTCTAACTAAGAATTGATCAAGGGAGTGAATACTTATTACATTATATTTGAGTTTATTTTAATTGTTATTGATTTAAGGTTTACTATTACCTTTATATTTTGTAGGACTATTTTAAGTTGAAATAAAAATATAATTTCCATTCTAAATATTTCAGGCTATAAGATTCATATGTATAAAAAAGTCATGGGGGCTGAATATATTTTCAAGACACTATATAGCACCAACATACTATGCAGAATGTTTTCCCTTACAGAGCTTACAGTCTAAACTCAGGTAGAACATGTAAACCCCACACAGATAGAGCCCTGGTTGAAATTAAACTCATATACCTAGTGCTGCGACACAATATATAGTGAGATGTTTTAAAGAACCATTCTCTTTGTTGGCTGTGTAACAGTCATTTGTGTGTAAATGCTTCCATCAAATTAATGTCTTATCGATATACAAATTCACTGCATTTACCTGTGGATCTCCCAGAAGTGCAGTTCCAAGACTTAACTTTCTCCTCTGTCCACCACTTAGTTTATTAGCTTCAAGATTCTCACAATCCGTCAGCTGCAGATCAGATATGACCTTCTGGACCTGAACAGAGGGTTCAATGCTGCACATATCACTTACTTCATGTTGAGTACATTGAAACTGACAAAAAACTTTTATATGTTAGTAATGTAGGTGCTACAGATTTGTTAAATATTTCTGCAACGTATCTTTTGATACCTCTCGATCCACGTTGCGGGGAGGGATTCCTTTGATTTTAGCAAACACTTTTAAATTTTCCTTCACTGTCAAAGAATCAAACTTCACATCAAACTGTGGACAAAACCCAACTCTCTTGTGTATGTGTTCCAGATGGCTCATATTGGAGAGGTCATAGTTGTAGATAGAGGCTGATCCTGAGAAAAATCATGGTCAAATATTAATATGGTCGGAAAATCCAGTGATTGTGTTTTTTTATTCTCAAATGTATTTGTTATTTTTCCACCATTGTATTTTGAAGAAATTAAATGGACATCTATTCATTTCTTAATTTGTACATAATTCAATAGAAGATCATTGGCAATTCATTGTCGTTCATTTTCTTCTGACTTAAAGTTAAAAACCAAACGTATATAACATGACCATAAAGCTTAGCTGTTTTTACCGAATTCATTCAATAATAACAAAAAGAAGTGTGTCTGCTTCCCAAGTTTAATTGTAATGAGTAGAGGAGGAAGGCGTTAATAAAGCTCTTACTGACATAAAACATGATGGCTAAAACCTACAGCACACAAGTGGATAGGTTAGAAACATCACATATAAGAGGTTCAGAATCACTATCTTGTAGGTCTCAATAAACCAATATTGCACACTCTCAATCAATATGCATATCAAACCAATGTAATAATTAATATATGCACGTTAAATTAAAAAAACATCCTAATAATACCTATGCATAAATACAGAATAAAATAATGACATCTAAAAAAACTTATTTTATTGGGGAAGCTATCAATTATTCAATTATTGAATTCTAAAAACAGATTTAGAAATGCCCATATGACACCACAAAAACAGTAATAAGATTCACCGATCAACAGGCTTGTCACAATTACTTTGTTCTACAATCTTCAAAATGATGATTATTATTATTATTATTGATTACTTCTTACAGACTCATGTTGTGTCCCTCAACTCTCACATCCAGGATACCATCCAATTCTTGAATATAATTAATAATGTTGGGTGTGATTCATTAGTGATCTATTCTGCCGTTTTTTGCTTATCTTAAGCAAATCCACTCTGTGCATGCTCAGAAAAGGGAGATAAGAAGCAAAATCCACTGCGTAAGTGAAAAATTTCTTACGTTAAGATGAAAATCCATCTTAACTTCACTCCCCGTTTTTTCTTAAAAATAAGCATCTTAACTTTTGCACAAGATAAGATCACTAATGAATCAGGCCCGTTGTTTGGAAACTTATCAATTTCTCTTATGTGATGTAGAATCATCTCTCATCAAGAGGGAGTCGATGCAGTGTTACACAATGTTTTTGTTTACCCCATTCCCTAGGGAATACAGCCTAGTGCTGAACAGCCTAAGGTTGGTTTCTCATTGTGGCAGGGGGACCCCTTTCGCATGTCCCCCTGCTATAGTGCCACCTACCCACCCTGGCTGGTTGGCCTAGTGCTGGTTGCGGTGAATTCAGGGGGGACCCCAAGCATTTTACTTCCCCGTTTTCACCAAAACCAACACTAGCCTGGCAGCACTAGGGTTATTACTGTTTAGAGGATGGGACCCCCACGCATTTTATATATATAATCAAGGGCACTGCCCCAATCTTACTATGTTGGGGAATGTAACTCTGATACAAAAGTAATCCTTCCTCTATTTAGAGGTATTAGGGTTTTTAGTAGAGTAGCAATCCAGATGACAGATATCCATTAGCTGATACTGATTTAGCTCTGTTAACCCACTATTAGATGGGGATTAGGCTGAACAATACTATATATTTGCATATCTGTCACTGATTTAGTTTGATAATATCTATAGAAGATCATTATACAACATTTATTTACTAGAATTTAGTATATTCTGAATATATATATAACCCATTATTGTATGGGCATTAGACAGGTTATTAATTTTCTAGTTGTTTATCATAATTGACTGAATTTTATAATATCATTATAGGATCATCATAAATAGATCATATGGTTAGAAATAATTCAGGCATATATCTTTTTGATATAAATTTGTGCTGGTTGGATACTAGAAAGTGTACCCAGCAAATAAATAATCTGTAGAATTAGTTTTGATTTCTATGTTAATTCCTCTATTTGAGGTTGCGATATGTGTTTTTCTATGAGATCATTCTATTCATAGGACACTATATCCCTACTTATGTGATATGACCAAATAATGTTCTATTACTGGAATTGTTATAATATTTAAATACAAATTTGACAAAGAGCTTATTGCGGTTGATTTGCAATTTTTAACTCACTTTGTTTGTTTTGTTTTAATATTTCACTATCTTTTCTTTATTAGGATGATATATTTTTAATTAAATCCAATATAATATATATACACATTTTAACCAGAAATACATATAGTAATACTTCTCCATGTATCCTTGAGTGCCCCTTTGAGACACCTCTCTTTTCTCTTGCCCTTGATTATATATTAGGTGTAAGGGTGCACCACTCAGGGAATCCTCTATATCAGTGGTTCCCAAACTTTTGCAGTTCGCGGCACCCTTAGAGTCTCCAAATCTTTTCAAGGCACCCCTCCAAAATAATTACTGAGCAGTCCTGTTTTAGAAGTAGTTGGGTCAAAAAATTGTAATAAGTATTTAGGTCACGACAGATATACTTATTTAGTTGTATGCAAAAATGCCCCTCTGCATCCAGACACTCTGTCCCCTCTGCATCCAGGCACACTACCCCCTCTGCAACCAGGCACACTGCCCCCTCTGCAACCAGGCACACTGCCCCCTCTGCATCCAGGCACACTGCCCCCTCTGCATCCAGGCACACTGCCCTCTCTCACGTTGCCCCCTCTGCCCTCTGTCCCCTCCTCTGCCCTCTCTCACGCTGTCACCCTCCTCTGCCCTCTCTCACGCTGTCACTCTCCTCTGCCCTCTCTCACGCTGTCACCCTCCTCTGCCCTCTCTCACGCTGTCACCCTCCTCTGCCATCTGCCCTCCTCCTCTGCCATCTGTCCCCCTCCTCTGCTATCTGTCCCCCTCCTCTGCCATCTGCCCTCCTCCTCTGCAATCTGTCCCCCTCCTCTGCCATCTGTCCCCCTCCTCTGCCATCTGTCCTCCTCCTCTGCCATCTGTCCCCCTCCTCTGCCATCTGTCCCCCTTCTCTGCCATCTGCCCTCCTCCTCTGCCATCTGCCGTCCTCCTCTGCCATCTGCCCTCCTCCTCTGCTCTCTGTCCCCCTCCTCTGCCATCTGCCCTCCTCCTCTGCCCCCTCCTCTGCCATCTGTCCCCCTCCTCTGCCATCTGCCCTCCTCCTCTGCCATCTGCCCTCCTCCTCTGCCATCTGTCCCTCTCCTCTGCCATCTGTCCCCCTCCTCTGCCATCTGCCCTCCTCCTCTGCCATCTGCCCTCCTCCTCTGCCATCTGCCCTCCTCCTCTGCCCCACGCCAGGCGCCAGCTATAGAAATAAAGAAAGAGCACAGAAACTTACCAATCCGCGCGGCGCTAGGACCCTGCAGCCTCCTCTCTCGCGCAGCTGTCACTGACGTCGATATTCAGTGACAGCTGCAGGAGAGAGGAGGCTGCAGGGTCCTAGCGCCGTGTGGATTGGTAAGTTTCTGTTTGCTTTCTTTTTTCTAAGGCTGGCCGGCGGCACCCCAGTGACAGCGCCGCGGCACCCCTGGGAGCCGCGGCGCACACTTTGGGAACCGCCGTTCTATATTCATGTACCCTGGGAAATAGGTTGCATATTTATGGACCTATTTTAGGATTCATAGTTTTTTATATACTTAGTGGGGTTATGATTCTTTCTTCTTTGGATGTGTTGAAATTCACCTAGTTGTAGCGTACACAGTGTTTGTTCCATTATCGGCAATGAGGAAACTTGAGGAGAGTCTTAGTGGGGTTAGCCATTTTGTTATGACTTTCCTGAGTTTTTCCAACAGATTGAGACTGGAATGCTTCTAGTGAAGCCAGCGAAATAGAGAGTAGTTTGACTGTGTTTGACTCAGCACACATCCCAAAAATATTTCTAGATTTTAAAAAACAAGTGTTTTACTGTGAAGACAATTCTGTGAGAGGCAGTATTACATCTGTAGTAGTAAGCGGCCAAAAGACAGGGCGCTGTGTTTGACAGCACAACCCCAAAAAAAAGGATATTAAGTTGAATAATATTGTGACGCAGTGTCTGTACTGCAAGCTAACAATCCCTCCTTTCCTTATCTAATTGGGCATTCAGCTACAAGCTTTATTCCTGTTGTCAATCATAGATCAGTATAGAGATAAGTAGCATCCTAGTACTAGTACAGGCACTAGTAGTAGTTTTTCGACCTCTATGAGTAAAATGCAAAACATCCAAAAATCTCTTGCATGTGGAAATATTTTTATCCCAACCCTGACAACATTTGTTAAAGCACCTGTAGCCTTTTTTTAATGACACAATAAGTAGAGAAAGGGACGTTGACCATCTATGCACCTTCTCTCTGTTACATTACTTGCAGTGAGTTCATTCAAGTAGTTTATCAAAAGGTGGAAAATTGTGTATAGTAACAAGCAATCCACCATCAGCTTACAGCAGAATGGATAGACACCTCATGCAATCTTCATCGTCAACACCTTCATCATCAACCCCCTCATCATTAGTTCGTGGTCCAGCATCCAATTTTCAAATGCAAACTGACTCCCCTAATGCAATCCATGATTCCCAAGAGGCATCCTTGCGCACTACAGCTGCTGGTGCTGCTGTGGGTGAAACTTCTAATCAGAAGGGGACCCAGAAGAGTAAGCATATTTTTCAACTACAATTGTGAATCAAGCATTTGCAAGAGGAACCAATTATTACAGCCAGCATCCTGTTGCACTGCGGATCACTAAAGCCATGACAGCTATGTTAGCATAGAATGTGCATCCAATTTCCACCATCAATGTATCAGGTTTTAGCCAATTAGTTCAGGTCATGTGTCCACGCTACCAGAACAGCAATTCCTCAGTTGCACCGGGAGGTTAAACAAAAATCATTCAGTCCCTAGAAAATGCCGTTGTACTGACTACCCACCTAACTACAGATATGCGGTACTGGTCAAACAAAAGACTACATGACTGTGAGAGTCCACTGGCTAGGTATATCGCCTTCAGCAGTAGCAGCGCCTGTAGCATCATCATCCTTCTTCTCATAACTTCAGCATAGTGCTAGCCCACAATGCCAGGTCATTCACAGCTCCCTGTCTTTTGGCCACTTACCAGTACAGATGTGATACTGCCCCTCACACAATTGCCATCACAGTCACACACTTGGGGGTAAATGTATGAGCATGCGGGTTCTTCAACACCCGCGTGTTCAGCGTGTTCGGCGATTAAATTTCAAGCAACACTGCATTGTAAAGGGAAGTTTCCCTTTACAATGCAGCGCCGCTTGAAATTTAATCGCCGAACACGCTGAACACGCGGGTGTTGAAGAACCCGCATGTTCATACATTTACCCCTTGGATTTTAAAAGGGAAAAATATACTGTATATATTTTTTTCAGACCTGAAATTTGGCATGGGAAAATGAGTCATGATTTGGTTCAACTCAGTACTCCAAAATTTAGATCTGTTGGATTTCTCCAAATCAGAACCACTTATCTTTAATTATTAAGCCAGTGGATTGGTTAATCTAAATACTTTTTCTTGTGGTTTCTGGCATCTGGACATTGCAATATCTGATTTTGTAATAGATAGCTAACCCTATGAAATTAGATAAAAACAATATTTATTTATTTATATCTATATATATATATATATATTGTGGGAATTACCAAATGAGTGACTCCTTACTCAGGTCGTCTTAACAAATTGCTGTTTTATTTCATCACAACAACGTTGTAACATATCATCAAATGTTGCACAGTTTCCTGACACTAGTTAAACCAACCAACCATAGCTATTGTTTGGCTGCTATTCAGCATCGGAAGCTCTGTCCACTAGATCCCACAATCCTTTTATTCACAACAAACACACCACAGCAATCACACTTATGTCGTGCACCAGTGAGAAAAATCCTTCCTTAAGGTAACAGCAGGATTCTTAATCCTGTCTTTACCTTTCCCTGTTGAACAGGAGACCGTAGTAAATTACCTCCTTTTCCACATACCTTTCTCATTAGCTTTGTCATACTTAGTGAAGCGGATTCTTTTCCTGGTAAATATTTCCTTTTTGCCAACTCCCCCTCTTCTGGCCTCGCTAAACCAGGTGAATCCGCCACCCTACGGAGCATCAGCATTATTATGCAGAGCCCCAGGTCTATGTTCCACCGAAAAGCTATAAGGTTGTAATGCCAGGAAGCAATGTGTGCCACTGGCATTCACCCCCTTATTGGTGTGCATCCATTGTAACACTCCTGCCACCGAAGCATACTACTTTCCCTTGGGAGGAGTTTACGGCTAGGGAAAAGAACCGGCCTCTCCTCAGCCTTCATCCTCTGGAACAATACTGCCCCCAGACCCTTCCCGGAACCAGCTGTCTGGAGAAAGAACCTCTCCCTAAAATTAGGTAAGTAGGTGCTTGTGGCACTGCTGCAGTGCACAAGGCTTCTTTCGAATCTTCTTAGGCGACCTCCGACCAAGTTAATTTATCTGAGTTGTTCTTTTTAAGACATTCTGTCACTGGGGAGGCTCGTGTGTGCATGTATTGTTTTTTATATTTCTCATTATCCTCCGGGTGGATGATTTATTTGAAGTTACCTAATAAAAGTTATATTTTATACTGGATAGTAGTGCTACATTGTCCTACTGTCATGAACTACCGTTCACTTCTCCTCTCTACCTATATATGAGGTTAACAATTTTTAGAAGCAGCAGTCCATATAGTAATTTGATTTAGAACTACTTTTATACACTTTATATATTTATATATACTTTATATGTTTTTATCCAGAAGAGAGCAGAATATTTAATACCAATAATCTGCAAATCATTTGATTATCAATAGAGGAATAGATTTTTTTATTTGTGTGGCATTCTCTTTGAAGTGCTGGAGATAAAATTGACTATATAGTCCGCCAAATACCAATTCCAACTGATGTCTTCATACTGAATTAACACATCATTATAGGACTATTTTATTTGGAAGGAGAATTGGGACATTGAAAATAACTATTATTAAACTGACAATAATCAATAGCTGATGAGGCAATTTCAGGCCTTCTGGGGATATGTGAGCAGAAAATGTCTTACCGGATGTTGACATGCACATTCCACTTAATATGTTCAGTAATGTTGTTTTTCCTGCTCCGCTGTGGCCCAGTAAAGCTGTAATCTGTCCCTCGTAGATGTCAAAATCAAGCCCTAATGTAAACATACCCAACGTGTGCTTTATAACACAGAACATAACAGCATTGACACATAGACAGCTTATGGATGCCATAATTTAAGCTCAATAGCTCACTCATCTCGTCATACAGAATTCATTACTAAAATCTTCTTCTTGTACTAATCAATTGTCTTCTGTTATACTATTCTACAACACAAGTGACATCATCAACATGGGTGGAGCTTTTTTACAGTGTACACAAAAGGGAACAGAGCCTGATTCATCAAGAAATGCAAAACAAATGTATAGTGCGTTTTCTTTTTTTTTTTAAACGCACATAAATTGGACATTTGTACGTTCATAATTAACAAGGAGCATATCCGAAGATATGTCTGTTGATGAATACGGGTCTGGGTCCGCTTGATTCTAATAGACAAGACACTGCAGGATATGTCCAACACATATGTGGAATATAAAGTCCCAAAATAATACACAGCAAAAAAAAATAATCAATTAATGATGCCAGTCAATAATATAGTCATTAATGGCAAAACATTGAAAAATAAGAAAACGTGTTTTTTCTTCTTTTTTATTACATAAAATACATTTATCAGGATGTTATTAATCTCTACTGTGCATGAAATACATTTTACAGTTGCTTCTAAATGCAAACACATGTTCTAGCATACATACAGTGCCGTCATCACTAGTCATTAGCACTTACACCAGACCTGTAGCTGGTGCAAGTGATATAACAGAAATTCACTTACCCTTGATGCCCAAAGCATGACTTGGGCACTGCTACATGAACTTGAGCTTAGAACGCCCTTACTGTATATTGACAACATGCATACACCCAGTCCCCTCCCCATTCCGCCCCTGAAATCATAAGGTGGGGTAGTGGTCCTTTGCGTCCGAAGATGAATTAGACGTTGCGGCGTTCTCTGGCGTATGGTTCATTGTTGGGCATGTGCAGAGCGATTTACGCAAAATATCGGCATTTATGTGCCTTAATGAATCAGGCCCCACATGTACTGTAATAATAAATACTGTTGAGTAACTTGGAACATATGAAAAGGTGAGTTATGGAAAAGGCTCTAACAGTCTTAAATAAAAGGATAATGATAACTCTTGGGTGAATGATTGATGAGTTTGTCTATAATGCTCTCTATATAACTCACCTCTTAATGCTTCAACCTTTTTGTCTTTGCCACTATACATTTTCTTAATTTTACTGATCCTAGAAGATAACAGAAGGGTTAGCTAAACTGTTAACATAACAGGAATATTATTTGACTAAAATTGTTACATTGTTTGGCATCCAATCATTGTGCTGTGACAAATAATTTAAAGACACATTATCAACTAGCCATGAATAATTATAAGAGATTAACAGATTACTATGTTCATTAGGGGAGCAGAGAGTGTGTAAGACTTTGCACCTGGCTAGTTGCACAACTATCTGTAAGGTTAATTAAGCAGCTTATGTTTCCAGCATCATAACTGGTAAAATACCAAGTGTTAGGCTTGGTACACACTACAGGGTTTTTAGCCCATTATGGGGCGAATCACCCGATAAACGGCCGTAGATTAACTATTATCGTTCCAAAGCACATTGTATCGTTTCATTTGATTTGTAAACCAAACTAAAAGTCTTGTTCAACGATGGAACAATGTCGTTCCAATTCTGCAGTGTGTATGTACTGACGACCAGCAGTGTTCATAGATCTGTATGGTGTGTGCAGAGTCGCACTCTTTTCAGCTGATGGTTATAACAGATGAAGAGCACAGATTTGAAAGTAAATCTTGTAAAACATGTAGTGTGTACACATGAATCGGCATTCTGATCCAGATTTTTTTTTCAGTCGTTGGTAAAATTGTTAACGATATCGCATTGGCTGAAATTTTATGTAGGGTGTACCAAGCCTTAGTATGGATGGCTTCCCACAGCTCGTTCTGCTGCTCCACTCTAATTGGATGCTTACTTTGATTGAACCCAGACATCCTTAGACCAGCAACAGATAGTCAATGAGTAAAGGAAATGACAACGCAGAGAAGATGTTCAGAGGATCTAAACCCAAACATTTAAAAAGAAAACCTGATTTGGTGCTAAAGTATTTTATTATTTTCATTGTATAGGCCACCTGGTGGACACAGAAAGTGAAGGAAGTGTAAACAGGTGAATTGAGGGAAGAAGTGAATTATAAACACCCCTGTACACATAACCTTAGACAGAAACCTACAGGTGTACATTAGTATATTTTAGGGTTAGATGTGGGTAGGATTTGTAGTAGAGTGGTTGAGTATGTGCAACTCTTCATTTATACCCCATTCATACTGCACCAAAAACCCAGGTCTTGGTGCAGTATGAATAGTCCAACCCCAAAATCCCGGGTCTAAAATCCCGGGACTTAGACCCGGGATTTTGCGAGGGGTAATTCCCGGGTCTCACCATTTATACTGAAAAAAAAAAATGTCAATGTAAAAAAAAAAATGATTTTAATTATTAAAAAATACATAACAAATGTTTACTTTACTTATTTTCAGCCAGCGGTGTCTCCGTTGCCGGCTGTCAGGGGGACCTCTGGGTACTAAAATGATGTCATTTCTAATGGACTAGAAATTACGTCATTTTAGTACCCAGAGGTCCCCCTGACAGCCGGCAACGCACCGGAGACACCACTGGCTGAAAATAAGTAAAGTAAACATTTGTTATGTATTTTTTATTAATTAAAATCATTTTTTTACACCTTTTTTTTTTGTAAAACCCGGGTCGGGCAGGTGCAGTATGAACCCGCCCGACCCGGGAATCTTCTTATCTATACTGCCCTGTGCCCCGGCAATATCCCGGGTTAACAACCCGGGATATTGCCGGGGCAGCAGTATGAAAGTGGTATTACTCTCTATGGCGAACACAGCTAATGGAATGCCTCTCTACCTACCATGATTAATGTCTGTAATTCAATCTGCACTCTCTGATCACCCTGATTAATGTATTCAACCCAGACTGCACTTTCTGCCCATTCTGACTGCTGTATGCAACCCAGACTGCACTCTCTGCATACCATGGTTAACATATGTAAACCAAAGCATGCTCTATGCCCTCTCTGATTAATATATGAAATGAAGAAGGCACTCTCTGCCCACCCTGACTAATGTATGCTGATCTAGAAAACAATTTTTCCAGGGGCAATTTAGTCCCTGCCCCCTTTTTGACAGCTAAGGCTGTGGCCCCAGCACCAGCACCCAGAGAAGACACACCAGAAACAGTTGCTTATCAACATAAGGCTTGTATGAGCTAAGTGGTGAGAGAGTAGCAGCCAGGAACCCAGGACAGGGGAGGGGGTACCCGGGGTCTCCAGGTAAATTTGGGAGCTGGTCTATGGTCTGTTGCCACAAGAGGTTCAAGTACATCATAACTGAGAGCTTATAAGTGAATTGGAAGAGATTTGAGAGAGAAAAGATCTCAGCGTGACTGCATATAAAGAAGGGAGGGAGTCCCCAAGTACAGAGAGCCACAAGAAGGGGAAAGAGTCCCCATAATATAAAGAAGAGCAATTGAGAGAAAAAATGGGGATTACAATAAGGAAGGGGGTCACTGCCAAAGCAGTGTGGAGCCAATTAATAGTGGCAGCGTTGAGTGTCTGCCATATAGAACCCCCATGTCTAAAGAGGGGAGAGCATGTAAAGAGACCCTATGGAGAGGGTTGCTGTAATATATAATGTGACCCAGAAGGGCAGATAGGACACCAGAGAGGGTGTTATAGCTCAAAGGGTGAGAGTAGTGGCTGCAAGAGGACACTAGTGACAGATCTACCAAGCAAAACTGAGAGTGCACCGGACGAAGAGGGTGTCATAGCAGGGGCTGGACTCAGGGCATCATCTGCCCATGGGCCATTCCCATACGGGGTCATCTTCTGGATCATTGGGCTACCTGCATTTTATTTCCTCTAAAATGTTCCTAATAGGCTGCAAAGCCTAGTCTTGCCCCCTTGACTAAAATTTGCTAGCCAGGACTTGTGTCAGAGCCTGCCCAAATTTCAGTGAGTGTAAGAACTCCAGGAGGGGCAGAGAGAGCACAGTAAGCGTGTGTTATAGACCCTGGCCGAGGAGCTGTGAGTAACTCTGATGAAATGAGAAAGGAGATGTACATATTTATTTTAGTGTTATTTGCAACACAAGTATTGTGTTGGAGTGAACAGGCGTGTAACTAAAGAGTTATTTTGCAATATAGAGATGGTTGTGAGAACTGTTGCACTGCATCACCCCCTTACTACACCTGTGTCTACCCTCTAGATCAGAGCCGTAACTTAGAATTTTAGCGCTTGGGGCGAGAAGGACAAATGCCGCCCGCCCTAGCCCTCAATTTTAACCAAATGAACCTAAAACATTAATAAACTGCGCCCCCCCTTCAGCGTTGCGCCCTGGGCAGTCGCCCCTATTGCACAGCCTTAGATACGGCCCTGCTCTAGATACATTCCCCTAACACCTTCATATTTGGGAACCCTCTGGCTACTTATGTTCACACCCATGAGCTAGCAATGTCAGAGAAGAAAACCTTGTGAGGAGTTGTATTTGTAATATCCTACAAATCACAGGTATATTACTGTATGCACTCATTCAGTAAACTATAGTTTCCCAGAGTGTCTCTGGGAAGTTAAATGCAAATTGTGTTGGCCATTTTAGAGTGGGCAAACTGCAATGAATGAAAGGTTCCTTTAGATTCTTGGGGAAAAGGAGGAGCCAAAACGACTCTTAGAGAGTAATGGATGTTTTGGTGTGTGCTATGATGACTGCCTGTGATAATGGAGGTTCAAAAAGCCACTGAATGCTATTGCTTTGTCATGAGGGATTTTTACAGCTAAAGTTATAAGGCTTAATAGCCAGCCCATAAGGAAACATCTTTGAATAAATAGGAAAAGACCTAGATGGTCGGTGCCTATCAGATGTCAGCAGGACTCATATGAAGACAGATAAGTTTTGCTTTGTTCAAGTTATTGAAACAAATGAAACAACAAACTGCGTGATTAGAACCTCTGACCGGGACTGTAATATTGCTATTTAGAGGTTATACTGCTGTCTGAACGGAGAGTATATTTCAGCCAAATGTGCTGTATTTAAAGTTACCTGCAAGCTGACGCAGTATGCAAGGGACATAGAGAGAAATCATTTGTCACAAAAGTTTGTATATATTGCATCAAAAGTTTGATTCTATTGTGAAACTGCCTAAAAATGGTTGCAAAAGAATTGCAAGTTGTTTAACCCTACAGTTGCTGGGAGAGAGCTGCTTATTCCATTAGATGAATTGCTAAGTGGACACTGAGGCCTTTACACTGGAAATCGTTTATTGTGCAGAATTGCTGTTGTTAACGGAGCTCAGGAGTCATGCATGTGTCAAGTTGATTACTGATTTCACCTTGTACAAGTAAATAAGCTTCATATGTCAGCTACAACTTTGCTTAAATAATTTACCCCCTTGGATTTTGCATATCGTAAAGTGACCGTAGTCTACAGTTATTTCTTCTAAAGCATCTAACCTCAACAAGCTGAATTACTACTTGTTGCATATCTACTGATTTTTGTGTGATAAGTATTATCTGTATAATTGAACCAAAATTATTGTGATTGATTGGTCTATATTATCTGCTGCCGCAGCATTTAGTGTAATGGTCCAGTGAAATCCATTTCACTGAAGCACAGTGCCTAAATTTAAAGTGGGATATATTTATTCAGTGACCTATGTGTTGTGCTGATTTATATTTGCATATTGTCAAAACAAGATTCCTAAACTGTTATTTATTTTGTGACATTTTGAATAATATTGCATGTTGTTGGTATTGTGGCATTACTTCCTCACACTACCGCTACTTATCTGCTGCTGTGGTTAAGTCTTATAACACAAGCAAAGAGAATAAACCCACAAGTTTTTGCAGTTTTAGCCCTGTGTTCCTCGTTTTATTCCAACACTACTGGGGGGGGACCTGCACCTCTCTACCATACCACCAGGCCTGTAGAATCCTTTCTTACTCTACTTCTGCGGTGCCCACCATCCGCCCCATTTATACATTGCCTACCCATGCACCACCCCAATAGAGTTTTACATGTATCTTTGATTATTCTGAGTTTTTTAAAGGCATAGGTTGTGCAATTTACATGCATTTTCCTAAGTAACAGAAAAGCTCTCCAGATTGGTGGATTGATAGATTGATAGCAAAAATTACTTATAAACTAAGATTTGAGGCGCAGTCAATTACTCACCAGGTTTCAGGCTCAGCAGCTCGTGCATCTGCAAGACCATCCTTACATGGCTAATGGATATGCATTATAAGCCTATATATGTCCAGGGCAAACTCTGTGCACAGTAAGTCTTACTAGATTACTGGGTGCTTGGTTACTTGTGGTTCTTATGATGTTCTGACACAGCTCAATTCTAGAAATGCTCAAATATGTTTTGAAATGGCCCTCAAACTGCTTTGTCTAATTACCTATGAAGTTTTAAAATTTGTGATAAATTCTCAAACTTAGAAAAACTAAATAGCTGAGCTAAATTTGAGCATGACAAACTTGTTTAAATATAAAAATAGCCTAATTGTATACTATGCTTGATAGTTTTTTATGCAAACAATGAACTTGGACACAGTAATGTTCCCTGTTAGAATTTGTAAAAGCAAAATGATAAAATACTATTAATTTTAGCAATGTTAGCTAGAATAGGCAACATTTTATAGTTTATTTTAAAAAAAAAATTATTTCATCTGTGTACCTGACTCTTATATACCTGCTGTGACTTGGATTGTTCTCCTGGATGCTGATCTGCCTGACAGCACACAAATACTTGATAACTTATTTGTACACTGACATTTAAAGTTGATATGTGTGTGCTACATGAAAAAACAGTCAGTATTTAACTTATGTGCAAAACAGAAAACTAATTTGCACCCCTTGCATTGTAACATGGTTTTGTCCAGGAGACTTAAATAAGAAACTTCTTAATTTAAGATCTTTAATAAATCAGGCCAGTAAAGTTATTCTTTTTAAGGCTGATGTCCCATGTACATAATATTAAGCAAAATTGTGTGTTTGGATAGATAAGCTGTATGAAAGCTTGTAAGAATTTCCAAGGTATTCTCCTCCTTGCTGACCTCATCAGTTATAGTAACACTTTTTCAGCTATAGTGATATATCCATTTTCTAGTCATGCAAGCAACAGAATCTACATTCATAGCTAATCTACATAACTGTTCACGACATCATATAAGAACATTAATTTATGTATTTATTGCGTCATCTGTATATTCACACTGTATTGACATTGACATACCTCTCGTTCATCAAAGTTCATTATAGATCATTTTCCTGACTCACCAGTTGATCAACAAATCTCTTATCCATATGCGATCCTATAATCGTTCACCACCCACATAGCCCATGGCCTGGTAGTAATATTCCCCAATTTTAATCTGGATCTGCTAATGATTATGCATCATTATCTGAAATAATATGAAACAGTTTAGTAAAATACCTGATTGCTTCTTTTCCATGTAATGAGCTGGGAACTTTTTCATTGTTATCATCATAGTCAGACTCTTCCCTTCTCTCAGTCTGTGAACTTGGTGGGATCATCTTTTTTCTTGACCAATATGAGGATGTCAGAAAGAAGAAAGGATCATACTTCATCCCATACTTATCTGTTGATGAGAGAAATTTGATTAATTGTATCATTATATGGGTGAATGTGAGGCGGGACATTTTGACAAGAAAATATAAACAAATCCATATAGAGGTGTCACAACAATCTTCCCACATTAGTGCAAGGGGAGCCTCACATCAATATTCTGTGCTCTTGGGGGACCCTGCTCCTTTCACTATTTAACTCTCAGTCTATTATTATTATTATTATTATTCATTTTTATTTATAGGGCGCCACTAGGTGTCCGTAGCGCCGTACAGGGACAAACAAAATTACAATACGAGGTGAGACAGCACAGTACAGTAAACAATAAGCACAGTAACTCAGGGAGCTCAAAGCACAGCTAGAGAGGGCGGGAGAGGGGAGAGGGGAAGGTCCGCCAACGACGGAGTCCAAGGGGAAGGCACGGATGACAGGGAGACCCCCAAGGGGAGAGGAGGGAGCGAGAGGGGACGGAGGGAAGAGGGTCCTCAAGGAGGAGGGCTAAGTAGCTGGAGAGCAGAGTTAACAGTGGTGAAGACAGGAGGAGAGAATACCCTGTTCAAAGGAGCGTACAATCTAAGGGTCAATGGCTTCCTCTTCATTTTATTCCCCTCCTCATGACACTTCCCCTGTCATATGCACTACTGTCCTCACTAAAACAATCACACTACCGGAATGTTCACTGCATCCTACAATATCAACATAGCATCATTCTCTGAACTCATATCCTCCTGATGAAGTCTTTTTAAGATGAAACGCGTAAGGTGGTACAGATTGGTACCCTATTTTTGGCATCTGTTTCCAGTTACTACCGTCGGAATCCTATGACACCTAAATCCAGTGAAGTGGAGATAAAGATTGCATGTGGAATACGGATAAACTCTATTTTATTATTCCATTGTGGCTGGGTTTATACTGGTGCTACTTGTTTTGAAGATATTGCACTATTTTGTTCTCTCTCCTTTCCACTAGAGTATACAAGAGTGGAGTGGATCTATATGATGGCAGTGAAGTAACCTAGGCTTCTTGCGTTGATGAGCACGCTTTCAAGTATATATTTGATACACATATGCACACACCTTGGTTGCTGGAACTATTATCCCTAAAATATTACACCATAGGCGCCTTTCCCCTCTGTTTTGTTTTTGTTCTCTGAACATAACTCTGGTTAAAGACATAATTGTGGCTATGTAAGTCTATTAAAAATGACCTGTAATCTAAATGGATTTTCCCCCTAGGGAAGTCTATCACACTGATAATAGTCTAGGACCCTGTCTCCTAAATTACAATTGCCACAGGAACCTTTGTAGGATCTTCCATTTTCTCGCTCCACCAGGTACTGTATGAGTGGAGCCACTGGATTCAGAAAGTAATCGCAGCAAAACTATTTATTTCAAGGACTAAACACGGACAGTTTTTTGATAGTTTTAAATGTATTTTAGATTTTTTCTTACTCCATTACAGCTTTGTCTCCTCCATCATTTTTTGTATCTTGTACTGCAATGCTTGATAAGTGAAAAGCAGTGTATTGTATGATGTATTCAGTGATTTCTCCACATTTAGCTGACATTTTATTTCATTTTTATCCAATATCAATTATGAAGTTTCTGGTCATTACATTGTTTATAACGTTTACTTTTATATTTGATTCACAATTACAAAAGTAAAGAGGATACCTCATTTTTTTTAGTTTACTTTCAGTTTTTAAATGAAGCCAGCAGTAAGGTTGTGTAAACACAATGGGATGAAATAATGCATAGTTCAAATAATATATATGTTTTATCTTCCATTTGAATTAGAATATTTACACACTTACATCTTCACCTCCCTTACCTGGCAGAACTTTGTCAAAGTACAGTGTGAGCAGCATGTAAAACACGGAGTCTAGAATCAGACTGATACAGCTGGAAAGCACATGGGAAGAATCGCCTGTTATGTCTGAGAAAAATACCCCTTGCATGTCAGATTCTAGGTGGACGCTCTGAAATTAAAAAGAAGCCATATTTAACCGGGGGCATCACAAGGAGGGTGTGCAACGTGCAAATTTTCATATTGAATCAAGGATTACTAAAATAATGTGGTTGGAAAGTTAAATATTCTGATGCAATTTTAGTACAATATAGTACAATTAGTTCTACAAAATTTTACTTTTTGAATAAATTCCACCCCGCAAGCTCATTGCCTAGGTGTAATCCTTGAATCACAACTATCGTTTATTCCCCACATCGACTCTATATCTAAATCATGTTACATACATCTAAAGAACATTTCCAGAATACACACATATCTCACACAAGACACTGAAAAAACCTTAATTCATGCACTCATCATCTTCCGCATCGACTATTGCAATTACCTCCTTACTGGCCTTCCCAAAGTCAGAATTGAACCCCTACAATCTATTTTGCACGCAGTGGCTAGATTGATTTTCCTTGCAAACTGTTCTTTCACTGCTGATCACCTCTATCAGTCTCTACATTGGTTGCCTGTATTTCAACAAATCCAATATAAAATTCTTCTACTAACATACAAGGCCGTCAACAAAATTACACCAACATACATCTCCTCACTTGTATCAAAATATCTCCCAACTCGATACGCAGTTCTGCACAAGATCTGCGTCTCTCTTCCACTCTCATCACATCCTCCCATTCCCGGTTACAGGACTTTTTTCGGGCTGCATCCACTTTGTGGAATTCACTCCCTCGCACAGTAAAAGTTTCCTCTAGTCTTCAAATCTTCAAGCATTCTCTGAAAACCCACCTCTTCAAGCAAACTTATGATATTCCTCAACCACCATCTTAATCTCCCTAGATTACCCTATTACCACCCTCTACACAGCTAACACAAGACAACAACCCTCTGACCAACATTGCTGTGTGACTAATCACACAGCCCACTCAATACTTTTTACCTTTGCATTCTAGCTGGTCCATTGTGCAATATGATGTAGCACATGCCCTTGTGTATCAAACTCCCATTGTCCCATAGATTGTAAGCTTGTAAGCAGGGTTCTCTTACCTCTCTGCCTGTATGTATTACCCAGTATTGTTTTATTAATGTTTGTTCCCAATTATAAAGCGCTACGGAATTTGCTGGCGCTATATAAATAAATGTTGATAATGATGATGAATGTTAAATTGATCTGATAGGGTGTTTCTTATAGTATTTTTTGCGCTGATTAAAAATTTGTATACCAAATTTATGTGGGGGGCTGGGTTTTTGAGTAACATGTTTTTAAAAATAATTTAAATTTGAATTTTCTTTTAATATTCACAATAAAATACATATACAGTTCAAATAAAATTAACTTTTTGTGCTTTTTTTCTGCTGTATTTAGCTTGAGGAACGTCCCTTTTTAGTGTCCAGCAGTAATCTGCAAGCATATTTGGATTCCAATTTCCTTGGTAGCGATTTTCCATTGATATATCATGGTGGAATTGTTTACTGTGTTCATCATTTACATCTCCATAATTTTCTGGGAAAAAGTCCAAATGCGAAAAAAATGTATGTTCAAAAACATATTGCTTCACAGGGCGCAATATGTTTTTAAGAGTTCACTAACCAGTTCTTTGTAGTTCTCAGCCTTCTAGTTTCACAGAAAAAATTTTCCCATCTTTTTGGAATGATCCCCATGCAGCTGCCTCAAACTCGTTCAAGCCTCCCTCAAATTCTTCATCCTTCATAAGCAGTCTATTTGTGATCCAACAAATATTCCCTCTTCGATTTTTGATTCACTTCTTCTAGGAAACTCTGCATTACCAACATCAGTCTGTGGAATGGTCCTTCGGTTCTCTCCATACCATAGGAACTGCAAATGACATGTCTCAGGGACAGACACCTGCATCTTCTAGTATCCTTCAAGCCCCTTGGTAAGCAACAGGACATCCTCGGCTGGCTCTGCATACTGGTATGCATTTGCACTGGCATGTGTCCCGTTGTCAGGCAGCTGGACTCTTCTCAATCAGCTGTCGACGGTTAGTAACATCACTGACCACCGGGAGGATCCAATTAGACTTCTTTGGTCTCTATTTAAAGCAGACTCTAGCATCATTAGGGTGCCATAGTATCAGGTCAACCCCATACTTCAGAGTTCCTTCATTACTGCCCTTCTTTCCTGCAAGTGTTATCTTTGGCTCCAGACCTGGCTTGGCTATTTGACTATCCTTTGGACTCTGATTTGGCTACCACATTTCCTCCTGGCCTTTGACTCTAGGCTTCCCTGATCCTTCTCTAAATAATGATTCTGTGCACTTCTACCTCCTTGGCTTGAACTCGGACTGTCTATCCACCCACTGCTCGCCACTACTTCACTGGAGAACCGTGGCCTGTGCATCCTTTGAAGCAAAGCCCATTCCTCCTTGAGCGGGAGCCTGTTGAACCAGGGGCGGCACTAGACTCCTCGCCTCCTTGCTCAGTTGTGCTAATACTGCCAAATAGCTTTCATTTGCAGCTGTCTTGTGACAGCTATATTTTCTCAATGTTGTACCTATTTATCAAGCATTTATCTGTCTTAAATCATGTGATTAAGGCAAATATTAGTATCCAAGCTATTTAACAATAGGCTAAAGCAGGATACATTGAAGATATCTCTTGTGTTAACCAAACTAGCACTCAGTACCACAGTTACCATCATTTTCTATGGGGATTGCAAACTGGAATCCATTTACCAAGAGATGAAAAGCTAAGCTTTACAGAGCTTGTAGTCGGCTGTTAACGCCATCTGAATATGGTGTTAGCAACTGAAGTTTATGGGCACTCTGACACAAAGGCGATGGGATGGGCAAAGGGATTTTTTCAGATCCCTCCCCTTGTCAAATTATTGTCACATGCACAGTTAGGTCAGCTAGGAAATCCTCTTATCAGAGAGGTTGTCCCGGAGGATCATAGATTGATCTGTAAATGCACCTCTTATTGCTGCAATCAGTGGTGATAAGAGATGCTACTTTACGGGCCAAAAATGCGGTCCTACATTAATAGTCCCCTGTGTGTGTGTGTGTGGAGGGTAGAGGGAAGGTGGAACCACTGAAGAAAAGAATGGAAAGGTGGTCACAAGCGAGCAGGTCAACTACTCCAGATACTGAGGTATAGGACAAATATCAGCAACAAAGCTCCTTGGGTGGTATAGCATTTCCGAGGAACATTAACAATTATGCTTTTGTTGTACCTATTTTATTTTAATCTAACTATATGTTTGCAATCAATACAATCATTCTATTTCCATCATATTCAGCTTATGATAGTGGCATCAGGAATATTTTGCACCATCAACCCTCACCTTGCAGAATTATATACAATCTTGTGAAACAGCCTTTTATTACCTCTGTCAGTCCAACCGAGAAGGCGAATGGGGGCAGCACACTTAGTAGGACTTCCAAAACCTTGGGAATGTTTTTCATAAGCAGTAGGAGGCCTAACGGAGATATGAAGAGTGTGATGAAAAATCCTGCGATGGCGGTGACTCTGGGATTCCTGAAGAGGGCGCTCAACATGAATGTAAAACATATCTGGAAGAAAATAAAAAAAGTTATTGTAACTAATATAAACTATCCATAACTATATAGACATGTGTTATGATGAAATGTGGATGTACAAAAATGTAAACAGAACAAAGTGCAACTTGTTCAGTTGTAGTAGTTAAATTGAATTAAGTTTTCAGGCTTTCACGTAGAATACTCCAAGGGCCTTCCAGCCCCACACTAAAAGGTGCTGAGGCCGGGGTAATTAAGAAAGCAAATTTGCAAAAAGTCCCATTCTCCCTGAAACCCCTTGTTCACCAGTTAATTAAATATATGCAAAACGGTCAAAGCCAGGATTCCCCAGCACTCCCCTTCTGCAGCAGCAAATATCAAGCATCCATTATGGGAATATACTTGTGATTGGCTGGAGGTGAAGGGCAGTTGCAGGGACTCCAGGTTACAGAATTTTTTTCTGCTTTTGTTTTTCCCTATATGTACTACGACAGATTCAAAACAGAAAATATGTTGTTGGAATTTTATTTTTTTAGCTAATAAACTGTACGTGATGTGCAGGGGTTTTAAGAGCCCCTTTCAATTATCCTCTGAACAAAGGTGTGAAGATACCGGGTTTATCTGGCCCAATGCTACCCACTTCACACTGGCTGGCCATCCACGGGTACTTTCCTATGCCAGGGAAGTCTACCCAGTACCTTCTAGGATTCGTAGAGTCACTCAGGCAAATGTAGTTATAAAAATACAACAGTATATTTATTGTCATACAAACAACACTAGAATATTATGTACACACAGTAAAAAAAATGCCAGGCAGGTTTACCACATCATCTGTCCCTTACCCCACTAGCTTAAGGAGTTATAGTCACCTGGCTGTCCAGACTTCACGACCCATGGATGTCTCTCAGCTGCATATATAGACTCTAGTAGAGAATGACAACTCAAAAACTAGATCTTGCACTGTTCCTGAATGAAATCCCAGAATGAACACCCTTCGCCCCTGGAGTCGTTCCTTATATCTCAGGTCTAATTTCCACAGTCTTTCCTCTCCTTGGGCAAACCCCTGGGTCTATTCTTCTTAACCATTGGCCAGTGGATGACTAGGGGGTTTGGACAGGGCAGTGAAGATGAGCTGTCCTTTCACAGAAGCCCCCTGCTAGAAGGCCTGTTTGGACTAGCCTGGTGAGAACAATGGACACTAATTAGTTTTCCCACTCCATCTTACAACCTTATCCCTACCCATAATCCCCCGGGCTTCACTTTAAAGACAATGAATAGCAACCTTACTGCAACTACTCTGTACTTTGCTAGGTACGCCATCCCTCCATCTAATATCTCCCTTCTGCCTATCCAAACATTTGCTCCTCCTCAGAACATATAAAAAGGAAAGCGGGAAGGTGGGGATTAGCTACCCTGTAAGTGGACTGATGCAATATGCAGCATCATTTTTGGCTATTGGCATGTAATCATTAGCACCATGTCCTTCACTTATTCCAGAATTATAATTAAAAGTAGGTTTCATGATGGGCGGTGGCCTTTTAGAAATGCAGCAGAAAACATGATATCACATAGCTAGAGGAAAGATAAGAAACTGATAAAAGGTGCTGCACAATTTAATTTTTAGGAAATGTATAACAATTAAATCAACATTGAGGGCCTGAATCATGATGGAACGTCCATGCCGTGATGTGCCGTATTTTGTGTAAAATTGCACTGTGCACGCCCAGAAACTAATCATATGCCACAGAACGCAGTAATGTCCAATTCATCTTCAAGTGCCAAGGACCCTTACTACAGCCCAGGGGCGGATCTAGAAAAATGCTGTACCCGGGGCGATTTAGGGGGGAAGGGGGGGGGGGGGGGGGGCGATTTAGGCCCCGCCCCTTTCTAACATCTTAGGCTGCCGACGGCTGCACACTATGTGCAGGTCCGTCCAGCCGTGACAGGCAGGGACAGTGTGCTGCCCGGCTGCTCTGATTGTGTTTTAAACACAGCAGCCGTCGGCAGCAAGTGTCTGCTAGGGGGGGCCCCCCCCCCTGGATCCGCCACTGCTACAGCCTATGATTTCAGTAGTGGAACAAGGCAGGAAATGGGCATGTGCACGTAGTAAATGTACAGTATCGGGCATGCCACATTCAATCGCACGCAGCACTGTTTGATTCAAGCTTTGTGCATCTCTCAAGTACGTGATTGTCACAAATGCCCAGCCTGCCTCAGATACCTCAATCGGAAACAGCTGCCCGTGACTGGAGTCACCTTAGTCACTTACCAATGAATACACCTTTTCTGCCACCATAAAGGATTTACTATGGAGTCCTTGTGTTCATCAAAACCACTCATTAATGTTTCACTCTTAAATCACATACACATTTAGCATGAGCCTCACTTGGCTTCGTAAGTTCACAAAGAATCAAGGAGAATATGCTAAATTAAATGTAAGGCTAAAGTACAAAACAGTTAATTACAAGAAATACAAAATAAGTTGCACAAATATGTTTCAATAATAAAATAGGAAATAAAACCAGAGTCACTAACTTGGCATGAGAGGAGTACACTTTGGTAAAAATGGCACACTCCAACCTAGGCAGGTCTCCTCATAGAATGAACAACATTACTGGGAAGGGCAGCTGTTTTTAACCTTCTCACACTGCTCTCATCCCTTCCTTTGGAAATTAACTTTTCCAATGTCAGGGCAGACTTGTTCCCAGAATGACACAGGACTTTCAAAATGAGTTATCTCTTTCCTGAGATATAGGTCTGGTATCTCAAAGGACAAGATTTTTCACCTCTGCTCTGCCTGGCTGGCTGGACTCTTTGCACAAACTCTGTAAAGTCTCAGAGATGTTATCTGTCTGGCCTGGTTACTTTTAAAAAAACTGTTGACACTTGCTCAGGTCAAACTCATGTCATTCAGCAAAGCCCACTGACATTATTTTACAAGGTTACATACAAAATATACACGGGCATACATGATTATTCAGGGGAAAGTAACAGCCAGTGATTAGGTGCAATGCATAATTGTCGCAGTGATTTTCAGCCATGTCACTTGCACCAGCTACAGTGCTGATTGCTAGTGATGACGGTTATGTATCCATGCTAGAACATTTGTTTGCTATAGGAGCAACTGGAGAAATGTATTTTTATGTACAGTAGACATTCATAACATCTTAATAAATGTATTTTATTGTGACGTTAATTGAATAGATTTTTTTCTGAACGTTCTTTTGTGACTTTATATTCCACTTATGTAGTAGATGCAACCTGTAGTGTCTTGTCTGTTATAGCAAAGCACACCTAGACCCGTATTCATAAACAGATATATCTTCAGATCCCCTCCTTGTTGAATACGGACTTGCGTATGCCTGATGAAAGCACATTACGTTTAGTTTAATTTGTCAATGAATCAGGCCCTAAATGTTCATATTCCAGGTCACAACTGAACAACTTATTTAAGAGAATA
This sequence comes from Mixophyes fleayi, assembly GCF_038048845.1. Taxonomy (NCBI): domain Eukaryota; kingdom Metazoa; phylum Chordata; class Amphibia; order Anura; family Limnodynastidae; genus Mixophyes; species Mixophyes fleayi. The sequence continues at coordinate 202,923,224 of NC_134407.1, read as the reverse complement.
TTTATCAAGCTCTGAAATAATAATCCTACATTTTACCATTGACTTTCCCACACAAAGTACATATCTTCCACATAAACCAAAATTGAATATAATATCTGATGTTAAGCAAAGCAAAAGTGAGATTTCACTGGTAATAAAGTAATGTAACAACTGAAATAATCAGATCACCCTGTAAACAGTCTGTATTTGAAGCTGTCAGGAGCAGTACCTACCGATGATATCCCATAAAGGAAGAACAGGAGTAGAATGACACCATAGGAACTCTCGTAGAAAACAAAATATTTTGTAACAAGAGTCATCAGATTTGCTATAATTAAAACATAGACAGAGTAGAGTAATCCCCAGGACAACCTGCAATACAAGAACAAGACAAAAAGATTTATACATTCTGTAAATAAACACTTAAACATTCTTTTGATTTAACTGTGTTCAAGTTAATCACAGAGACACACGTTATTTAAGAACCCTATAAAATATCAATTGCTACTGAGCAGTAATGGTTAAACTGTTATAAAGAATTAGGGGTGGTTTCTTTCCTTGTGTATGCTTATTTTCATATACACAGGAATAATTATATAATCTGGTGGTCTCTTCTAGGTTCCACCATGGAGTTTAAGTGTGTTAAAAATGCAAATGTGGTAGATGGAAGGTAGGTTACCTATCGCTCTCCCACTGCAGTAAGTCTGTCTACAAATCACAGCATATCATGTCAGTCCAGTTAGTCTGTCCAGTTAGAGCCCTGACCTCACTCCCATTGTAAACCTGTGGAATAATCTAGTATATAAAAACAGATGAACCCTTTAACAAGCGCTCCAACAGATGCTGCCTTAATATTACACTTGGGATCCACTTCTCCCAAAATAACAGATATGAAATGTAAATGTGTATATTTCAGTCGCAACCGGAAACAGAGGGACGGCCTATGTAGAGATGAACATTTGTACATGAACAAGAAACTGTGACAATGGCAGAGACTGCAAAAACTTCAGATGTCGGAATGGTTCTGTTTTGCATATGAACCACTCAAATACTGAGATCGGGACCCAGCTGGACAACATCTGATTGATGGCATTAGAAGCTGTTTGAATATATTGTATGATCACGCAAGCCCTTATTATACATAGAGTAAGCACATTGGAAGGGGCAGGAGCTCCGATATTTTCATTACGTTTGGTGTCAGTACCTATCACGTGGTGACGTGATTTGTACCTATATAGATTCTTTTGTTTTTCCTCACTGGTTCTCAGAGGGTCTATTATTCGGGTATTTTACTACATACCGTACATTGAATGAATTTTATCTTATATTGTTCATGTCTCTTACTTTTTCCTAATGACAATAGGGACATATTAGGTAGGAGACACCTTTCTCTTTGGAAAACAACATAGGATTATGAGAAAAATTATTATTACTTCCCTTAAAGACATTTGAGATCGATCTTCGCTGCCTATGGACTATCTGTATGAGAGACTTTTGAGTGCTCTTTTTTAGAGCCATGTTTATTTGATCATTTCCGCCACACATCGCTGGTGGTTTAGTGCTCCAAACTGTGGAATTTGTAAACTGTGGTTTTCATGCGGTTGTCTGACCTAAAACAAGTGGTTTTAACAACGCGTCCCTTATTAAATATCGTTTCAGGTGTGCAAAGTTGATAGTGACTTATTCAAAAAGACTCACTGTAAAAGGAGCTACCTCAAAGTATTAGTTTAGGAGTGTTAACACTCATGCACTCAGATTTTTTTATTTTCACTTCTTTTTGCTAAATTTTGTCTTTTTCTTTTCTATTGTTTTTTTGCTGGTTGCAAGGTCACCTTAAAGATGGAAAAAGGTCTGACATAATTTAACACCTGCTATTTCAATAAGGGCATGTAGAGTTTTTATACTCATTGTAAATACAACTTAATTTAGCTTCTTTTGCTACTTTGCAATTACATTTAAATTCTAATAAACCCCTCCCCCCCTCACAGAACTATATTGAAAACCACATCTAGTCCTGGTGTCTGTAGTGGGCCTTGTACAATGTCAAAACGCAGCACAAAACCATGCTGATCTGTGCAGCTTTGCCTTATTAATAACAGTATGAACAATTTTTGAGATGTTTTTGAAAAATTTAAAAATATGGCTTTTTGAGAAAATCAAAATTTTGCATTTGAAAATTTTACAATTTTCATTTTTATTGAAACATGATGGTGTGTTTTATATATATATATATATATATATATATATATATATATATATATAGAGAGAGAGAGAGAGAGAGAGAGAGAGAGAGAGAGAGAGAGAGAGAGAGAGAGAGAGATGGGCGGGCTCGGTTTCTTGAAAACCGAACCCACCCGAACTTTGGGGTTTCGAGTACCGTGCCGAGTCTGCTCGGTACTCTCGTGCCTATTCGGATTCCAAAACGAGACAAAATATCATCATGATGTCATCGGATCTCGCAAGTTTTGGAATCTATAAATACCGCCCTCCACCACGATTTAGCGCCATTTGGCATAGCAACTGAGAAGGGGTAGGACAGAGTATAGAGCAGTTTGGCAGCCAAAGTGATAGAAGAGAAAGAGGAGGGTGGTAGCAGTGTTAGAGAAAGCTCCATTGCTGAGTTTCTCATTGCTGAAATCTTAATATACCAGTCATTGCACTCTTTTCTTCGGAATTTGCACTACAAAGTGTAGGGTCTGATAGACACCCTTATAGAAGAGCTGCATTGGTCATTGCTGAAATCTTAATATACTAGTCATTGCACTCTTTTTTTCTGAATTTGCACTACTAAGTGTACAGTGTTATCAAAACGGATTCACAGCAGTACACAGATGAGCAAGAGCAGCAAGCAGCTGCTGCCACCAGTCCTGCTGGTAGTTATCCCTGTACATCATCTGGTAAAGCCTATGTAAAAGTACATAGTCTTTTGAAGTCAGGGAAAAAACAAACAAACAAACAAACACCTTTTACCGTGTTGTAGAGTAAAATAGCTGTAATCCAGGAAAAGTTAACTGCCGATAGAAAAAAAATTGCCAACATGCCAATCTACACACACAGTAGCAAAGAAAGAAGGAGGCCTTCGCCTTTCTCTATGAGTGCGAGATCTGAAAATGTTACTGAGGCTTCTTCTTGTAAGGTCACTCGTGACCAAGCAAGACCAAGTAATTTGGAGTCCAAAAGTGGTGCACAAATACTGTTACGTGTGAAAGCCGAGCTGGAAGAAAACAGTAAGGCATTCGAGGAAAATGTATGCTCAGAATCAGAAATGACACCAACCCCTGAGGACAGTCCATCCACGAGTGCTATGTGTAATTGTAACCATTCTGATAGTGTACCCATAAAGAAAGCCCCTTTCAGCATTTCTGCTGATGTGTGCCGGAACAGCTCCAGTGTAGCCTGTGATACACCAATTGAGGATGCCACTTTGGAATTGGAAGAGGGTGAGGGGGATATTTGTGTAGCCGACGAGGGCGCTAATGAGGATGTTGATGAGGATGAGGTTGTTTGTGTAAGTCCTGCACCAGTGGAAGCAGTTCTATCAAGTTATAAAAAGAAGGCCATTGTCATGCTTGGATATAAGACCAAAAAAATCCACTTCTTATGTGTGGAATTATTTCTACCCAAATCCTGACAACAGTTCTCTAGCCATTTGTAGTGTATGTAAAGCCACAATCAGTCTAGGGAGGGACCTTAACCATGTTACACCATTTGACGCAAGTTCATGGCAAGGTGTTGAGAAAAGCTGAAAGTTATGGTAAAAAAGTAACAAGCAGTCCATCATCAACTAGGACCCTTCTCTCACCTACATCCCGATGCCTGCAATCTACACACACAACACCGTCCTCATCAATATCCTCAGTAGCGATTGGAGTTAGTCCTGCATCCAAGCTGGTAAGGCTCGATGACTCCTGCACTATCCTCGATTCCTCTGAAGAATTCTTGAGCGTTAGTCCCACTACTGCTGCTGTTGCTGCTGCTGGGGGTGAATCTTCCTCCCATAAGAAGCCCAAGAAGAAGACCACTAGTACTTTACAACAATTAACTGTGTAACAATCTTTTGCTAGAGGAAGCAAGTATGACAGCAGTCACCCAGTTGCAAAGCGGATGACAGACGCCATGGCTACTATGCTAGTGTTAGATCTGCGTCCAATATCCACTATAGATGCAGCTGGTTTTTCACAGTTAATTGAGGTTTTGTGTCCCCGTTACAAAATTCCATTGCGACACCATTTTGCAATAAAAGCTATTCCTCAACTGTACTAGTATGTTCGTAAAAATGTACTAATTGGACTCAAAAATGCCATTCTACCCACTGAACGCTTAACCACAGATATGTGGATGAGTAGAAGTGGGCAAACAAAAGATTATATGATTGTGACAGCCCACTGGGTTGGTCATTCACCTTCACAAGCAGGAACAGCAGCAGCATGTACACCACTACGTAACATTTCTCACAGGCAGGCTACTCTTTGTATCACCGGCTTCACTAACAGGCATACAGCTGCTAATTTGCTATGAAAACTAAGGGATGTCATTGATACATGGCTTATGCCACTTGGACTCTCCCTAGGATATGTTATTTCTGATAACGCCAACCATATTGTGCGAGCATTACAGCTGGGTGAATTCCATCATATTCCCTGTTTTGCTCACACAATAAACTTGGTGGTGCAGAGCTTCTTGAAAAATAACTGTTAAGTGCAGGAGATGCTTTAGGTGGTCCGTAAACTTTCGGGACATTTTGTCACAGCATGTAGTAGATTGCAGCATCTCCAAGAACAATTTAATTTGCCCTGCCATCAACTGAAGCAAGAGGTGGTAACAAGGTGTAATTCCACCCTGTATATGCTTCTGAGGATGGAGGAACAGCGAAAAGCCACCCCCACTTACTCCACAAGCCATGACATTGGGAAAGCAGGGGGATGTATATTACTCAAGCGCAGTGGATACTTTCTGTGTTGTGCAAGGTGCTGAAACCATTCGAAGTAGTCACCTGTGAAGTGAGTTCAGACACTGCAAGCTTGAGCCAAGTGATTCCTTTAATTAGACTTTTGGAAAAGCAGCTTGAGGAACTGAAGGAGAAGATAAAACAAAGCAATTTTTCTAAATATGTTGGACTTGTAGATCAAGTACTTTATTAGCTTTGCCAGGATCCAAGAGTTATCAAAATCTTGAAATCGGATTACTACATTTTGGCGTTTCCTCCTTCAGTTTCTCACTCAACTGCTGCTAGGATAAAACATAGCTTTCCCAAGAGACCCAGGGATGATGCAGATGACTCAGCACAACATTTTGACATCTGGTCTGGTCTAAAAGAATTGACCAAAAAAGTGACAGCTCTGCCGTAATGCCACCTGATCCTACTATCAACATTCAAAGGATGGTGTAATATTATTTTAACGACAGCATAGAAATAGAAACATCAGACAGTCCCTTTAAATACTGGGAGGAAAAAATCTGAATTTGGAGACCATTTACCAACTCGCTTTGCACTACCTAAGCTGCCCACCCTCCAGTGTGTACTAGGAAAGAGTTTTCAGCACAGCCGGGAACCTTGTCAGCGACTGGCGTAGGAGACTACTTCCTAAAAATGTGGAAAAGATGATATTCATCAAAATGAACTACAATTTCCACAAGGAAGGCCTTTCCCACCAATTATATCAAAGTACAGAGACTTCTGTAATGGTGGATTCCAGCAGTGATGAATTAATAATGTGTGAGGGTGATGTACACACTGATGAGGGTGAGGATGAGGCTGAGGATGATCACAATAACATCTTGCCACAGTAGAGTTCATTAACAGCACTGTTAACTTTGGTGCCTTAAGGCCATTGTTAGCTTGTTTTGTGGGGGTCAAAACAAACCAAGCACTTCAGCCACAAAGTGGCACTCCTTGTTGCTGGAGTGCTTACTTTGTTGAACTGTATATGTCCTTTTCAATATCTTACATAAGGGTGGGTGGGAGGGCCTAAGGACAATTCCATCTTGCACCACTTTCCTTTTCTGCAATTGTTGGGTGGAAATGTGTCCTAGATGTGCTATGCACTGCTATGTGTTTTTGTCGTTGCTCTGTCGCTTAGCATCCAGCCAGATCGCTGCAGTCTTTGTCCGAAAGAGGATGAAAATAATATTGTGACCTGTGAGGTGGTCAAAATTGACTGGAAATTAATGAAAATTAGTGTTATTGAGGTTGACAATTGTGTAGGAACAAGAAAAGAACAAAATTATGTGATTTTAGCATATTTTAGCTATTTTTCTAAAAAATACAGATTCAAAACAAAAACACGCGAGGGGGCGGTTTTGACAAAACTAAAACCAAAACATGAACTTAATCCAGATCCAAAACCAAAATACGGGGGTCAGTGAACATCTCTACTACAAATTCAATTTTAAAAAAACGTTAAAAGCAATTTTTTCGTTAAAAAATGTAACTTTAAAGGCAGTGCACATATCAGCCTGATTTTGGGGTTTTCTTTACACCTATGACAGCATTTATTACTCCAAATTTCATTACAATCTGAATCGGTCAGTTTGAAACCCTGAGTGGAATGACCCCCGATCATAAATAATACTTGCCCGTCAGCAAATAAAATAGTATTACCCCTTAATATAAATATATATTCATGTTTCCACATACTATACTAATACAATAATTACTTAAGGCTGTACTCACCCCTGTGCTAAGCACTTTTGGGTAAGCACGAAATCAATAAACAGGCACTTTTAAATAAGGGCACTCCCAGCTTTTTAAATGCCAAGGATAAGCAGATAAAGAGAGCCTCCTCCTTTCATAGACTTTAACAGATTGTGCACGTGCACATGCATGCTGTGACACCAGCATTCCTTTCCTCTGGCAGTATCAGGAAGACCACATACCACTCTGAGAAGTGATGTGTGGGTTTTCTAAACTTCTTAAGTGCAGAGAATAAGTGGGACTCGTCATGAGGACTTTAGGGGTCATGTAGAGGGTGAGTCCCACTCGTCCTTAGCACTCTATGGGCTTATATAGTGAAAAATTAAGTTTCCCCACAAAGTAAGTAGAAATTAATTTTGCCTCTTGAATCAAAATCAATGATTGTTCCCACAATTTACAAGTCAATGGTGACTCCTAGTATGTTCCGAACAGGAAGATAGGTGAAAAATAATGCTGCTTGGTCAGTCTCGCTCACAACCACCTCTTTTTTCTGGCTATTTTTCTGGCAGTTTGTTAAACCACAGCTAAGTAAATCTGACGGTTTGTATTTTTATGATGCTAAAAATTTGGTATGGAGATTTGTCATGTGGTGCTCTGTTAAACTGTGGTTTTCAGATGTTTTATAGTGGCTTGGCCTTTAGTAAATACGGTGGTTTGAAACCACCGCAACACAATGGACCTTTATTTGTGTCATCATCCTTCCCTTCACCATCCTCCCATATTTCCAATAAACTGTAATATAAATAAATTTCCTTGTACTCTACTTCTTATAGAGAGTATTTAATTTGCTTTCTATAAAACCACAGGTTACCAAGCCAGAAATACACTAAGGCCTTGTGCCCACCAGACATATTCGGGTTATAGTAATATGAAACTTGCTCACATGTTGTTAAGGAACTCACCAGAATGCTAGATCCTTCAACCTCATCATCTTCATGATCTCTCTCATCTCCCTCCGCTCTCTGGTGACATACAGTGACAGCAGGTACGTCAGTGACACGTAGCACATGCACATACCAACAATGAATATGCCACTTTGTATCATCTGTCTTCTGTATTCAGTAGTCTTCATCCTCACTACACCAATGGAGGCCATTTTCTTCTCTACAGGTCTTTTGGTGGTCATCTGGAGAAACAATACTACAGTATCAGGACACAGCTAAAGTATACTGTTAAGGTGAAGTCATTGCTGCTCTATTGTTGAGTATTTTCCATACTCTAAGTGGAAATAACAGACATGACATTCCACGTGATAACAACAATAGCAAAAAATTTGGCACCGTACCAGGCAATCAAAAAACCCAATGATTTAATTAATGTATAGTAATTACAAGTTGCAAGTGGCGCTCCCTTGCCATGTATAATTAGTAAATGCCTTGAGCAAGAAGAAAGAAGAAACATGGAAGTAAGGGGCTCTTTTTGATTGTTAATTATTTTAAAGTAAAACAAAAATCTTTATTGAATAAATTTATTTAAAAATACGTTCCCTTATTGTCCTGATTATTACCAGTGGTGAAATATTCTAAAAACTAGAGGTGATAGTGATACACAGTGATAAGTAATAGTGACTAGTAATAGTGATTAAAACTGGCAGCGATTGCCGCCAAGCCTCGCTATATTTGTGACTATAATAAGTTGTTATTATAAACAAATGTATGAGCAGTAAATATTTTTAGATCCTTATGTTGATTATATGTTTCTTATAATAAAAATGAATCAATCCCCTATGTTGTCTGCATTTCTCTATCAAGTGTATAAAACAGTCAGTGACTATATTATATATTCAACGATTTAGATATTTAGGGATTTGGTTGGTATACCCTAATGAGCCACAAACTGTTATAGAATGAAGAAATGAAACCACTAGTTGTAGAACTGGCTAGATTAGCCCATCAAAGGTTTACACTGTGGCACTCTATCTAGTTTCAGCCAATCAGATAGCTGTTAATAAATATATATAACTAATCATGTTAGTATTGCTTACTAGTCAGCCTATCTGGAGATCAACTGTATACCTGTTAGAGCTAATTAGTACTAGTATTAGCAACAGCTAACTCGTAATATACAAAGCGGTTCTCCCCTGGTGAGAACCGCTTTGTATATTACGAGTTAGCGCGTGGTATTGTGGTTTCATTTCTGCGTCAGTTCCCCCTAAACATATTATTAGCTGGCCTCTAATCAGAGAGCATCAGCTTAAAAGGACAATTGAACTAAAAGTGGTAATTGGGCAGCACAGTGGCTTACTGGTTAGCACTTCTGCCTCACAGTACCGAGGTCATGAGTTTGATTCCCAACCATGGCCTTATCTGTGTGGAGTTTGTATGTTCTTCCCGTGTTTGCATGGGTATCCTCCTGGTGCTCCGGTTTCCTCCCACACTCCAAAAACATACTAATAGTTTAATTGGCTGATATCAAATTGACCCTAATCCCTCTGTCTGAGTGTGTGCATGTTAAGGAATTCAGACTGTAAGCTCCAATGGGACAGGGACTTATGTGAATGAGTTCTCTGTACAGCGCTGCGGAATTAGTGGCGCTATATAAATAAATGGTGATGATGATGATTAAGCTAGCATCCGGTGGGAGCCCCTTACCAAGCACCCTCTTTGTTTGGGATAAGTCAATCCACTGATGCTCCTACTACCCTTTGGACAATAAGAAGATATGGGGGTGGAAAGTGCAATGTGATAGTTTCTAACACAGCTGCTGATAGGACAGGAGTCATGACTAGAAACCAACACAGTATACTTCAAAGTGTTTCCAGTTGTCAACCTAGGAACAGAAATTGTTGGCAGGCTGGTGCGGGTGAGTTTTCCAGTAAGATTTGGAAACCCACAGTCTTGTTAGAGGAGGTTGGAGGAAGAAAGGATGGCAGCTGAAAAATCTTTTAGCTGAAATTATCCTTTAAGGAATGATGACATCTAATCTTTACCTCTACCTGGTGACACAGGGAAGCTGACCTCTGAGAGAGATGGAATAGCTCTTGTGTTTTCAAAGAAGAGATGTTTAACCCTCCAGCTGAAGAAAGGTCTAACATATTAGGTGGAGCTTACTGGTTAGGATGTATTATCTCTTATTGTGCTCTACATTATACTGCAACATTTTAATGAAATGTTCTGGGCTAGGATAAAACCTAATTGATGTAGTGAAGATAGCTTTGGAGAGTTTCTCACAGAAAATGCTGATATGTTATATTAAAAGTAAATGTATGAATGATGGGGTGGCAGGTGTTGTTTACAGAATTTCCCATTTTCTCTGCTTAATGCCACATTTTGAGGTTTGTTCTAGACAAAGCAGAAATGAAATCCACTTACTTCAATTATAGCAGAGTCAATACTCGCTTGCAGAAAGAGGAACCCCGACCTCCAGTAATGTGTCATGGTGCAGGAATCCGACTTATTTGAACAGTAACCTACAGAAGGACATAATGTAGATTGTGGATGATGTCCATACAGAGGCTCTGTACATAACCTGTTAATTTATTCCTGTATAACTTTCCAGATAATATGTGTGTAATACATTTGGTGCAGCTATCTGAACGCAGTAGGTGATCCACCATGTTTTATGACAATTTTTACAGGGTTTTATATGGTAATGCTTTTTAAACCCAACTGTGGCTGAATATATCAGTCTTCTCCCTTCTCCCAGTCTATGAATTCTAAACACATGTACATATGCTATACACACTCACCACCTCTTACAATGTAGATAAGTAGCAAAACATACAGAGATAAAAAAATATTACCGAATGTAGAATAACCACATAAATAAGAGGTGAGTTACAAACTGGTCCTAAAAAGGGAAGAAATGGGAAACAAAAAAAGCAATCCCTACTCAATAGAGAATCGTTTTCATATATAGAATATATTTAATAAGCTCCAATAGTGCAGGGACTGATGTGAATGAGTTCTCTGTACAGCGCAGCGGAATCAGTGGCGCTATATAAATAGATGGTGATGATGATGATAAATGGAACATTCATACAAATTCTGAAATAATCAACAGGTATGTCAGAGTATCATGTATGTTAAATTCCAGTACAAAGTTTTAAAAAAGCAAGTTGTGTTAAGTTAGATTTTCAAGCAACAAATCAATTTCCAATATGATCCAGAGTTAATTTCCAAGGTCAATTTTAATTATCAACAATATACAATGAATGTACTAGATTATTATTATGCTTCAGCTATACCGGTAGCAGACGCGGGCTGGGAGAGGCGTGGCCGGGGGGCACACAGGCGGCCGCATCTCATGAAAAGGGATGCGGCCGCGTCATTGATGACGCGGCCGCATCCGCTGTCATGTGATGCGGCCGCCTGTGCGCTGACGAGGCCGCATCTGATGTCATCAGATGCAGCCGCGGGGGAAACAATTGTATTTTGCAGCCGGGGGGGGCGGCCGGTCTGCCTACCCCCCGGCCCTAATAGCGGCCTGACCGAGCGGCCCGGGGGGCCCATGCCCCCCTGCCCCCCGGGCCAGCCCGCCACTGACCGGTAATTACGTTGACACACTGGGCCTGATTCATTAAGGAAAGTAAGGCAAAAAAATTAGTACGTTTTCTCCTGGAGCAAACCATGTTACAATGCAAGGGGTGCAAATTAGTTTATTATTTTGCACATAAGATAAATACTGGCTGTATTTCATGTAGCACACAAATACTTTATAGCTTTATTTGTACACTGAAATCTAATGTTGATCTAGGACATGCCTTACCCCAACTATAAATCATCATCATCACCATCATTTATTTATATAGCGCCACAGATTCCGCAGCGCTGTGCAGAGAACTCACCCATATCAGTCCCTGCCCCATTGGAGCTTACAGTCTACATTCCCTAACATACATATATATACACACAGAGAGAGAGGGACTAGGGTCAATTATTTTTATAGCGGCCAATTAACCTACTAATCTGCCATCACATTTTAAATTTACCTCCCCCTCCAATGCAACATGGTTTTGCCAAGGGACAAAGTTACACTTTTTTTTGTTTTACTTTCCTTAATGAATCAGGCCCACTGTGTCCTACTGAGGTAATTTGCTTAGGAGGAGTGGTAAAGGGGGGTGCACAGGAGAGTATCTGACAAAAGAAGAAGGAAAGGTATCACTTTTAAGGCTGAACTGGTGGGTTATCGGCAACATTGCAGAGTTCATACCAATATGTATATTGTAGTCATCTCTGCATCTTTTGTCCCTAGATAAGGATAAGGTGGGAGCATCACAGTGGATCTCCAATTGTAAGATTGCTGCATTAATAGCTAATGATAACCCTTCCTCGATTGATAGCTAGGGTGAGTTATGATATGTTGTCAATATTTATACCTTTGCCAAAAACGTAGAAATTTGGCTATAACTGGGCGAGGCTCTGTCATATTGTCAGCTCTCTGAGACCCAATTTGAGGGTTATTCATTTCTTCCTGGCTCCCCATTGAATGGAAATGCTGAGGTACCCCATTAATTAAGCCCCTTTAACTGATTTTGAAATTCCAATAAAACATACTTTGTTTTTGCGGTTCTGAGGTTTTCTAGGTCTTCTACTACATCAATCAAGGATTGGATTTTTCTAGCATGGTTGTCGACCATGGTTTGTAGGAAATGTACCTGATCCTCTTTGTCACGTTCTTTGTTCTAGAATGGTTATTCTAGAATAGTTGGAATTGATTTTGACTAATTTTGACTAGGGCCGAGACAAAGCTAGTTTGTAAGTCTTCTAGCTTTTTATTGATATGGGGCATTATGATTTAAAAAGTTCTTGAGCAGTTTCTGCTGTTGAGGGAGTCAATATATTAGACAAATCAGGGTTTTGGACTTCTATTCCATTAGAATCATCATGGTCAATCAGAGTGAGTGAGTTCTCTGTACAGCGCTGCGGAATTAGTGGCGCTATATAAATAAATGGTAATGATGATGATGATGATGATGAAGGGCTAAAGGTAACAAGCTGCGATTTTGAAAATCCCGCGAGTAGAAACTCGCCGACGTATTAACCTGTGATTTGATGTGAAATCGCCGGAGATGAGTTTTTTAAAAAATCGTTGGTTTCAAATTCGTAGCAAATCGCTGTCCCGATTTTTCCCCACTCTAGCTATACAAATCTCCAAATGCTGCTATTTTGCAAACCCTACCTAGTTTCAAATAAAAATTGCCAGATACAACGTGCGGCTTTCTATAGGCGTGATTGCAAAACACATCACTGTTACTCTGCCAGCCTATACAGCTGCAGGTCCCGGCGGCTGTCTAAAAATAGATGATTTTTAAAATTAAAAAAATCGCGGGGTCCCCCCGTCCAAGCATTATTAACCCTTGTGCTGCCAGCCTAGTGCTGGCTGTGCGAAAATTGCAACAAACCGCAAAGTCTATCTATAGACTAAGGGGTTTCCAATGACAGCGTGGAAATTCTATAAATAGAGCTTGCCGCTCTGTTTATTTCATTCACGATGGGTTGCTTGTACTAGATACAAGCAAAGTAATTGACGTAAAGCATGTTCCAGCTGGAATTACAAATGGGGATTCCTCCTGACCTGAAGAAAGAAGACTTCAGGCCTATTGGAATTACAAATATGGGGGTCTATGTGACCCAAAGAACAGAAGATATTTTCAAGCATGGACTTTCGTAATTACAAATATTTTGGGACATCTTCATGGACTCTTTGGAATTACAAATATTTTGGGACCTGGGTTTCAAGCCATTCTGGATTAAAAGCTGCCGACAAAAGAATAAGACATCAGATTGGTGAGTTTATGGGGTTTTATTATTTTTAATAAATATATGTGGTATAAAAGAGCGTGTTTTGTTAATTTATTGGGTTTTAATTATTTTTATTAAAATGTTATAGTTTTTATGTTGGAGTTGTGGATTATTTTAAAAAAAATTGCGTGGAACTACAGGTCGGAGCAAGGCATTTTTGCACTTGTGGTTCTCCAAGTGCCAGCATGACCTGACTGCCATGAGTATGCTGGTGCTTGTAGTTCTACAAGCACCAGCATGCCCAGACTGTTTAGGGCCTGGCTGGGACTTGTAGTTCCACAAACAAAAATGGAATCAGTTTGTTTATATTACATTATATCATTGTTATTACCCTACACCTACTGCCCAGGGGTGTAGAAAGTGCCATAGTGTTCCAGCACTGGGCTGGTTGTTACTAGAGTGGGTGGCCTACTCGGTTTTTTTGCAGACCCCACACCTTATGGAAACCAGCCCAGCGCTGAGCAGCCTGGGGTTGGTTTGTCATTATGGCAGAGGCACCCCTGCCACGGGGTCCCCCGGCTATAGTGCCACCTACCCCCGACTGGTTTGCCTAGTGCTGGTTGCCTGAAAATCGGGGGGACCCCACACAAATTTTTTCCAGATTTTCATGCAACCAGCAGTAGGCTGGCATCATTAGGGTTAATAGTGCTTGGATGGGAGACCCCGCGGATTTTTTATTTAATAATATAATTTTATTTAGCCTAAAATCGCCAGAGTTTGCCATGTCAAACTTTCAACCAATCAGAAATCAGTATCGGTTTGCAATTGGCGATTTTCTGGTAAACACCGGCGAGTTTGTTATACATGGGAGAGTTTGAAATCGGCACAAATCGTGAGAGATGACCAGCGATTTTTGAGATCATACTAAAAATCGATATTTAATACATATAGCAACATGGTGACTCAAATCGCCAGTTAACTTCCCCGAATTTGCTGCTATTTTAAATCTCTAAAAAATTCAGACCTTGAAATTTTTACCCTTAGGTGTTCACTGGTCAGCTAACAATTTGAGAAATGCACATCATTAAAAATATGGGCTTGCTATATATACAGTCACATCAAATTCACTAGTTATGCCAGTGAACAACAGGACTTCATACCAAGCAATACAATTCTCAATACTGTGGCCATTGATGGACTAAGTGATACATCAGGAGCAACTACAGTATTTTAAAAGGCCTTTTGGGGTGTAAACGCAGTCCTCACAATCTCCCAACAGGAGGTGGAATTAGAGTGACATTTACGTTGCAGGGGACAGTCAGAGGTGATTTGGATCCTATTGTCCATCACCAAATATGCTCCAAAAGTTGCAGTCAGTGTTAAAATGGACTTTACCCTGATCCAAAATAGGTACCCCAGTGGTAATAGATTGTTAGCTTAGTGGGCTATTACTGGTTAAGTAAATTAGTTATGAGTTCAGGTGGCTTGAATGCACTGCTTGATGGAGGGTTTCTGTTGGTATCCCGGGTCCGGACTCCCTGAAATACAATAATGTGGATATATTTAAGAATAAAGCGTGGGCCACCTGTGTTACACACCAGGCTCTCGGGTTCTGTCACTTACCTCTTCGCTGCCTTTCCAAGTTGTCCTCAGTCTCTGCTGGTTTTAGACCTCTCTGTAAGATGGTGTCCAGTCTGTCTCCACTCCAGAATCAGAGTATGGGCGCAGCCTTCTTGGATTCGGTCACATGATTCCTCTCAGCCAATCAGATGATAACAGCCCCCATTTTAGATTCCCTCCAAAACCAGTCCAGGGGAGCTGCCATCTTTGATATGGTCATCTGATCCACCTCAGCAACTCAGTGCTGCTTCTGCCCAGCTAATTGCAGTCTCCAATCATGAATCAACAACAACTATAAAAAAGACTTCCTGGAGCCCATACTCGTTGCCAATGCAATGTTGTATTTTAGATGCCAACCTGGATCCCAGCAGTTTGCAGTCTTGCTATTTATCCAGCTCTGACAGTGCAGTCTGCATTGTGGCTCCAGTCCGACTCCAGCAATCTGGTTCCATTTTCTCTGGTTCCATTCTGGTTACAGCAATCTTCTTCCAGCATTCCAGTTACAGCATTCCGGTTCCATTTTGGTCACAGCATTCCGGTTCCATTCCAGTTACAGCAATCCTCTTCCAGCATTCTGGCTACAGCATTCCAGTTACAGCATTCTGGTCACAGCATCCTGGTTCCATTCCGGTTACAGCAATCCTCTTCTAGCATTCCGGTTTCAGCATTCCATTCCCTTCCGGTTACAGCAATCCTCTTCCAGCATTCCGGTTACAGCATTCCGGTTCCATTCCGGTTACAGCATTCCATTTACAGTCTGGTCCAGCATTCCGGTTTCATTACGGTCCAGCAATCCAGTTCTTGTTTGTTCTCCCTGCTAGTGTAATCACCATCTGCACCAGTCCATTCACTACAAGCAGAGGAACATTATCAGGCCACCCAGCTTTGACCACGTAGTCACCAGTCCAGCTCCAGAGACACAACCCAGTCTGGATACAGACAGATCATCAGGCGTGACAACCTGATGATATTGACCTAATCAAGGCCACCAGGTGTACCAGCTCCCAATGGCAGTACAGTCAGCAGATCCTGTACCTAATATCTTAAGTGAAGTCATCAAATTTAGGATTTAGGATAGTGTTCCAGGACTCAAGTGGATCCCCTTCCCGGAATAGATAGGTAAGTCAGCTCAATAGGAAATCATTGCTCTCACATGTCAGTCCCTCAGACAATGGCATTGGATTGAAACTTGTGTACTGGAAGTCAGTTTGATCAACTTCCTGGTGCCAGTAAAGCAAGTCCACTCAATAGAACACTATCACCACCACTCTCAATGGAGACAAAAAATCAGCTTGGTGACTGCCTTTGCCATCTGTGTCTTTCTCTGGGTGGTCCCAGGGTGATTTCCCCCTCACATGGCAGAGGGAGATTCCTAATGATATGCGATATTGCAATGTCTATCACAATGGGGTTGAAGCCTGTGGTCATAAACACCTTCACTGTCGAAGGCCAAAGTCTAGTGCGATGAAAAGTGACCTCAGGTCATTTTAACTCCAGCTGAAGCACTAAGGTGTACTCTAACACTCAGACCTCTTTTCACTAGCATGCACTGGGAGTTGAACATGGATTACTGCAGATATCTGGAGCACACTCAGGAACCCTGGTAAGAAGCAGCTATGCTAGATGGCCCACCCACCGGAAGAACCTCCCAGCAGTATTTAAATGCTGGGGTAAATTCATACAAACCCTCTCATTAACCACCAAACAAGCAAATAAGACCGGTTTCCAGCTTACTACCTGGTATTCCGGTTAACTATTGACAGGTCGACCCTCTATTGATATCTAATATTCTATAGCTATAGATATAGAGATATATTAAAATTGTCTGCACTCTACTAAGAAATATAACTATACTTTCTCTATCATACCATCTGAGGTACCCTGTTTCACCATGGGGTATATAGATTGCAGAATTTCAAGAGCATTCTTCGGATCTATAACCTTTCCAGTCTAACAAAAATTGAAGGTCACCTCTGGAAGTGCGAGAGTTTAGGGTTTCGTTGACATCGTACTCTTGGTATTGTATAGAAACAGCCACAGTAGATTTTTTAGAAGAATAAAATTTGTTAACTGCAAGTGGTTTTAGAAGACAAACATGGAAAATGTTGAGTATCTTGATTGTGGGAGATAATTCTAGTCTGACTGCTACTAGGTTGATGGCCTCCAAGATTTTAAAGGGACCAATAAAACAGGGGGCAATTTTCCTGTAGAAGTCTAAAAGCCATAAATTCCAGGTGGGCAGCCACTCTTTATCTCCTGGGGAGAGAAGAGGATTAGATTGTCTCTTCATATCAAAAGATTTTCTACTTAGGGCAGAGGTTTGAAACAGATTTTGCTTGATTCAAGTCCAATGAGAGGAACAATTCTGCAGGAGTGAATCCACTGTGGGCACTCCTGATGATGGTAGGTCATAAAATGGCAGAAGTTTAGAATGGAATCCGTGCAGCCCAAAAAAATGGAGATACAGAAGTAGCTTAACAGCAATGATTGTTATGCGCGAATTCAGCCCATGGTAAAAGATTAACTCAATTGTCCTGTTTAGTGGCGATGTAGCACCTTATGAACTTTTCAAGCTCCTGGTTTGTTCTCTCAGTCAAGCCATTGGTCTGAGGGTGATAGGCAAAAGAGAAATTTAACTTGATACCACAGATGCGGCAGAAGGCTCGCCAGAATTTCGATACAAATTGAGACCTCTGGACGGATACTATGATGTCAGGACAACCGTGAAGATGGAATATTTCCTTAATAAATAGATGAGCTAGCCTGGAAGCTGATGGTAATTTCTTTAATGGAATAAAATGTGCTGCATGACAAAAGCGACCCATGACTACCCAGACTAAGGAACATCCGTTGGAACTGGGTAAATCAGTCATAAAATCCATTGACAGGTGACTCCATGGTCAGTCAGGTATAGGTAGAGATTGAAGGAGTCCATAAGGATTCTTTCAGGCAACTTTGTTTTGTGTACAAATGGAGCATGAAGAAACAAATTCCTCGACATCTGAATGCAAAGAGGGCCACCAATAACTGTGCAGGATTAGATCTTTGGTTTAACTAGCACTGTAATGTCTGGTAAAGTGCGAAACATGAGCCCAATGAAAAAGATACAGGTGCAGAATAGGTGGAACGAAGTTTTCCCGTCAGGAATTCTAAGCCGTGTAGGAGTGGTAGCCACGATGCACTCTGAATCAAGGATGGGTCTGCTGGTTTCCTGGTCTTCGATATCAGTGGAGTCAAAAGAACGGGACGGGGCATTAGCTTTTTTATTTTTGGAGCCTGGTCTGAAGGTAATAAGCATATCGAAGCAGGAGAAAAATAGAGACCACCTGGCTTGCCGAGGGTTTAAACAGGGAGCAGATTGAAGATATAGAGCATTCTTGTGGTCTGTGTAGATGGTTATGGGGAATTGAGTCCCCTTCAGATGATGCCTCCATACTTCTAAGGCTAATGTGATAGCTAAGAGGTCTCGATCACCTGTGCTATAATTTCTCTTAGCCGAGGACAACTTTCCAGAGAAGAAGCCACAAGGATGCAGTTTTCTGCAAGATTCTTCTGGGAGAGAACTGCTCCAACACCAATGGATGAGGTGTCTACCTCAAGGAAGAAAGGTAAGGAGGGGTAGGCCTGCTGCAAAATAGGTGCAGAAATAAAAGCCCTTTTTTTAGCAAGGCGAAGGCCACTGTAGCCTCTGGTGACCAATGTTTGGAATTGACATTTTTCTTAGTTAGGGCAGTGATGGGTGCCCTTGATGAAACGTTGATAATAATTAGCGAACACCAGAAATCGCTGGACCGCCTTAAGATCTACAGTTAAGGACCAATCAAGAATTGCCTTAAATTTCCCGGGATCCATTTGGAGACTCGAGCCAAATACTAGATACCCAAGAAAGTGAATTTGTTTCTTTTCAAACACACATTTTTCCAATTTACAGGCTGTGTTGGTGGAGCTGACTGAGACCCATAGAGACATGTTTGCGATGAAAGATCAGAATGGGAGAAAAAAATGAGAATGTCATCCACATATATAACCAGGAATTGATATAGAAAATCTCTGAAGATTTCATTAATGAAATTTTGAAAAACTTCTGGGGCATTGCATAACCCAAAAAGCATAACCTGGTACTCAAAGCGGCCATCATGCGTATTAAAGACCGTTTTCCATTCATCTCCCCACTTAATTCACATCAGGTTGTAAGCGCCTCTGAGGTCTAGCTCAGTGAACACCAAAGCCACTCTGATACGATCGAACAACTTGGGCATAAAGGGTACCGGATATTTATTCTTTACGGTGATGGCGTTTAAAACCCGGTAGTTGATACAGGGACATAAACCACCATCTTTGTTTTTTACGTAAAAGCAGCAGAAGAAGACTTCCTGATGAATCAACGTTTGAAGTAATCTTTGATGTCAGCCGACATAGCCGGGAACTCAGGCAGAGATTAAGGGTAAACACAGCCACGAGGTTGAGTTTTGTTAGGAAGCAGTTCAATACCGCAGTCTATGTGGAGGGAGTTTAGAGATTTCCATCACACAGAAGATGTCAGCAAATGCACTGTACTGAGGTGGAATGGCAGAAGAGGAGTCTGAAGTAGAAGAAAAATCCTGACATGATGGTTCTTTTTTCTGCAAACAACGGGAATGGCAAGAGGATTCCAAAGAGAGAACTTGTGCTCAATGCCAATCCAAACTTGGTTAGTGAAGTCGCAACCAAGGAAAACCGAGAACCACGGGGTTAATGGCCACAGGAATTACCAGGAAGGAGATAGACTCTTTATGTAAGGCTTCAATCTGAAGGGTGATAAGAAAGGTACGCCTCTTGATAGAGCCTCCCTCAATTTTAATACTGTCAATGGCAGTAATATCAATACGCCTGTCCAAGGGAAGACTTGGCAAGAATAATTCAGTGACCGTGTCAGCACTTATGAAGTTCCCAGCTGCACCAGATTCAATAAGTTCCAGTAAGGAGACTTGTTTGTCCGCATATTGTAGAAGAGCTTGAACAGCAAAATTAGAGATAGATTGAGATGAGGCAGCTATGCCTAACCTAGCCTCTCCAGAACCAGTTAGGATTTACCGTCTCCCGGCCGATTAGGGCAGTTACCCATGATGTGACTGGACTCTCCACAATATAAACATAAGCGGTTCTTAAACTGCCTCTCCCTCTCTTTTGGGGAGAGGTGGGCTCTTCCCAATTGCATTGGTTCTCTCCAAGGTAACCATCGGTGGCTGGAAACGAGGAGCAAGATTAACTCTGGATCGCCGTGACTGCTCCCTCTCCTGATGATGCTCCCAGATATGTCTATCTGATTGCAAAGGGAATTCAGCGAGGTAGGGAGTTCTCACCCTGTTAATTAATTTTGCTACAGAACTAGGGATCCTCAGGTGACTCTGGTAGTTGCCCTCACAGTTTCATGGGATTTCCATCTAATATATGTTTTTCCTCTAATAGTATGCTTCCTTGAGAGAAAGAGCTCCAGTGATCTTGGTGGAAACAGACTGGCCAAAAAGAACATGGCACGAAGACATCCTAAGGGTGGTAGCCAAGCCAGGATGGCGAATTCCACTAAGGAAGGATCTTCTATTTCAAGAGCCATTTTTACATCACATTTTAGCTCGGTTTAACGGCATGGCTCTTAAATTATCACTGAGTTTGGAAGAATTATTTGCTATAGGGTGAATATAAAGGATTTCAAACCTGAGTTTTCAGGTTGTCCTGTCTTCTCTCCTCTCCTTTCTTCAGAATGATTTAGATTATGGGCTAAGATTAGGTTACTTAAGGGTTCAGGCGTCAACTTTGTCTATCTTCTTTCAAAAGAAGCTCACTAGTATTCCAGAGGTGCAGACTGTTTTGCAGGGGGTTCTTAGACTCCAGTCGCTCTTTGTTCCTCCTTTAAAACCATGGGATCTTAAACAGGTTTTATTGGTTTTGCAGCAACATCTTATAGAACCTTTAGATTCGGTAGAATTTAAATATCTTACTTGGAAAACGTTTATTCTCCTTGCAATTTCTTTGGCAAGAATAGTTTCATGATGATATAGTAGTGCTACAAATTCCCATTTCTCCCGTACTCCTCTTTTCAGCCTAAGATGGTTTTAGGATTTCACATTAACATCCTTCCTTTCGACAAGAAGGTTCGGTGGATAAGCAGGATCCCTATTTACGTTGGGATGTGGTCAGATCTAGACAGATATATGTGTCCAGAACTGCTGGTTGTCACGGCACTTGAAGTGCATAGCTTACTGGTTTCATCACTACTCACCAAAGAGGCGCAGAGTCTAACGTATCCCAGGTCTTCGCCAGGGACCCCCGCAATTGAGTATGGACTTTGCTGTGGGAGACACGCAAGTTGCTGTCCTCAGAGGGAGCAACCAGCGAAGCGTGCGAGATGGAAGAAGAGTCAGGCGGTCCGGGGCAAGCCGTGCGTATCAGAAGAAGCAATAGGGAAATCCGAAGCGTGGTCAGTAACTAGCCGGGTCAGGTACCAGGAGCACAGGAGACAAGAGAGAAGTCCAAACGTAGCCGGGTCAATACACGAGGAATGAGAGCAGGAGAAGTCAGGAACAAGCCGGGTCAATACACTGGGAGCACGAGAATACAAATAACGCTGGAGATATCAGGGACCTAACACTCTGGCACTCATTAGGTGCCAGAGTTTGGAATATATAGGGGAAGGGGGCAGGGCTACCTATTGGCGGTGGTGACGCTGAACACCACCGCCGGAGACTGTGGACAGCGTCCCGTTGCTAAGCAACGGGACGCGCGGCTGCCGTGACCCGGAAGTGATGTCTGGTTGCTTAGCAACCAGACTTCTGTTGGCAGAGACAGGCGCCCGTCCCTTTGCGGAGGACGTGGCACAGGGACGGTGCCTGACACTGGTGTTCGGAAGACATATTCTGTTCTAGTCCTGTATGAAGAAAGGTTGGCCAGTAACTAAGAAAACCATTGCTAGATGGATAAGGATGACTATGTGCCAGGGAATATCTCTGCTCATTCAACCAGATCAGTAAGTACTTCTTGGGCGGCATGTCACAGAGCCTCGGCAGAGCAGCTATGTCATGAACTTACACTTATTGGCATTGAGCATATTTAAAGTACTGAACGAGAAGGGGCCAGATATAGAAAACTCTGTACCCAGGAAGTATATTGGATACATCAACTTAATGCACTGGTCCCTCTGGGATTGAATGAAGGATTATAATTAAACAAAGTTCTCTCTTGAGTGTGTTGGGCATGTGGAAGTGAACTTATGAATATGGGAGATGGTATTCTGTTGATATGGAACTTCTATATTCACATATATATCGTTTACACATTAATCTTTATTGGGCATATATATGTGTATAGCTTTATATAGATGCATGATTTATTCTATACTTCTATGTTGTTATCCATAGAATTACCTTTGGGTTTATTTATGTAAAAAAAATTTTACATTTAATAATATCTTATTGTTTAATTGCTGTATTATATAGCTTCTAGTGCTCTCTCTTTTTTATTTGTATCCTTCGTAAAACTGAAAAGTTTTGCGCTCAGTGTCTGAGCATACTCTCCCTTACAGGCAGCTTTGGAACATCCCCATGGATCAGGATCCCCAGGTGGCATGCTAGAGAAAACAGTATTTTTGTACTTACCTTAAATCCATCTCTCTGACTCCATCTGGGGGACACTACAAACCCTCCCTTTGAGTTTTTTATGTTATTATTATTATTATTATTATTATTACTATTACTGTTATTATTAGTTTTCCTTCCTTCGGGCTATGTTAGTTATAAACTGGAGATTACCTACAGGTGGGGGGGGGGGGGGGGGTGGGGGAGGTAGGTATATAGAGGGGCCCTTCTTTATTTTTAATTAACTTCTATGGTCCCAGCTCCAGAGTTACCTCTATATCCCCCATGGTGAACCAGGGTCCCCCAGAAGGAATCAGAGAAATGGATTTAACGTAAATACAAAAATCCTGTTTTTCTTAATATGGATTAACTCTTCATTATGTGGAAATGTTTCTTGTTACATTAATGTGTGCAATTACTAGATTATGGTGTTTTAAATGAAAATACATCCATGCTTTATTGTATTGATCAAAGCAAAATAAAAAATATTTTTGGGTGAAAAAAGATGGACTTTTCTTATGCACAATTAATGGACATACTAAGATAGTTAATCAGATACTAGAAGACTAGCTTATGTCGATGCCCATCAATATAACTTGGCAGATTTGCTGTTCTAAACAGAATTTATACTTTTTAATCATGTTCTTAAATTAAATAATGAATATAATAATGTATGATGCACTTCTCTAGGTCATCACAAAATACACACTGTTAGACACCATGTATTAGCCTCTTTTATAGCCAGGAGTGTGGCTCCCCACCAAAAACCTCAAGAGACTTCCTCTCAAACTTGCTGCCTGCTTCATTGGCCTCTATGAGGTTTTGTAAAACATTAACCTTGGCACTTTGCTGGTAAAGTTACCGCTAGACTATGCTTTCCCAATGTCTTTCCTATCTTGCTACTCAAACCTTTGTTAATAAGTAATATTTCCCTATGGAAAAAAACTCCTCCCAAACCAAACTTCTGATCAGCTGTCATCAGTACTTTTGAAATATAACAAATTTTGTTTCCTGAGAACATTTATTTTTGAAGGACAGGATGGGCTATGCTTAAGAAAAATCCTGGGTTAGAGCCACTGGCGTAAATGCATCTACATTACCTACTGAAGCCGGAGAGATGATGCCATACTTGCCTACTCTTCTGGAATCTACAGGACTCCCAGAAGTGCAGGCCTCCGTCTCGGACTATTGAAGTGGGCGGATGCAAGGCTTGATGTGTCATCGCACAATGCAGCGAAGTAGTGAATTAGAATGCAAAGGATAGGGTCATGGACACGTAATCTCGGCGCCCAACCTCCCCTCAGGGATCTCCCGAAAGCAAGTTTTAGAATGTTTGGAAGTTTGGATGATGCCCAGTGGTCATCTGTATAAAGGAGGCCTCTATCACATTTCTCTGTGCTCAGCAGCATTCCCCAAAGGGCCAGGTTACAAAGGTTACTCAGTGCACAGCACTGTTCCTCAGAAAGAGGGTATTTTGGCTAGTGTATGCTAATCTGATTTATTGCTTTGATCCCTTGATTCCAACTGATAATGAGAAAATAAACACTGGGAGTTAAAATTTGGGGTAAAAAAAAACAACAACATTATTCTTGGAAAATTAGTAAACATGGTCTGTATATAAAATATATTTGTCACAAGCTGTTTAAAACCTGTATTGGAGTGGACAGAGCTAGTGATATATTCATATAGATTAATATCTCATCAGTCATCTCATTTGACACCTAAATTTTTCATAGATGCTTTTTGCTCCCCTTTTTGCCTATTTATGTCTGTTATATACATAGATATTTACCGTAGCTTGCAAGGTAGTCATTAGGAGTTGCTGAATCTGCTATATGGTATCGGATGTGATACTTGAAATGATCATCAAACACCACAGCGACTGATGTACGATTTTCCACGTCTCTCAGCAAGTCATCTTCATGCTGGTATCCTTGAATCGTTATTCCTGCAAGTAGAAAAGTACTTCAATACTCTTTATTATTTCCTTCCTTAGCCAGACTATAAGGCTTAGAGCTTTCAGTGGTCACAGCGCCCCTCCAGGGACCCTTCTCTCTGGCTCCTCCTACAAATATGGAAATGTATTATTTATATTTTCTTTCTTTCATCATAAATGGTACATTCTTCAATGTATCAATCCGCCCTCATTGATCATGCGGTACAGAGCAGAGCACAGAACCATGGCAGAGATAAATAACATAACTTCGATAGAGTAGTGTATCATAAAAAAAAGAAAAAATCCTGATGCTATCAGCCTGGGCTGCTATGCACTATAACAGGAAGGCCATAAGTGTATTGTGTAGTGAGAGCCAGTCCTAGCCTGGTCAGCACAGGTCTGCTATCTTAACAGAGAGGGGCAGGGGTTGCAAAATAAGATGTGAGCTCCCCAAAACAGAAGCTGCCAGCCCCAGTGGTTCCATTAAAATGGCCTTGTGTCCCTAAAACTCTTGCCTACTATACCAAAAGAGTAAATATAAGTAAAACGTACACCATTTTAAAATAATCTTTAATGGAATAAAAGACATTCCAATCTTTTATTCACCAGTTTATTAAATGTAATATAAAATCTTATTTATTTTACTTGATCCATTAAACTCGAAATTGGTAAAATAACTGGAAAAATCCCCATACAAAACAACACGTTCTCTTACAACAGAACGTCCTTTAACTACCAGCAAAGCAAGAGCAGTTTTTCCATGCTGGCAGCTTGTTATTGGCTGGAGGTTAGCGGGTGTAGAAACTGCTGCCGGTTGTTCGTTGTGAACGGCTGCGCGATTTTTATGGTTATTTTTCACCACCCCATTTGAACTATTGTCTCAAGAGAGAATAAAGAAGAATATAACACTTTAGACTTTATTAATTAGTGAATAACGATTTGCTGTGTCTTTTATTCTATTATAGTTTATTTTAAAATCGTGTGTATATTTTATTTTTATCTTTTGATATAATGGGCAGAGGTCTGCGGAACTCCAGTCCATGATACCAGGGGTCAGCAGTCGAAGTGGGCTGGTATATGGTGGTATCCTCCTGGTTTATCAAATTCCATTCACTTTCATTTTCCATACCGCTACTACTAAATTTTCATTTCAACCACTGCCAGGGGTCATAATTTTATTAATTATCTTTGGCCCTTTGAGAAGAGCCATGGAACTTTTCAGTGCTAAGCTGGTGGGCGTGACGGCTGCACACTATTCTAGCTGACCCTTCCCCTTAGAGGTAAAGTTGGGAACCTATGCTTGTGGTTTCCCTGTTACAGTTTAATCGAGCCCAGGTTGTCTATAAACTGGACTTCTTAAGGATTTAAGGAGGTTGTATGCTGCTTTTTATTAAATAAACTAATATATTTTTTTAACTATACATGGCATAGTGCTCTTGTTGGTGGGGACTGTCATGGACCAAAGATTGATAGTGAGGTACTGTACAAAGGTAAGGCTGTGCATAGGTCACCCAACAAATGCGCAATGTATTGCAGCCTGCAGCTTGTTGGCCACAGGCAGCATGATGCAATAAAGCATCATTCTCTGTCTCCTGAAACAGAGGGGTCTTTGTTGGACACTGAGGATAGTGGACACTGAGGATAGTTAAAGAACCACAGTACTGTATAAAATGGATGACTGCAAAATATGTATATACTAGAAGCAAATACAATTATATGAGTTCAATTCCCAACCATGGCCTTATCTGTGTGGCGTTTGTATGTTCTCCCTGTGTTTGCGTGGGTTTCCTTCAGGTACTCCTGTTTCCTCCCACACTCCAAAAACATACTGGTAGGTTAATTGGCTGCTATCAAAATTGACTCTAGTCTCTCTCTCCCTCTCACTCTGTCTGTCTGTGTGTGTATGTTAGGGAATTTAGACTGTAAGCTCTAATGGGGCAGGGACTGATGTGAATGAGTTCTCTGTACAGCGCTGCGGAATTAGTGGCGCTATATAAATAAATGGTGATGATGATGATCTGTCTTACAATATCGATATTCACAGTAACAGAGCACTGAAAAAGAGAAACACACATAGATCAAGAGTTGTTTGATCTTTGTTGAATAAAAAAAATAAAAGTTTCACTTACAAGTGCTGACGAATTGCAAACATGCATAATAAATGTGTTAACCAACTGTCAGTACCCTCTCTGATATGCATTGCAGAGGAGTCTCCTACAAAAAGAACCCGCCTCGAAATGTGTAGCAGAGACAACATTGTGCAGGAATTAACCAATTCTTCAGCCCTGGTAAGTGCGACTTTTTTTCAGTGTGTAGTCCCATGTAAGGGAAGCAGTAAGGTGCAGCACTTTCCTGAGAGTAAATTTGGCAGGTGTCGGAAAGGATCAAATTACTTTACCCTTCCCTTATTAATGAATCAGGGCTGATGTGTGACCCTTGCTTGTCCATATCACAGAGGGACTGCTGTTTAATCAATTAGGAAATTATTTATTATACAACTGTGCTACCTAACCAATAAGACTGGAACCCCTGTCCACTCATCATATGTGAATCTCCTTGAATTTTTGCAAACATCTCATATTTTGGCTATATTTCGTGTATTATTTCAGAAATTGGTACGCACACACGGTCACCTAATTCACTTCTAATTTACCTTTCATTTTCTCTTGTGCAGACAGTCTCTGCATGATGTCCCTAGTAGTGGATGTGATGGGGAGGTATCCTACAGTAAGATTTTCCGGGTTGAATGCATCCAATTGTCCAAGCGTCATAGCAGGTATGAATTCATTATTCTGGGGAATGTGTCTTAGGGCAGCAATAGCAAACATCAGGAACACGAAGGCCAAATCTTGCAGCCATTCCTGAAGAGAGAAACAGACACTGACATTGTCCGACATGCATTAATTATTAATTGTTAAGTGGAGGAATTACAAATGTTGTTTATAATGTCTTTGATGGAACAAATATACAATTTTCCACCTTATTGTATTCTAAAATATATGGCAATATAATGTTATAGTATATGGAGCACAAAGAAGAACAATCATAGAAGATATTCCACCATGGTTAATTATAATCCCCCAAGTGGTGGGTGGAGTACAGCATAATGACCATGCTCTATTAGTAATTACTACAATACAGTTTTCCTTACTGTCCTTCTTTATAGAATATTAGATGGAAGAGAAATATTGAATAACTCAAAGCAACCTGTTTTTCTCTCCTTCAGTGTGGATCCTTTATGCTGTTAGACAGCACTGTAACATTGTACATATATTGGTTAAACAACATTGATGATAACGTGTGTGGTCTGTTAGTTGTTAGGGAAAAAATGACAGAGGTAAAAAGTTCAATTGTTAGAGAATATAATTACTTTTATATTCTATTAAAAAAAGGCTTTTAATTAGGATTGGACGACAGCGATCACCCTGCCGACAGTAAGATTGCAGGAATCCTATTTAAGTATTGCTGAGGTACTTGTACTGCCGCCATACCTGTTCTGTTATCGTCATCTCAGGATGGGGATGACAGAATAAACCATTTAAAAATAGTTTCGACTTCTCACCACAAAGGGGCTCTTAATAGGAAACAAGTCCCTGACTTTTATTATAGAATGATCAGACCTGACAAATTGTTTTAGTCTTGGGATTGGGGAACTCTTTTCTCACAGCATTCTGAAGCCAGCGACCTATCACAGACCAAGTAAACTACAACACGGGAGGTGGTGCTTAGTGGTTGATGTGTTTTTAGTACTTGCCAGGACACTGTGCCATTTCCTTCTCCACTTGTGAAGCAGATTTTTCCACAGCAGAGCGAGGGTCTGCTGGAACAGGCTGGTTTCTCTCAGTGTCCCCTCCGTCATCTGAAACAGAGGAATAATCAAAAATCAGAAAATTATGATTTAAGAACAAATATTCTGGTCATGCTGGCATGTGAACCACTGTTAATACTGTTATTGTGAATGCAGCCTCTCAGCTGCCATCAATTGGATCCAAAACCCTTTTTCTTCTTCCTTCCCTTTTTTTGTATCTTATCTAAACAAAATACCTCATATGTCTGCAGAGACATAATGAGGGCGGTATGACCGCCCAGGGCACAAGGCCTATTGGGGGGCGCAACACCCGCGCCTGCTCATTACATATTCCATCCCCAATGAAGTTGCAATCTAGTCCTGCGGTGCTGCCACCGCAGGACACTTTGCACATTGAAGACAGCCAGCGCAAGATTGAGGGTGCCGGCATCCTGTCCCTGCAGTGTCCTGACGTACAAATAATGACGTCAGGACGCTGTCAGAACACAGGCGTCGAGGAGCCGGCACAGAAGGAAGAAGATGACAGAAGAAGAGAAGCTCAGATAAGTAAAATATTGCAGGGGCTAATGAGAAGAGGGGGCTGGAGAGGAAGGTGTCTGGCGTGGAAGGTGTCTGGAGTGAATGGGGGTGTCTGGAGAGAAGGGGTCAGAGGTCTGGTGAGGAGGGTGTCTGGAGAGAAGGGGTCAGAGGTCTGGTGAGGAGGGTGTCTGGAGAGAAGGGGTCAGAGGTCTGGTGAGGAGGGTGTCTGGAGAGAAGGGGTCAGAGGTCTGGTGAGGAGGGTGTCTGGAGAGAAGGGGTCAGAGGTCTGGTGAGGAGAGTGTCTGGAGAGAAGGGGTCAGAGGTCTGGTGAGGAGGGTGTCTGGAGAGAAGGGGTCAGAGGTCTGGTGAGGAGAGTGTCTGGAGAGAAGGGGGCAGAGGTCTGGTGAGGAGGGTATCTGGAGTGAATAGGGGGGGTCTGGAGAGGAGGAGTGAGAAGTCTGGTGAGGAGGGTGTCTGGAGTGAATGGGGAGGTCTAGAGAGGAGGACTGAGAGGTCTGGTGAGGAGGGAGTCCGGAGGTGGGTGGGTGTATGGCGGTCTGGAGAGAAAACTATGCAAACTATGAAAACATAAGTAATGTAAAAATTCAGTAAAATATTAATTATATAATATATATATTAATTATATAATAATAATTACTATTAAATATGGGGAAATGTGTAAGCCATAATTTGATTGTGAGGCTGGTGGGGGAAATAGGCATTTGTATTAAATGGAAATGTTAATAATTTTATGCCGGGCTAATTAAGGAGTCTGTTTGTTAAATATGGAGGCTTTTAATTTAATGATGGGTATGGTAAGAAATAATTTGGTTTATTAAATGGGGGTGCTATTAATTTAATGGTGGAGGCTGGTGAGGGGTGAAGTATGTCTATTAATTAGATAGGGATGCTACTAGTTTAATGTATGGGCTGATGAGTGGGGTATGTCTGTTTATTAAATGGGAATGTTATTAATTTAATGTCGGGACTGGGGGAGGCTTATTTATTAAATGTGGGTGCTGTTAATTTGATGTCTGGGCTATATGGAGGGAAACAGACATTAACTGTAAATGCCATTAATTAGATTCTGGAGCTGATTGGGTGGAAGAAGTTTTTCAACAGAAAAATATACTGATTTTAATGTCTGTCTGGTTGTGGGGAGGGAGACCTAGATTCTTCACTCACTGCTCAGCTTTCCAGGAGGTGAGTAATAACAATTTATTTTCCAAACAGAACCCCCAATATTCCAGGATCCATCTAAGCAGCAACAGAGCATAAGACACCAGCAGGCAGAAGACACTGGCAATGTTTAATCACTGAGAGGCAGCATCTACACCCATAAAGGTACATTGAGGGAAGGGGGGCACCAGTGTTCTGTTTCACTCAGGGCACTAAAATGTCTAGTTACGGCTCTATATGTTCTCTAATCTCCAACCTGTCCTTTATTGAACTGAAACTTTGAAATGAGTTTGTACTTTTTTTTCTCTGCTTTATTTTGTCCTAGGATCAACCTTTAGACCTATCACACACACTCAAAATAGGTTTTTGGTCGTGTGTGCGATTTCCACCTCTGACTGCTCAATTGATAATCATAATGCTCCCTCTGTAATTCTCATATAGAAACCGCACTTCACTTCCACATGTGTCCTTACATGTTTGCTAAGCGCACTTCAGGCACGGGCTGGCAGATGTCAGCCCGGGGGGGCGTACAGGCGGCCGCATCAACTTATGGCAGCTGGCGTCTGGGAGTTGCCGGGGGGGTGGGCATGCGGGGGGCGGGGCTCAGAAAAATCGAGACATTTTTACCCCACCCCCGTGATGTAATGACGCAACCGTGTCATTTTACAACGGGGCCAAATGCCGCGATTCTCTGGGAATCACTGCATTTTGGATTTAATTCTGCCCACCTTACTTCACTAGGAAGTGGGCAGGCTGCCGCGATTCTCTGGGAATCACTGCATTTTGGATTTAATTCTGCCCACCTTACTTCACTAGGAAGTGGGAAGGCTGCCATAGTCTGGTACCTACCCAGAATCCGGGAGTCTCCCGTACATTCCGGGAGAATTGGCAAGTATGAGGTAAATTCATACATCATTGAGACAAAAGTGGGACTTATTAGGTGAAAATGTCATACACAACCACTAGAAGTATCTTATCAGCGACAGGCCACATCTGCCAGCCATTTTGAATTCTTTTTGACTGGTGTACTTAAGGCTAAAGTGGGATGTGTGAAGAAAAATTCTTGATTGCAGAAGACACACTCCATAAGGCTAACTCTCCTTGTGTATATTCTGAATCTGTCCCTCAGTGGAAGGAACAAAAATTACCAATTTCAGGGAATCTATTATCTTACCAACAGAAACAACAGGTAAAGGCATTTGTTGTGAAGAATATGTGTAAGCATTCTAGAGGTGTTGCTGTAACAAGTGAAAACAAAGTAATTAACTGGACATGTTTAGCAGATTTGTGAAGGATTGGAACAGTATTATAAAAGCCATTCAACACGGGGGATATTCTAGTGAAGAGGACGAATGGAAATTCTATAACACAGTATATACCCATTTTTTCCACAATTAATGGCTCCCTCTAATATTTATTCTAGTGTGTAAAAAGTGGGTGTGGCTTAGTTAACACCACAATAAAACCTTATTTTTATAGACTATATCTAATGTAGTTATTTCTTATATATTTTATTTTCAATTGAATCACTCTCCTATGTTGATAAATAAATAATTACAGTATGTAATAAAGCAGTGAAAAATCTATGTATTTTATTATGGAATAAGTAAGGGCAATAAAAGATGTAAAATTGAATAGTAGTTCCACCAAAGACATTTTTAACAACACTTTCTGATCTCCCCACTGGAATATCCCCTATGTGCTATAGACAATGAAAGCAACACCTGCCTGAGCGGTGATCTGTAGATCTGATGTGTGTAACCATCATATATGTTTCCTGATTTATAGTTTCTGTTTATGGTGTTGAACTGCTGAGGACACAGGTTTATACTACAGTGCTGTGCACATTGGAAATTAAGGTCTTATTCTAAATATAATCACCACCTGAATACTACATTGAAAATTTACTGCTCAGTGCATAATTGATATCTCCTAAAATGTTGTCACAATTCAGAGGGGCTGCTAGTTTGCCCGCTTTGGTAGCTTTGGCTACCTTCTGGGAGGCACAGAGTCTAACGACACAGGAGGTTTTCACCAGTGACCTCCGCAAGGGGATATGGGCTTTGCTGCTCCTGTACCACAAGTCACTGCCCTTCCAGTCGAGGTCTGTTGGAGAGATGGGAGCTGCACAGGTAGGTACAAGGTAGTAGAGGAAATATTAGGGAGAGTATTTCACAACCAAGACATGAATCAGTAGGATCACTGCTGGTAGCAACAGAAGTCCAGAGAATGTTCAGGACAGTTTAACAGCTATAACGGAATATTCGGATCTGCAGCTCGGTGTATACTTAGGCCCAGTTATGCTGGGAAGCACTGGAACAGGATCAGATGAAGTACCACGGAAGGCAGCAGAAGTCCAGACAATGTTTAGAACAGTATAGCAGATATAGAAGATTATACAGGACTGAGGCTGAGGGTATCCTTGGGTCCAAGTATGCTAGAGAGCACTGGAGCTGGATCAGGCGGAATACCACGATATGCAAATTATTTTATATAATGCCTGTATTCCATTATGCATGACGTGGAGTCTGGGTATTGCCACTTTAAAAGCGGCATTTTCAGTGTGTCCATAGTAAATGATGTGATTTGGTACTGTAGCTCGTTAGGGTATTCGATCTGACAGTGGACAGTGATTTAAACCTTCGGTCAAACTTCATGTCTCATACATGGTAAGTAATGATTTTATTACTGTAGGGCTTTTACCCATCGTTATTCTCCTGTTATTTAAAACAATATTGGGGTATACATGGCCGTGGTAATGACTACCACCGGACTCTCTCCCTTCCCTGTGCTGGTCATTGTTGTTTTTTGCCCTTCCTATGGCTTTGTTCTCCTGCTGCTCGTGCCCTCAGATCCTCACATTTTGCTGCTAACACCACTTCTCCGGATCTCTCTCCACTTACCTTGCTACCTGTGTCTGCAGTATTCCTTGCATCCAGAATTCAGCCTTATCAAAGATCTCTGTGTAGTTTCAACTATATTTGGTTCATACTATTTATTTGTATTTTCTAGAAATAAACATCTTATGCTTCATCACATCCCGGACTCCATAGTTGTGATTTACTTTGAAGCGTGACAATGTGCGTGTCATTTTTAACATATGGGTGGGCCCAAGGGCAATTCCATCTTGCACTATTTTACATTATGGCTTTAGTCTGTCATCTTGTGTAAAATGCGATGTAGTCAACAGCTAGACATTCATTTGGTTCGACATTTAGAAAGTCGACAACATTAGGTCGACAATTCAGGTGTGGACAGTATTAAGTGCTTAGTGTTAGGGATAGGGATAGGCGTATGGTTAGGGATAGGGTTAGGAATATTAGCATCTAATAATACTCACATTTGAAAAGTCAACCTAATAATACTGTCTACATTTCAATTGTCAACCTAATAACACCATCAATGTCATTACTTGACAAATTTCCAACCCTGTCTACGGTATTTTAGGGTGTATACCATATAGATTTTGATCAATTAATGTGTATCCATGGAAGGACCCAAAGACATTTCCATCTTCCACCATTTTACATTATGGCCTTGGTCTATCAAGATCTGTTAAATATACACTGAATCCGCCACTATCGGTCTATTGAGCTCTAATAATGCCGCTGTGGTCCCTTTCCAATGTGTCGCTGCTGTGCAGTACACCTAATAATACTGTCTACATTTCAATTGTCGACCTAATAATATGTCAATGTCATTATTGGCGATTTTCCACCCTGTCTATATTATGGTGTCGACCACATAAATGTTGATCATGTAACTATCGAACATATGTATCACACCCAGCAAGAGGTAGTAACGAGGTGGAATTACACACTTTATATGCTTCAGTGATTTTCTCAAACCATTTCAGTTGTTCGGTGGCAATTTTGAAGCGATCATTAGAAAATAGACTGTAAATGATTGTAAATGAAGGCTAATGCTATAAATAGTAATGTAGGAACAAAAACTGCTCAAAATCACATTATTTTACCTATTTTTCACAATTAAATTTAATTAAATCCAGATCCAAAACCAAAACACAAGAAGATTTTTGGCCAACACCAAAGCCAAACCCAAAACGCAAAGATGGTTTTTCAACCAAAACCAAACCACGGGTGTCTGTGCACATTGCTGTTTTTTAGCACTATAATTTCTGTAGATCAGAGAGGGTAGAGAGAACATTGCTGTGCAGTGTGTTTATAATCCCCTGTACATATCCCACATCAAATTCTCTTCCTGCCTGGACCGTCAATAGAGATCTGCCCTGTGCTGACAACAGTCACAAACAGTGTGGAGGGAAATCTGTGAGCACCTCCTCCATACTATTAAATGTATCATATGCAGCCCCCCATCAGCACATTTATTGCCAGTTCTACCACTCAGAGAATGCTACACATACATTTACTTACCTTAAAATAGTTGTGATCACATAGAACTGGGGTGATGCAGTGCAGGAATATCAGAGGATACTCAGACTGGAGTTACTGTTTGCCTCTTTGGAATTCTATAGTGATCTGGGACGGTCACGTATTTCTGAATGTTTTGTGGATCTGGGCATGTTTCCAGTCTCAGTTCTCAAACTGTGATTCTCTGACAAAACTTTGTTCCTCTACTCCAAAAAAACCAGCGACACATTACAGCTTCCAGTCTGTTTGTGGAGATCTGTCCCTCACATCAACCATCTTTATTGTCAGCCATCTCTCGCTTTATAGTGCTGTCACTTTACTGTTTCTGACTCCACACTTATTAGGCTCTTAAATTTAAAAGGATAGAAAATAGAGTGAAAAACAGAGAGAAGAAAGTAGAGAGGTTTATTTACAAATCAGTGATAAACCAGGAGGAAACAGCTGTTTCCTCCGGAGAATAGCCATCACATAATTTATGAAGGGGTTTACGCAGGAGAAGACAGATATTTCTCCTGCATTAATCTACTTTTGTGGGTTACCGTAGTCCTCATAGAACTCTATGGGGGCTGCGATGTCAGTAATTAACTAATCAGCGAAAAACATCACTGTCACCAGTGCTGGGGGACTCTGGAAAAAAAGAAGTAGGGCTTCCCTACCCTTGATTGCTGATCTTGTGAGTGTTCTTTTTTGCTTTCTTCACGGGCTCCAAGGGGCACCAGCTCACATTGCCCCCCCTCTATTTTTTCGATGTGGTCCATACAACTAACATCTTCCTCTCGACGACTGTTTCCAAGGGTCGCATAAATCGAAATTAAGCGCTCATACCAGGAGGAATAGTAGCTCTCAAAGCAGACCCAAAATATCATTCACTAATATATATGCCCAAGTAGTTTAGTTTAGTTTCTAAAACATATATGGAAAAGTACATATGAAAATAAGCAGTTGCATATACAGTCAAGTCCATAAATATTGGGACGTCGAAAAAATTCTCATATT
This sequence comes from Mixophyes fleayi, assembly GCF_038048845.1. Taxonomy (NCBI): domain Eukaryota; kingdom Metazoa; phylum Chordata; class Amphibia; order Anura; family Limnodynastidae; genus Mixophyes; species Mixophyes fleayi. The sequence continues at coordinate 202,887,809 of NC_134407.1, read as the reverse complement.
TTGGGCTCTATACATTGGGATTTGAAATGAAACTAACAAGATGTGCTTTAACTGCAGACTTTCAGCTTTAATTTGAGGGTATTTACATCCAAATCAGGTGAACGGTGTAGGAATTACAATGGTTTCTATATGTGCTTCCCACTTTTTAACGGACCAAAAGTAATGGGACAAACTAAACAATCCTACATCAAACTTTCACTTTTTAATACTTTGTTGCAAATCCTTTGCAGTCAATTACAGCCTGAAGTCTGGAACGCATAGACATCACCAGACGCTGGGAGAGCATCCCTGGTGATGCTCTGCCAGGCCTTTACTGCAAATGTCTTCCGTTCCTGCTTGTTCTTGGGTTATTATCCCTTCAGTTTTGTCTTCATCAAGTGAAATGCATGCCGAAATGTATATACATAGCTCAAATGGAAAGAATGGTAAATCTGTATGTAATCATGTACGTATATCCATATATAATACACTATTGCACATCTATGCTTGTGAGTTCTAAAGAACAGACTTCATATCAAAATCAATCTTAAGTCCCTTGGGTGTAAGGATACCCACATTGAAAATCGATTTTGTTTCTTGGGACAACCGTCTTTCAAAATCTCCACCTCTCCAGTCTGGTGTAACAGTGTAAATACCCAAAAAGGTGAGGTCCTCAAAATTTCTATGATATATCTCATCAAAATGTGCTGAGACACTATGGGTACTTAATGCTATCCGTATGTTCTGCATATGTTCATATACTCTTACTTTTAATTTCCTCTTTGTGCGTCCTATATACTGTAGTCCACATGGACATGTCAATAAATAGATAACATTCTTACTCTCACAAGTTATTTTACGTTTGATAACATTCTCACTCTCACAAGTAAGGATCGCATACCAACACATCTGAACCATATCTGCAGGACCCTCTTTGGTAACACCTTCTCGCAACTTCCTCACCCAAAGCAGGTACCAAGGGGGTGTCACGGTTACATACAGGAGTACAGCTAGGAGCAACGAATATGGTGAAAACACTCTGTTTATTTGCAGAAAAGTATAAATAACAGGTAATCAAGAGTAGTAGTAGATACCAGGTGCAAGCTGATGCAGGAAGTAATATGAATGTTCAGAAACCAGCAGGTACACAGCTAATGCAGGGAAGCAGGAGGTATGAACAGATTCCATGCAGCATGTAACCAGAGGAGCAAGGCAGGAGGAAGAATCCACAGGGTGCAACAACAGGATATGACATCAATAACCAGCAATGTGTGCTGGGAGTGACAGGTATAAATAAGGAAAATGAGACCACACCCAGCTGCAAGGGATAATAGTGAACAGAAAGTTTAACTCCTAAAGCACAAGAAATGCACAATAGCAGCACCTCTGGACATCAGAGGTACTGCTGCAAACACATAAAAAGAACAAATACAAATAATAAAGTCCAAAACGTAGGAGCTGCCAGGCGGATCGTGACAGTACCCCCTTCCTTAAGGGCGGATTCAAGATGCCCAAATTACCACCAATGTCTGAATTCATCAGACTCATAGTCCACAATAGGGGCCCTGGCAGAAAAGTCCTCGTCCATGGGCGGAAAGGCAAAGGAGACAATGCCAGCTGCCAGTTCAAGCACTGCAGAACCACCTCTCTTCTTACGTCCTCCCCTCTTACGGGACTTCTTCGGAATTGGGACCTGAACCAAGCGGGTGGAACACAAAGGTAGCTCTTGATCAGGTGAGATGGGTGGTACTGCTGACAATGCAGAGGCCTCGCAAGATGGCATAGCAGGGGGTGTTACAAATTTGCTGAAAACTGCCTCAGTAAAGGACTGAAAGTCCGATAAGATGGGGTGATCCGTCTCAATAAATGTGTTTGCCCATTCCAAAGCCTCTCCCCTAAAATAGGATATTAGGAATAGTACCTGTCTCTTAGGGCTACTAACAAGGCTTGGTACGGAGGGGATCTGTGCAGCAAAAAACTTTAGAAGGGCATTCAATTGGGAAGGATGCCCCTCAAAGAAAGGCGATGGTGCAGACTTAGCACCCTCGGTAACAGATGACTCAGACTTGGCAGACGACTTGGCAGCAGACCCGGACTGGGCGGCAGACTTGGAGGGGACAGTGCTGTGAGAAGCCTCGAAGGGGGCAGCGCTGTGAGTAGCCTTGGAGGGGACAGCACTGTGAGAAGCCTCGGAGGGGACAGCACTGTGAGAAGCCTCGGGGGGACAGCACTGTGAGAAGCCTCAGAGCAGACAGCACTGTGAGAAGCCTCAGAGCAGACAGCGCTGTGAGAAGCCTCAGAGCAGACGGCACCAAGTGGTAACTCGGCCTGAACCGCATAGAGTAGCAACTCGGGCTGAACCGCAAGGACAGGCAACTCGGGCTGAACCGCATGGACAGGCAACTCGGGCTGAACCGCATGACAGGCAACTCGGGCTGATCCGCATGGACAGGCAACTTGGGCTGAACCGCATGGACAGGCAACTCGGGCTGAACCGCATGTAAAGGCAACTCGGGCTGAACCGCATGGACAGGCAACTCGGGCTGAACCGTATGGACAGGCAACTCTTCTGGAGCAGACTGGAGGGACAGGACCCCCTCTGGAGAAGACTGTAAGGGCAGCGCCCCCTCTGGAGCAGACTGTAAGGGCAGCGCCCCCTCTGGAGAAGACTGTAAGGGCAGCGCCCCCTCTGGAGAAGACAGTAAGGGCAGCGCCCCCTCTGGAGAAGACTGTAAGGGCAGCGCCCCCTCTGGAGAAGACTGTAAGGGCAGTGCCCCCTCTGGAGCAGGCTGTAGCTCAGGAACAGAGACAGCGGCTGAAGACTCTGGACTGGAGGCAGCGGCTGAAGACTCGGAACTGGAGCCAGCGGCTGAAGACTCGGAACTGGAGCCAGCGGCTGAAGACTTGGAACTGGAGCCAGCGGCTGAAGACTCGGAACTGGAGCCAGAGGCAGGAGACTCAGGACCGGACACAGTGGCAGGAGACTCAGGACCGGACACAGTGGCAGGAGACTCAGGACCGGACACAGTGGCAGGAGACTCAGGACCGGACACAGTGGCAGGAGACTCAGGACCGGACACAGTGGCAGGAGACTCAGAGCAAGAGGCAGATGATGGCACCTTGGAGCAAGAGGCAGATGATGGCACCTCGGCACAGAAGACAGAGGCTGGCACCTCGCAACAGGAGACAGAGGCTGGTACCTCGCGACAGGAGACAGAGGCTGGCACCTCGCAACAGGAGACAGAGGCTGGCACCTCGCAACAGGAGACAGAGGCTGGCACCTCGCAACAGGAGACAGAGGCTGGCACCTCGCAACAGGAGACAGAGGCTGGCACCTCGCAACAAGAGACAGAGGGAGCTGGCACCTCAGGACAGGTGGCTGGAGCTGGCACCTCAGGACAGGCGGCTGGAGCTGGCGCCTCAGGACAGGTCTGGGTCTCTTCCCAGAGAACAGGAATGGTGGAGCATAAACAGATTTGGAATCTGAGAGGAAACAACAGGAGATGGTTCAGTAAGCTGACGTGGTCTACGGATAGGACAATCCTGCAAGAAATGTGCATTGCTGGCACAGTAGAGACACAACTTATTTGTTATTCTGCGTTGTCACTACTCTTCGGTCAGATGGGGGGGTGGACCACCTGTGAACTGGGAATTAGTTACCCCATAGTTCTTAGAAAACAGCAAATCTGTAGAAGCACTTTTAAGAGGTGCTATTTGCACAGGGTCATCAGCAGAGAAGGTGGATTAAGACAGATCAGCAGCTTCTGAATTAGGAGAGACAGAATCTGGCAGTCTCCTGAGTGGGTCCATAAGCAAAGTGGAAAATTTAGCCAGCTGGGAGCGTAACAGGATTATGTCCATTTGTAAAGCCTGTAGCTGTGGCAATTCAAAAGCTGGTAAGGCAGACATGTTCCAAAAGTAAACGAAAAATGAATTGCAGAACAAAAAGGTCCCAGAATAAAAAACTTTCACCTGACTCCTAAGCTGTTTTTTGGGCTGGTTATACTGTCCTGGTTACATACAGGAGTACAGCTAGGAGCCACGAATATGGTGAAAACACTCTGTTTATTTGCAGAAAAGTATAAATAACAGGTAATCAAGAGTAGTAGTAGATACCAGGTGCAAGCTGATGCAGGAAGTAATATGAATGTTCAGAAACCAGCAGGTACACAGCTAATGCAGGGAAGCAGGAGGTATGAACAGATTCCATGCAGCATATAACCAGAGGAGCAAGGCATGAGGAAGAATCCACAGGGTGCAACAACATGATATGACATCAATAACCAGCAATGTGTGCTGGGAGTGACAGGTATAAATAAGGAAAATGAGACCACACCCAGCTGCAAGGGATAATAGTGAACAGAAAGTTTAGCTCCTAAAGCACAAGAAATGCACAATAGCAGCACCTCTGGACATCAGAGGTACTGCTGCAAACACATAAAAAGAACAAATACAAATAATAAAGTCCAAAAGGTAGGAGCTGCCAGGCGGATTGTGACAGGGGGTTTCTTCCAGGGCGGCTGATGGAACCTTCTATTCGTCTGGCACCTCTTCTGCAGCTATTGGATCCTCTTCAGAGTGTGGAGACATCCACCACTCACCAGCTGCGATCTCCAGTGTACCTTCTTCTCCGTCAGGTACCTCTTCAGCATCTATCTCTTCTGGGGTACCAATCTCCACCACGGGTATCGACCAGTCATCCTCTGTATCCAACATCTCCCCTCCCCCAGTCTCTGCTTCCTGCAGAGGTGGGTAATCTTGTCGGGATTCTTGTCCAGATGGGATGATTACCTGCGATTCAATATCCAGCAAGCGCTGCAGAGCTTTCCCAACAGATTCCAGCTTTATGGGAAGCAAATATAAAATGCATTTTATGTACAATAACATCCTGATACATGTTTTTAATGGGGAGAATTTTTTTTTAAATGTTTAATCATTAATGACTATATTATTTACTGGTGACAATCATAAATACTTTTTGTTTCTGTGCGTTATTTTGGGACATTATATTCCACATATGTATTGGATGTATGTTGCAGTGTATTGTGTCTGTCAAAGCAGAACTTACGTATACCAGTATTCAACAAGAGACAAGTTTCTTCAGATCCGCTTCATGTTCCATGGGGAATACGGATGTGGGTATGCCCGAATTACGTGCAGTTTAAAAAAACACATATACGTTCGTTTTCTGCCTTAATCAGGCCCTAGATGTTTTCTTCATGTTGAGTACAAACAAACAAAGAAAAAGGGGGCACTCCATAGTGCAGATTAAACTTTTTATTAGAAAGTACAACAACTTTAGTTGAAATAACTGTACCAGATTAAAAACAATAAGAGCATGTGTGATAAAATGTAGTATATCTAATGACTGATTGTTATTTTCTGAATCTATGTATAACACTGTGAATATTTTATGTAACCTTTCAAAGTGTATTTGGTTAACTGATCTGAGTCTGACCTAGGCAAGTGTCAATGGTCTTTTGAAAGTAGCCAGGCCCAGAGACAGATGAACTCTCTAAGTTGTTTGTGTGTGCAGAGGAGTTCGACTTAGCCAGGCAGTAAGAGCAGAGGTGAGAGATGCTCTGAGGGGCCCAAACATATATCCTAGTGATAGATAATTTACTTGGGGAGTTTGTGTCATTTTGGGAATCAATCTGACTTAATTGAAAGTGAGGGGGGTGAAGAGTCAACAAGATTCTAGCTGTCATTTTGTACTAAATAAATGATAACTTGAATCTGATTGGTTGCTATAGGCAACATCTCCACTTTTTCAAACCCACAGTTTAGTAAATATACCCCCAGGTCTTAACTAATAAGTAGTAACTCTGATTTAATTTCCTATTTTATTTTCTGAAACTCATTTGTGCAACATTTTGTATGTCTTGTTATTAATTTTTGCAAATAAGGCTTGAAAATATTTTCAGATTAAACATATTTAATCTAGCATATTTCTCCGTGATTCTTTGTCAATTTACGAAGCCCAGGGAGGCTCATGCTACATGTGCATGTGATTTAAGTGGGAAACATTAATAAGTGGTTCTGGTGAACGTAAGGACACCATAATAAATCCTTTGTGGTGGCAGAAAAGGTGTATTCATTGTTAATTAACTAAGGTAACACCAGTCATGACCAGCTGTTCAGATTGCTGTATCTGAGACAGGCTGGGGTGTTTGTGACAGCTTGTAGGTACAATGCACGCATAAGACTATTTTTGGGATTACCACCATTGGACAGGAATCAGTGGTGTCTCTATTCCATTTACTCACATAACATGGACCCTCCCAAACCAACTCCCAAAACACTCATACCCCAATGTATTCATGAGGAGCATGGCATGGCTTACAGTGTTCCAGGTTTAAATAGCAGAAGGTTGGAGAATAAGCCAACTGGCATTGGAATTAAAAAATGGTCAGCCAATCACAACATTTGAAAGCAAGACTGACCGTAAATATCCAATAAAATTACTTACAGGACCACAGATACACCCAGAAGTTTGTGTAGCATCAAAACAGAGCTAAATATACTTAGAATAACTATGTTGACAATTTATTGAATGTTCATCTGATTGACATATATACGTGAGCCAATCATACATTTTTAACATTCTAAGATGATGAGATGTATAATATAATCTAAACAAAAATAAAGTTTATACCCTACATTCATCTCTAATTAATTAAATTCATATACAAAAGGATTTGTTAAGCTCATTAAGTTGTGTGTGTTTCATTTCATACAAAACTTGATGCGATATTTATATATAGTGAAAACAGGAGTTACATTTCATCTCCTAAAAAATTGGGATTTAGTAACACAGTCAGAATAATAATGTCTTTCCCTATCCTGGCATACACAGGAGGGCTGTCAGAAAGAACTGAGAAAATTCTGGAAACTCCCAAACTAATGAGGTTCTGCCTCCTCTAGTTGCATCTAGTCCACACATTTGAGGAACTATGAAATAGCTTGTAGTGCGTTGGTCTTTAAACCACACTGATTAGATCTAGTCTTGCCAAGCAAAACCATAAATTTGCCACATAACAAAATAAGAAAAAAGGCAAAATAAAACTTATAAATACAACATTGAAGATATATAGATAAGGCACAAATGTTCTGGACTTCCCCAGAACAATAAGTCATAAACTTCTACTGATTTCATTATATATAGGATGGCCGAGAGGTCTAAGACAATGGGGGCCAACCGGTATGGTAGAGACAAGAGGCAGTGAAAAGAATAACCGTAAACAACAGCAGGTTGATGCATTGGTGAGACTGGAAGTGGTGCAGGCCACTGATGAGGTTGGTACTGTCATAACACATCTTCTGATATTTACTGAATACCGCATGCTTGCAAGATGACAATTCCATATCGGCAAGGGTGGGGTACAGTAATCAGATGGTGTGGATACCGACACTCAGTATACCTACAAAAAAAATGAACAGTTTAACAACGATATAATTAAAATGTACCCTTACCTTTACAGCGACGATGGAGATTACCAAAAGTAGTGGTATGCGACTGCTGGTAATTAAGAAGATGCAGGATGGCGGCGCTTGATTTTGACAGTATTGTCTCAGCAAGAGGAGAATGCAGGTGTAGGTCCAAGAGGCCTTCCATCCTCATTGGCTCCTTAGGGCCTTTCCCAGGGGGAACCGGTCTGGTCCAGTGCTTGGGCAAGAGGTAAAGATAAATTAAACCTTTTTTTAGACTACCCAGGACCATCGGGGTCTAGGTACAAAAGACACAAAGTGAGCCATCCTCTCTTCTCGGTCTCTGAATCTGAGGCTTCATCAGAGGAGGACGGGGAACTTCTGCATGAGTCAGATTTCCAGACGCAGGTCTTAGACCTGGATGACTCTAATAGAAACCAAGGTGTTGAGGATCTGGTTATGGCAGTTCGGCGGGCCTTAGATCTCGTAGACATTGACGAGCCTAGACTAGTTAACCACGGGTTATTAAAAAAGGTTAAAAAACCCATAATTTATTTCTCCCCTCCTTCAGAATTAAGGGAGATTGCTGAACGGCCTGGTCTCAGCCTGATCGCAAAATGGAGGTTCCACGTAGGTTTCTGTCACTGTACCCATTGCAGCCAGATGACCTAACATGATGGAAGCAGGTTCCTAGAGTGGATACACCGGTGGCATGACTGGTGCGCCAGACTACTCTAGGCACCTCCAATCTTCAGGATATTACTCATCGTAAAGTGGAAGGATCTTTAAAATCCGTTTATGGTATAGCGGGAGCCTCCTTTAAACCCATCCTGTCTTCTGCATGGATTGCTAGGACGAAACGTGGGCTGACCAACTGGCAGTGGGATTGCAGGATTTGGACCTTCTTCGCCTGGCCTTACACCTGAAGGAAGCTGCAGAGTATCTGTATGAGGCAGGGCAGAACGCAGCATCCTTGTCATCTTCTATGTCAGCTACTGTGGTAGCTAGAAGAACTCTCTGGCTTTGGTCCTGGGAAACTGACGCAGAATCCTTATTCAGGCTCGGTACTTTTTGGACCAGAGTTAGAATATTTATCTCCCAGGCGACAGGGGGGAAGAGTACTTCCCTTGATGTGAATGTGATAAAGCCTCGTACTTTGAGGTTTAGCTCATTTCGCCAGCCTTTTCGTGGAGGGCCTGCCTTTAGAGGCCAGACAAGCAGAGGTAGGCCTTCTGGTTTTAGAGGCCTTTCCCATAGAGGAAGGTCCTTAGCTGGTAGCAGGCGCCAGGCCAGACTTCCGGGGAACCCGACAGTCTGACTCTCACCCTCCTCTCCTCACGGCCTCGTGGTGCCAGTGTTCCAAGATGCTTCCGCAAGTTCCACCTTAGAATATTTACACGTGGTCAGGGCATTACGTATTTATGTTCAAAGAAGTTCGGACATCCGGCATATGGACTCTCTTTTTGTCTTAGTCGATTCCCGGAAAAAAGGCTGGTCAGCTTCCAAGCAGACCATTGCTAAATGGCTTACCTTTACAATAAAACATGCGCATCTTAGGGCTGACCGGACTGTGCTTACCCACATTACGGCACACACCACCAGGTCTGTGGGGGCTTCCTGGGCTGCACGGAATGGGTCCTCAGCTATTCAGCTGTGCCGAGCGGCCACATGGTCCTTGGTCCATACATTCACCAAATTTTATCAGTTCAGTGAGTTTGCATCCTCAGATGCTAGCTTTGGCCGTAGCGTGCTATGAGCTGGCCATTCAGGACGGTCCCTCCCTTAGGGGGACTGCTTTGGTACATTCCCATGGTAGCAGTGTCCCCCATATAGGAAGAAAGAGAAATAAAGGATTATTATACTTACGATAAATCCCTTTCTCTGACTCCATCTGGGGGACACTGCGTTCCCTCTCTTCTGTTCTTCTGCTGTTTGCTTCTTGGTTATTCGACACCCTTTCCTTGTGGGCTTTAGAATTACACTGACTAGCTGCCAGGGGTTGCAGAGGGGAGGAGTCTGTCAGCAGCCACAGTTTAACTAGTTAAGTGCCAACTCCACACTCCCCAGCTACAACCCCTTGGTAGCAGTGTCCCCCAGATCAGAGAAAGGGATTTATCGTAAGTATAAAAACCCTTTTTTTTATCACTAATAACTAATAAATCAGATACTAAGTATAAGAAATAGATAATAGTAGAATGCATTATTAAAGGCATTAAATTTATTTTAGCAAATGTGTAATGCTTTCCTGCATTTGAAATTATTGAGAATAATGTGCTTGAGATTAGTGAGAGTGGTCCCTTACCAGTAATTATGATAAGGAATTGTTGCCATAAATGCCTCTCTAGATGTACTACATATTAGACTGGTCAGTGGGAGATCAGGGCTTTGACTTGAACACATCACTAGGCACACTTCACCTCACTGAAGCATGGAGGCTTATGCACTCCAAAAAAAGGAATTTTCAAGTCATTCCTCCTCACATGCTTTATTATACCACATTCATTTAACTGTGTCCGATGTGACCTTAGGATCTTCAGCATTATTATTTAAAATGCTACATATAACTGAGATTTTAAAAGCCGAAATAGATTAACTTTTTGAGAGAAAAAGAAATGATGACATATTTCTGGAGGACTTTGTCTTCCAGAAATATTTTTATTGCTGCTTTGAAAAGTATAGTAACAAATAGAATGCAATAATATTCAATGAAAGGACAACAATCAAGCTATTACATAACTTATTGTGACTGAACACGAGTCCGGTTGATTAAGGCTCCGTCTATTTTGAATTAGATGTAGTATTCTCGTCCGTTCGGCATTTCAACCAGATAGTTGTTTAGTTTTATAGCATAAATACTGTAAGAATAGAACTACAACACACAAAATCTATAAAATAAAAACATAAACAACAATTTATAACAATATAAAATAATGTATAACAAATTAAAAGAATGGTTGCTGCTCACCCGAGCTAATGAAGTGACAGCGATCCAACCATTAAGGTGGACTCATTATAGAAATTTTTGACTATGGAGTTGCTTTGTAAAATATTTTCAGGTATAAATGTCATCTGCATTGATGGATGGCTGCTATGTATCCACTGTTGTAAAATGGTTTTCCATTCCACTGCCACTAAGACTAATAATAGTCGTGTATAATTCTTGGAATTCCTGATTGATCTGCTAAGTTGCCTAGAATGGCCCATTGAGCAGTCCTTCTAAATGGTATGCCCAGTGTAGTATTACCATACCTTGAAAGATCTTCACCAAAGCTTAGACTTAGACTAATGGCATTGTCAGAAACAATTAAATAGATCAAGATTATGAAGTGACATGGATCCATCCAAGGAGGTGGACTATGTGTGGAACCTTTTGTAAACAATTTTCAGGGATGTGCCATAATATTGTTGCCATCTCCATTGAGGCTCATTTTGGACAAGAGCTATGGGGGTTATTTAAATAATGTTGCTTGAGTATAGTAAGTAGAAGTTTATAGATAATGAGCTCCTAGCATTTATGCAAATCTGTGTCAAGATAGGAAGCCAAGTTTGTCTACTGCTTCAGTGTATGTCAGTGGTTTGTGAGATTTACTCATGAGGTCCCTCAACTAGATGAGTCCCAGTAGTGTCCATCTGGCAAACGTCCAGAAAATCCAGATTTCCTTTAAACGGAAGGAATACAGATTGTGTGGGATGTAATTTATTTGTTTTCCTAGCTAGTTTCCTAGCTCTGCATGTGGAAGTGATTAGAATGTTGTGTTCTTTGAGTTTGTTAGAAGTTGCTTGCAAAGCATAGTTGAGAGATAAGGGAGTGTATAATTCAGAATCTTAGATAGTATTTGTGTGTATGTTTTTATTTTTTTACCAAGTCCACAGTAAACCACAGTTGACAGACAATAATATAGTATTTGAAGTTTGGCAAGTTGACCCTTCTCTGTGGAAATTGCTGTAATTTAATTATGATAATTCTAGCTTTTTTTCCTATTGCATATGAAATTTGTAATACTTCTATTAAGCTTTTGAAGGTCCACCTTTCTTAACAGAAGGGGGATCATTTGCATAATGTATAATATTTTAGGAAATGTAGACATTTTGACCAGGTTGCAATGGCCCAGAAAGTTAATTGTCCAGTCTTTCCAAGTATTTACTTCCTCTCTGATTTTCTGAACAATCTGTTTAATACGGTATGTATATAGATAATTGTGATGGTACGATTATACCTAGACTAGTTATGTGTTTCTGAGCACAACAGAACGGAGAGCTACCTTGCCAGTCTGACCTTACATGCCAAAACATTGCTAAAACTTCAGATTTTAAAAAAATATTTATTTTATATCCTGCAAAAGATGTGAATTTGTTTATGGTGTCTATTATCAAAGGTATGGATTGTCTAAGATTTGACATAAGGATTAGAAGATCATTTGCAAAGGCTACTTTTATTTCTCTATGGCAATTCAATACCTTGTAAATCCTTTAGTGAGATTAGATATCTGATGAAGAAAGATGTAAGACCAAGTTGAAGAGTAGTGTAGAAAGCAGACAGCCTTGTCTTGCTATTGCCATGCAATTTTATCAAAAGCTTTTTCAGCATCTAAATTAATGAATATATTGTATTCTGCTTTGTTTAAATGAATGGTTGTAATGGCCACAATTATGGATATAGCAGAGTGCTGGGCACAATTGAAAATAAATGATAAGTCCACTTGACATCACCTCTCACCAGAGCTTTATACATTGTGGTGTATTTCTGTATTGTGTATAGTGTATTTAAATTTTGCCAGGTGGGTTCCATAGGTATACATTGATTCCTATTATTGGCACAACTAACCTGATGCAAGCATATTATTGGCAAAGTTAAAAGTGTCAGCCTAGTGGTTTGGAATTTTGGAGTGAAAATGTCTGGGACAGTTCCAATCAGCAGCACAGAGTTTGACATTGGAACAGAACGTCATACATTTATGGCTAAAAGTTTTGAGACTGAGACAAGTATTGGTTTTCACAAAGTTTGCTGCTTCTGTGTTTCTAGACCTTTTTGTCAATGTTACTATGGTATAATGAAGTAAAATTACAAGAATTTCATAAGTGTCAAAGGCTTTTATTGACAATTACTATAAGTGTATACAAAGATTTGCAATGTTGACCCTTCTTTTTGAAGACCTCTGCAAATCGTCCTGGCATGCTGTCAATCAAATTCTGGGCCACACACTGACCGATGGCCGCCCATTCTTGCCTAATCAATGCTTGGAGTTTGTCAGAATTTGTGGATTTTTGTTTGTCCGCCCGCTTTTTGAGGATTGGCTACAAATTCTGAATGGGATTAAGGTCTGGGGAGTTTCGTATTAAGGTCTGGGGAGTTTCCTGGCCAGGGACCCAAAATGTTGATGTTTTGATCCCCGAGCCACATAGTTATCACTTTTGCCTTATGGCAAGGTGCTCCATCATGCTGGAAAAGGCATTGTTCATCACTGAACTGTTCTTGAATGGTTGGGAGAAGTTGCTTTTGTAGGATGTTTTGGTACCATTCTTTATTCATGGCTGTGTTCTTAGGCAAAATTGTAAATGACCCCACTCCCTTCACTGAGAAGCAATCTTACATATGAATGGTCTCGGGATGCTTTACTGTTGGAATGACACAGGACTGATGGTAGTGCTCACCTTTCTTTCTCTGGACAAGCGTTTTTCAAGATGAACCAAACAATCTGAAACGGGATTCGTCAGAGAAAATTACCCCAGTCCTCAGCAGTCCAATACTTGTACCTTTTGCAGAATATCAGTCTATCCCTGATGTTTTTCCTGGAGAGAAGTGGCTACTTTGCTGGTCTTCTTGACACAAGGCCACCCTCCAAAAGTCTTTGCCTCAATGTGCATGCAGATGCACTTACACCTGCCTGCTGCCATTCATGAGCAAGCTCTGCACTGGTGGTGTCCCGATCCCGCAGCTGAATCAACTTTAGGAGACTGTCCTAGCGCTTGCTGGATGTTCTTGGGCGCCCTGAAACCTTCTTTACAACTATTGAACCTCTCTCCTTGAAGTTCTTGATGATCCAATAAATGGTTGATTTAGGTGCAATATTACTAGCAGCAATATCCTTGTCTGTGAAGTCCTTTTTGTGCAAAGCAATGATCACTGCATGTGTTTTCTTGCAGTTAATCATGGTTAACAGAGGAAGAGCAATGATTTCAAGCACCACCCTCCTTTTAAAGCTTCCAGTCTGTTATTTTAACTCAATCAGCATGACAGAGTGATCTCTAGCCTTGTCCTCACCAACACTCTCACCTGTGTTAACAAGAGAATCACTGACCTGATGTCAGCTGGTCCTTTTGTGCCAGGGCTGAAATGCAGTGGAAATGTTGCTTTTGGGATTAAGTTTATTGCATGGCAAAGAGGGACTTTGAAATTAGTTGCAATTCATCTGATGACTCTTCATGGTATTCTGGAGTATATGCAAATCCATCATAAAACTGAGGCAGCAGAATTTGTGAAAAATAATATCTGTGTCATTCTCAAAACATTTGGCCATGACTGTATGTAAATTAGCATCGCTCCTCAGCTAGGATTCAGGATAAAGGTATCACTGTGACAACCACTTCTTTTTTACCAGGGGATCTCCTGTGTGTTTATTTTTGTGTGTTAAAAACTGTGGAATGTTCCAATGCTATAGTTCTTTGTTAAATTATAGATTACTTTATATTTGTTATATTTTCTTGTTATTTATTGCTTGAAGCCCATTCTTAGATAATAGATTGCTCCCTGTGATTAGAGATTCCCTCTGAATCTAAAGATTAATATATGCAATATTCTCTGTGTTGAAGCTATCACATGCTAGTTGTAAGGAAACTATGCTCATAAAAATAAAAACAAGGTAATGTGTGCCAAATTATGTCCTTATCTAAAAATACATACAATACTTTTCTAAACCATTAAAAAAATGCAATCCTTTATATAAAGTCACAGTAATTATCAGAAATGCATAGACCTCAGTTTTTTGTATAGTCTAGTCTACTCAAATGCTGAAAAGGATCCAAATAAGATTCCCAAAGAATCTTCTGATGAAGATGGGTAGTAGAATGCAGGGCAAACACAGCATTTCCAGAGAAGGGGGTTCCATTCCACACTACCTGTGTATGAAAGGGATGTGGTTATCATTTGAGACAGTGCTAAGCTGCTCTCCATGTCTTTCCATCCCCTTCAAATATCCTGGCAATGGTAGCCAACTGTCGTGATTCTGCTGTGGCAGTCCCAATTTGATGCGACTGTCCCGCTCAGTCAGGAGTTTGTTCCAACTGCCAGGATAATTGGGATGGATACTCTGCTTCATATTGTACTGCTTATTAAGAGTAAGCTGCTTGTATTTAACTGCAGTGCATGTTGCTTGCACTTAATGCTATTGGAACAAAGTCCTGACTCAGTGGGCTAGTCACACAAAATCAGGACTGTCCCACCAGAATCAGGACAGTTGGCAGATGGTGCTGTGTTCTCCTACCTGTTATTGTAATTTTCACTACTTGCTGTTGCTGGTCTCTTAAACTTTTTTGCTGCATGTCTGGATCCTGGAATGTTGGAGCCCTGTTTGGTAAAAAGGGAGATACATAAAATGTGTACAGGCAACATCAGGGGAGATGTTGCCTATAACAACCAATCAGATTCTAGTTATCATTTATTTAGTACATTCTACAAAATGACTTCACATCTAATAAATAGACCTATTTCCTCCCTACCAGCCCCAACATTAAATCAATATCATTCACTTTTAGTAAATAGACCTCTTTTCACCCTACCAGCCCCAACATTAAATGAATAAAATAAAAATAACTAAAAAAATATAGTGTGTATTATTCTAAACAAATGATCCTTAAATATGCTGAAAATACACTCACCCAATGGGTGCATATGAGAGACCTTCAATAATAAAATGTTTCAGAGATGAAGAAAAACTTTTTTTGCATGTGCTCTTAAATACAGTAGAATTGGAAAACAGAGAACCATTGTGTAAATATGTGTATGCCAATTACAAAAAACAACCAAAATGTGGTTATGTTTCCCATCTGGCTGCATGCTTATTTCTTAAAGTATGCTTAGCAAAGTTTAAGACTATTTGGGCTTTACAACTAGATAGTATCCTTACTATTTCATCCATATTCTGTTTATACACAGGCTGTACCATAGAGTGATCTGTAGCCTCTTTTATCTCCTGTTGGCAATATACCTTGGAAGGCACCCTCTTAGTTGAATTTCTGTGTTATTGGCTTATATGTTCCTCCCTCCCATTTTCCCTTTGTACTCCTTCCGTGCATATGGTGTTTCAATAAATATAACCTTAAAAAAGCACATTTTATGATGGTAGAAATGCCTATATTGGCCATTTTTTATTTAGTGTGATCAGTTAATAGGAAAAGGAAATATGTCTGCATATTATACAGTACCATTGACTAATTGTACTATAATCTCATGGGTAATTAGGCCTTTTCAGTTTTAATTGGCTGAAAATTCCATTGTGTGTGAACCAAAAAAACAATCACCATTCCTGATCAACGTCTGGGAGGGAGTTTATATTGTATATGTCTCCATAAAAGAAAGAGCCTAATTCTCCCTGGGGTGTTGTTCCCTATTACAAAGATTGCCATGAGTATAGTCGAAGTAATGGCTCACCTCTTGGAGAGCACTGAGGCCATATGTTAAGATGGCCAGCCAGACTCCACTGGAAGTGCCAGCCAGTCTGGAGCTCTGGAACAAACAAAAGGATCTGTATTTGTTATTCTCAATAATTATGCTCCTTTGTTCCTTGTGATCCAGAACCATGGTGGGGAGACAGAGAATTAAAGACCACAAGGACTGGGTCTCACAAGAAGTTCTGGTGGGAGACAATGTTGCTCCATATACTGATTATACTAATAACAATGATGATGTTAATTAGGAGGTGTTTAACTCTTCTCCTTGCTCCCCTCTCTGAGCTCAGAACAACCCAACAGAAAGACCCTGCATTTAAAAGGGCACAGTGTAAAAGAGCTCAGGTACTCTTGTTTCATTTTGCAAAACAATAGATTATACTGAAAACACAAGCATAAATAAGTGAAAGGTTATTCAACCCCCCAATGGGGGGGGGGAGGAATCTGCCATGGGATAAAACTGTGAATAGGATCACAGCAAAGTTTCGTTGGTCAGATATTTATGTAGAGGTTACAATATTTTTGGACAGCCAGAGAACAGCTAGAAAAAATACATCCCCTGCTCCACTGGTTCATCTTTCCATTGTTGGTATTCCTTTTGAAAAAATAGGGGTGGACCTAGTAGAGCCTATTGTGCCATCCTGTCTTCAGTCCCTGGGACAGAAATGTTTAACTGCTAATCTAAATAAATGTGCCTTAGGGAAAAAAAAGACAAAATATTTGGGATACACAGTGGGTAGCGGTTGCCTAAAGCCCCTGATTAACAAGGCTTAGGCCCTAGACAATGCCCCATTCCCTTGTACAAAAAACAGTTGCACTTTCTTTTAGGACTGCTGGGATGCTATAGGAGATTTATTCCACTGTACTCTACATTAACGGCTCCTTTAAAGGACCGACTGAAAAATGTGTCTCTATATTGGGTAGCAAGGTCTTCTGAGTGTCGTGTCGGACTGCTTTAGTTACAATTAAGCGGATCCTTTATAAGTTTCCTGTTTTACAGTCTCTGTATTTTACTAAACTATTTGTATTACATATGGATGCCTCTGGTATGGGACTAGGGACAAATTTGAGAGTTTGAGGGGGTAGAGGGGTTTTATATCTCAGATGGAAGCAATACCCATGGAAAACCCCGGTATTTGGTGGTAGGGAAGGAGTGCCTTATGGTCAAGTGGGCCATTGAGGCCCTACACTCTTACCTTGATGGATGTACATTGTGTTGTGGTTACTGATCATGCCCCCATTCTATGAGAGAGGCAAATGCTTGCCTGAGGAGGTGGTACTTTGTACTCCATCTGTTTCCTTTTGAGGTGTGTTACTGCCCAGGATACTTGAATATTAATTCAGACTTTTTTGTCCCGAGTAGGGCAGGAGTTCCGGCCTTCTTTCTTGGGTAGCCTGGGACCACCTTTTAATAGTGGAGGTATGTGGGAGGGAGAGAATCCCACATCTGAGGAAAGGGTTAACCTCCTGGGAGTCAAGAGGAAATCCACTCATTCCTTATATGGGAAGAGTTTGGGTCTTTTTAAGGGCTCATATTCATTCTAGATTTGGCTGGAGTCTGGGAAGGATGAAAGTCTCACACCTCTTCACTGAAGGAGCATATATACACCATACTTGCCGACTTTTCAAAACTCTTCTCTGGGAGAACACCAGAGGAGGGGTCATGTGACAGGGAGTAGGAGGGAGCATGGCTACGCTATTGCGCAACTGTAGCCCCAACCTCTGCTTGGAAATTCCAAAATTCACAGCATTTTATAGTGTGCGGCAGGGCTTAATGACGCAAAAGTGTGCCGTTAAGTCCCGCCTCCATCAAGTCCTACTTTTCCGGGAGTCCAGAAGGGCTCTGCGAAATTTGGAAGCCTCCCAAAAATTCCGGTAGAGTAGGCAAGTATGCTATGCATAGCTTTGTTTGTTAACATGTATTGTTGTGTTATGCTGTGGATCCTCACGATAAAGCTCCTGTTTAACCCTGACTCAAGACTTTAGGTGGTAACTTGTTATTAACCCCCTACAAATTCATTGTGATTTCAATTTAATTACTCTAATTGTATTTATTCAGAAACAACTTTGTAACACAAATATTATTTTCATAATAATGTTATTTCAGTATCATGTCGCTTTAAACAATTTATGTCTCTACTTGTTTCATTTATCTGGCATATACCCAGTTGTTTCATTTATCTGGAATTGTTACACAGATGTCATATAATAGAAATGCCTAATGCAGTTTTTCCATATATCCTGAATAATCATACCAGTGACTCTGGAGATATCTGCTATGTATGAGGTCGTACAGCTGGTTGTTCTGTGTAATTTACTTTCTTTCTTTTTGTTAACTCATACAACAGATGTTCACAGAAAGATTCCTTGCAGGTGTCCAGAGATTTAGATAGAGGTTGATATCACCACAATTAAAGGCATTAACAGGAAATAGCAGCAAAATCCAATGTTTCTTGTAGTGTGTTAAATTAAATATTATTTAAAAAGCTCAGGTCACCTAAACAAGGAGACAGCCTTTTTTGTGGGCTGAACTAATATTCTTCCATTGAATGGAGTAAACTAGGTTGGGTGCGAAAGGTGTCCTATTTTCTAGTGTACAAAAATGTTCTACTTACAGTGCTGGAATTGGATTATTGTTGTGATATAGAGCTGCAAAGCTGGACAGGGCAATACACAATCAGCGGCTAGTTATTGCTGCAGTCATCATCATTGTGGATATTTGTACTAACATTTGTACTAATCTCCTGACATATGGAATGGGAACAATTTACAACTAAAATAAAGCTTTTCCTACCACAATATTTAATCTGGATGTGATTATACTATTAGCCAGGATGTGATTATAATATTGGCCTTTTGGAAGTTGCTCCTGTTAAATAGTTAATGATCATGTGACAGCTGTAGACTATTAGTTACTCTGCTCTCACTGCATGTGAGTATGAGACACTTTGGAATAACTTTGGAATAATAAATGTGTCCTGTATGTGCATGTAAATATCCGTGACAAGGCACATTTTTACAGTGTATTTTGAATTGAACTTATGTGCCTTTTAAAATTGGTAACAAGCGCAAGTGTTTGCCAGGATTGGGCCGGTCACACTAACTGGGAGAACAGTGGCTTATGGTCCCTTTGTCATAATATAAACCAGCCCCCACCGTTCATCATGGGACTGAATCCCCGGGGGGGACTGACCTCCCCACTAAAACAGACAGCCCCGTACTGAATAACATTGGTGCTTTTCCTGTTACCTTTGGGTTGCATGGTTCCAGTTTAATAGAGTACCCTTGCCTTGAAGAGGTGTACTTGGTCTGCAACAATGTTTAGGTAGGTGGTATGTGTCAAAGTAACATCCACATCCTCTCCCCCAGGTAAACGGTGCACATGCACCCAGCCGTCCACATATTGTAAAAGAAATTGTGATTCATCAGACTAGGCCACCTTCTTCCATTGCTCCATGACCCAGTTCTGGACCTTACATGCCCATTGTAGGCGCTTTTGCCAGTGGACAGGGGTCAGCATGGGGACTCTGTCCGGTCTGTGGCTACACAGCCCCATACGCAGCAAGCTGTGATGCACTGTGTGTTCTGACATCCAATAGTCAATAGTCAAAAAATAGTTGTAAAACTAGTGTGGAACTATAAGTGCCAAACATAAATGCACATTATATATGTAAAAACAGACAATAGATTTGCGGCAGTAGATGTGTAGTCCCTGCATACTTCAATCTATAAGCAGGGGATAAAAGCATATCAAAATTATCTGGATTGTGATAGTAATCTACCCAATGCA
The DNA here is from genome assembly GCF_038048845.1 of Mixophyes fleayi. NCBI lineage: Eukaryota > Metazoa > Chordata > Amphibia > Anura > Limnodynastidae > Mixophyes > Mixophyes fleayi. The sequence continues at coordinate 202,867,948 of NC_134407.1, read as the reverse complement.
TTCAGAGGTATTATCAGCTCACTAATAAGTTTACATTTAACACATAAATATTTAAAATTTACAGATATTTTTATTTACAAAATTTCATGACAGCTATGGGCTGTGTCTTTGCGCTAATTTTTGCAAATTCGTACTTAGGCTATTGGGAGGAGAACACTACCAAAACATCCCATATGCAAAGAAAATTGCCTTCCACAAATGCTTTACCAATGACATGTTATTAGTCTGGAAAGGCACTGAAGATGAATTCACTTTATTCATTGAATATAGACATGTGAATAATCTAAATTTAAAATTTAAATTTAAACTAGATAACACAATTATAGAGATTATAGATTTGGTCCTACAGAAATATAGCTGCCATCCAAAAAAAGAGAAAGCCTTCACTTCTCTGACCCTTTGAGGCACGCACTCCGCAACACCTCTGAAGGTGTCCTATGGGCAGCACAGTGGCCTAGTGGTTAGCACTACTGTCTCACAGCACTGGGGTCATGAATTCGATTCCCGACCATGGCCTTATATGTGTGGAGTTTATATGTTCTCCCTGTGTTTGTGTGGGTTTCCACTGGGTGCTCCGGTTTCCTCCCACTCCAAAAACATACTGGTAGGTTAATTGGCTGCTATCAAAATGGACCCTAGTCTCTCTGTTTGTGTGTATGTGTATGTTAGGGAATTTAGACTGTAAGCTCCAATGGGGCAGGGACTGATGTGAATGAGTTCTCTGTACAACGCTGCAGAATTAGTGGTGCTATATAAATAACTGATGATGATGATGGTATCCGGCGCCAAGACGTTAACAGCAGATCCTTTAAGTCTTGTAAGTTGCGAGGTGGAGGCTCCATGGCTATGACTTGTTTTTCCAGCACATCGCACAGATGCTCAATCTGATTGAGATCTTTGGAATTTGGAGTCAGCACCTTAAACTCTTTGTCATGTTCCTCAAGCCATTTCTGAAAACGTTTTGCAGTGTGGCAGGGCGCATTATCCTGCTGAAAGTGGTCACAACCATCAAGGAGTACCCTTGCCTTGAAGAGGTTTACTTGGTCTGCAACAATGTTTAGGTAGGTGGTATGTGTGAAAGCAACATCCACATGAATGCCAGGACCCAAGGTTTCCCAGCAGAACATTGGCCAGAGCATCACACTGCCCCCCCTCCAACTTGCCTTCTTCCCATTCTGTCCTGGTGCCATCTCTCCCCAGGTAAACAACGCACATGCGTCCAGCCATCCACATATTGTAAAAGAAATTGTGATTCATCAGACTAGGCCACCTTCTTCCATTCCTCCTGGTCCAATTCTGGAACTCACATGGCTATTGTAGGCGCTTTTGGTAGTGGACAGCGGTCAGCATAGGCACATTGTCCAGTCTGCAGCTACACAGCCCCATACGCAGCAAGCTGTGATGCACTGTGTGTTCTGACACCCAAAATTTGAAGCCCACCAGCGCTCCACACCCAATTGCAGCTTAAATCAACTAAATACAATTAAAAAAAATAAGTGATTTAGGCGCTTTTGGTCCCCCTAACCATTACCAAGTGAGAAAAAAGTGTGAGATATAAAAATTAATAAACAATGGACAAAATACTGAATACTTAGTTGTTGGTCTTTTTTTGTCTTGAAGAAAATATGATTTCTTGTTCCCCAAATAAACATCAAATAGTATAATACTGTTATAACAAGTGATAACCGCACATACTATGTACATTAAAGATACAAGAATAATTCAATAAAGGGATTTGTGATTCCAAAATAGGATCATCACATCTGCTGCCCCTAGTGGTTTCTATTATAACCAGCATTACCTTTTTCAACATTTTGCCCATTTTTCCTCCTTTCAATACATCAGCTTCATGAACTGACTGTTCACTTGCTACCTAATATATCCCACCCCTTGAGATAATCAATGTTATTCACTTTACGTGTCAAAGTGTATTTTCCCATGCAGCAATCTAACAGGGTGTGCCTGCAGTAAGAGCAACTGAGAGAGCGCCCTTTTAAAGGGAATGTGGGAGTGTCACCTGCCTATCAAACTATGGCTGTGGGAGGAGTATAAACACCTGCATGTTTTCATTGTTCAGTGTGACCGATGCTAGAAAAGCTGCCCAGTGGCTAGAAGCTGGTCTCTGTTTAGCTATCGTTTAGGGTCACATGAAACTGTGTGGAATCTTTATGGTGTCAAATACTTTACCATCTTGACATTAAAATTAAGCAAACAGCAAGAAGTTGTTGAATATATATATATATTTACTATGGCCTATCTCTAAATACCCATACCAGGTCCCACCAGGCTCTTGTTTCCTTAATTAATAATTTTTCCAGATGATGTTGTGTGTTAGACAGATTAAAATCAATCTCAGTGAACAAGTTCTCAAAAAACCTTCCGACACATCGTTCAGACCATCTGGATTTGAGATCTGGTGCCCTAAAAGGCACAGTGATATAAAAAAAAAGTATATATATAATACACACGCACACAAAGGGCTTGATGGATTTGAATATGGGCGTATGTACGTACAAGTTATGTGCTCTTTTTAAAAGCACAAGTTGCAACATGTTGTAACCCAATCTGGAAATGATGATTGTAACACTAAGAAAGGAGCTCTTTACGTCTTCTGCTTCCCCTTTAAGGACATAATTTCCTAAGGTCAGGACAATTCTACAACGAAGGGATTATTATAAAAATAGTTCATTCAATATATATATATATATCAGTCGAAGTGGAAATTTAGAAGTGGCGGTATGGAAAATGTAAGTGAATGGTCAAATATACACTATGGGGTAAATGTATAAAGCTGAGAGTTTTCCGGCGGGTTTGAAAAGGGGAGATGTTGCCTATAGCAACCAATCAGATTCTAGCTATCATTTTGTAGAATGTACTAAATAAATGATAGCTAGAATCTGATTGGTTTTTCAAACCCGCCGGAAGACTCTCAGCTTGATACATTTACCCCTATATGTGTATTTATTAAATGTAGATACATTAGGTATAAAATTACAGCCTTTGTATTGTGAAGTCTCTGTTCAGGTCAGGTCCTATCACCTATGCCCTGTCAGGACCTTGTATGGGACCTGTTTGTGATTTATGTTCCAGTACAGTGGCCCAGAGCCCCCTCTTTTCCAGGAGAATGACCCTTGATATTTAAAGAGTCAGCCAGTTCATACAGAGTCTCTATTGTAAGCGGTTTCTAATAATAGTATTTAGTTTCCTGGTGACTGCTATGTGCCTAGATCATTTTCTGCCTTTGCACTAATGATACGCCTATACCATTGTAGCAATACAAGATATATTATTATGTTATATATTTATGTTGCAGCCAAATATATGTGAAATACTTCCCAATTCCTCAGCCAGCAGAAATGAAAGTGCCATAAACTCACAAATCTGCAGATTTTTAATACCAGATTCCACTTTTTTAATGAACACAGGGAATATAAAATGTTAATTATCTCACTAGGCTACTTCACTACTTCGCCAGACTGCTGAACCTGTCAAAATAACTCATCAAAAGGATTTGTCCACCTTTAATCCATTGTCTTGTACTTATCCTTCTTCTACTTTTGCAAAATATGTTACCTTGGAGTCTATATATTAAAGGGCGAAAAACCCTATCTCGCCCTATTTTGCCAGAGGTAGGGCTTTGCCCTATATATGAAGGGGTCACCACTGACAATAGCAGTGTTATCGTCGGTAGTAGCTAAGCCCGCCGCTACCACTCGGTAGCATTAGGCAGCTACTTAGGGAGCCAGATTAAAGGGGGACCAGGCACTTATAGTTCTTGGTGACTGGCTCCTCCGCCAGGACCAGCCAAGGATTGTATGATCCATTACTCCATCCCTCGCGTCGCCCTATGGATGTCCCCCTCCTCCGTCCCCTCCTCTATGTGTATCACTGACAATGTGTCACATGGGACACACACCACATAATAGGCAGCATCACATGTGTGCAGGCTGCAAGAGAGGCAGACAGAAGAGTCTGCCTCTCCAACACAGCATGGCTAGAAGAAATGTCTTAATATAATGAGGTTGAAAAGTGGGCTATTCATTTGATGGTGGAGTGTGGTGGGGAGCAATTATGTATTGGTAAGTGCTATTCATTTATTTGTGGGGTAATGGTGGGGTATTTCATTTAATTTAAAAGTGGAACCTTTAATTATGGGTGGTTTGAGGACTATACATTGAATGTGGATCTGAGATTAAGGAGAAGGAGGGTTATTTACTAAATGTGAATATGATTTTTTTAATGTGTGGATGATTGTGGGAAATAGGAATATTTATTAAATGTAAATGCTATTAATTTATTGCTGGAGCTGTTTGATGGAGAGAAGGAAATACATTTATTTATTAAATGTGTAAACTATTACTTTTATTGTATAGTTGGGGCTGGTTGCAGAGAGGGAGGCTTAATTATTAGAGCTGCTCACTGACCCCGTGTTTTGCTTTTGGTTTTGGATCTGGATTACCTTCGTGTTTTGGTTTTGTTTGGTTTTGTTTTGCTATTTTTTGGGGTCTAAAATAACATAATGTAGGTATTATTTTGTACCTACATTATTATTAACCTCACTAACATTAATTTTCAGTCATTTCCATTCAATTTTGACCACCTCATAGGTCACAATATTATTTTCATACACTTTCAACCAAAGATTGCAGCAGTTCTTGCCAATGATAAGAGAAAGGCCATTGTCATGCCTGGGCATAAGACCAAAAATCCACCTCTTAAGTGCGGAATTATTTTTACACAAATCCTGACAACAGTTGTCTAGCCATTTGGAGCATTTTTAAAGCCACACTCAGTAGAGGTAGGGACCTCAACCATCTAGGATCCTCATCCATGTTACGGCATTTGAAGCGAGTTCATGGAAAGCTGTTGGGAAAATTAGAAAAAATGTTAAAAAAATAACAACAAGCAGTCCAGCATCATCTACCTCCCTTCTCTCATCTAGATTCCAGCACTTGCAATCTACAACCCCAACACCTTCATCAATATCCCCAGAAGCAACAATTGACTGTTAAACAATCGTTTGCAAGAGGAAGCAAGTTTGAAAGCTGTCACCCAGTTGCAAAGCGGATCACAGACGCCATAGGGACTATGCTAGTATTAGATCTGCATCCAATATCCACTATTAATGCAGCTGGTTTTAGACAGTTACTTGAGGTCTTCTGTCCCCGTTACCAAATTCCATCTCGACACCATTTTACTAGAAAAGTTATTCCTCACCTCTACGAGAAGGTTCATAAAAATGTAATTATTGGGATACAAAATGCCATTCTACCCACTGACATGCGGACAAGCGGAAGTGGGCAAACTAAAGATTATGTGACTGTGACAGCCCACTGGGTTGGTGATTCGCCTTCACCAGCAGGAACAGCAGCATGTACCCAAGTACGTCACATTTTTCAGAAGTAGGCTACTCTGTGTATCAGCGGCTTCAGTAAGAGGCATACAGCTAACAATCTGTTACAAAAAGTAAGGGATGTCATTGCAACATGGTTAATCCTGCTTGGACTCTCCAGAGGCTATGTAATTTCTGATAACGACACCAATATTGTTCAAGCATTACAGCGTGGGTGAATTCCATCACATTTCCTGTTTTGCTCACACAATCAACTTGGTGCTACAGAACTTTTAAAAAATGACAATGGCATGCAGGAGATGCTGTTTGTGTCCAGAAAAATTTAGGGTCATTTTCGGGATTCTGCAACAGCATGTAGGAGAATGCAGCAGCTGCAAGAAGACTAGCATTTGAGGGGAATGTACTTTAATTCAGCAAAGTAGTCACCTGTGAAAAGAGTGCAGATACGGTTAGCTTGAGTCAAGTGATTGCCTTAATTATACATTTTGAGAAGGAGCTACAGAAATTTAACGGATGAAATAAAACAAAGTAAATGTGCTAACTATATTTTAATTGTAGATTAAGTACTTAATTCGCTTCGCCAGGATCCAAGAGCTATCAACATCTTGTAATGACGTCTTCTCCTTCAGTTTCTCTGGCAACTGCTTGTCGGAAAAAGTAGCTTTCCCAAGACACCCAGTGGTGATGCAGATGAGTCCACACAACATTTTGATATTTGCTCTGCTCTAAAGGAATTGGCCAAAAATCGTGACAGCTCTGCCCTAAAATTAACTACTAATTCCATTTGGAAGGCCAATATCGACAATTACATCATCGTACACAGACTTCTATGAGGGTGGGATGAATTAGTATTGTTTGAGGAAGATTAGCACTGAACCCTGCCACCTCTCCTGTTTCTGAGTGAGCTATGGTACAATAAAATGTAACTGCAGATTTAGACCAAGCCAGGCAGGCCTATAATTTCTATTTCAGCAATTACAATTAGCAATGGAGCTCTTCTCTTTGGGTGTTACCTATATAACACTGTAGAGTTTGCCTGCAAATTCTACAGACAAGCCTGCTTGTCTTCCTCTTCATCAATGACTCTTAGCAATTGAGCACTAGTCTTTGGGTGTATATTACACCCAAACCTTATTAGTGCAAGTTAGGAAAAATACAGTTTAATCCCAGCTAGGCCCTCCACCATCCTTTGCATGTTAATAGTAGGATTGGTTGGAGTTATGGGCAAGGTCATTTTTTGGTAAAATCTTTGAAACCAGCCCAGATGTCAAACTGTTGTGGTCTGCCAGCTGCGTCATCCCTGCTACTGTTTGGAAAGTGCAATTTGGTGCCAGAACCTCACGTGCCAAAACTGATGCCACTGGTGCAGGACTTACACAATCAACCGCATCCTCATCAGCGCCCTCGTCGGCTACACAAATCTCCCCCTCATCCTCTTCTAATTCCAAAGTGTCATCCTCACTTGGTGTATCACCGGCTACACTCGGGCTGTTCAGGCACACATCAGCAGAAATGCCGAAAGGGCCCTTCTTTATGGGTACACTATCAGAATGGTCACAATTACACATACCACTCGTGGATGGACTCTCCTCAGGGATTGGTGTCATTTCTGATTCTGAGCATACATTTTCCTCTAATGCCTTACTGTTTTCTTGCAGCTCTTCTTCCACACGTAATAGTAGTTGTGCACCACTTTTAGACTCCAAATTACTTGGTCTTGCTTGGTCACGAGTGACCATACAAGAAGAAGGTTCTGTAACATTTTTAGATCTCGCACTAATAGAGAAAGGCGAAGGCCTCATTGTTTTTTTGCCACTGTGTGTGTAGAATGGCATGTTGGCAATTTTTTTTTCTCTGCAGTTAACTTTTCATCAGTTACACCTCTTTTTCTCTTCAACACAGTAAAAGGATTTTTTGGTGTGTTTTTTTCCCTGACTTAAAAAGACTATGTACTTTTACATAGGCTTTACCAGATGACGTACAGGGAACACTACCATCAGGACTAGTGCCAGCAGCTGCTTGCTGATCCTGCTCATATGTGGACTGCTGTGAATCCAATTTATTGAGACCCAAAGCACTTGTAGTGCAAATTCAGAAAAATATAGTGCTGCTAGATAATTATTTCAGCACCAGAAAAATTGTTTTTTCAGAGAGGGGAATATCTGACACCCCAAACACTTGTAGTTCAAAATCTGAAATATATACTGCTGGTATCTAATAATTTCAGCACCAGAAAATAGATTTATTGGAACTGAGAAATATGTCACACCCCAAGCACTTGTAGTACAAAATCAGAAATATATACTGCTGGTATATTACTATTTCTGCAGGCAGAAAATAGTTTCTGGAGGAGGGAATATGACACCCCAAAGAGTTGGTAATGTTTGCAAAAATGCCTCCTCTATCCTCCTCTCTTCCTGCTGTAAGACGTGCTCTCTCCCTGCTCTAATGCTGCCTGCGACCTAAACCTTCTCTCTCCCTCTGTCAAATGGCGCTGGATTGCTGTGGAGGCGGCTATTTATGCATTTCAATCATCGTGAGAACCGAGCTCTGAGATCCAACGACGTCACTATGGCGTTTTGCCTCGATTTCGAATCTGAATTGGCGCCAGAGTACCGAGCCTGCTCGCTCGGTACTCGGATACCTCAAGTTCAGATGGGGTAGATTCTCAGGGAACCGTGCCCGTCCATCTCTACTAATTATTAAACGTGGGTGCTATTTAACACCAGGGCTAGTATAGGCTTTTCTAAATTTTAAGTACCTGTCTTTTTTCCAAATAGGACCCCAACATTTCAGGATCCAGAAAAGCAGCAACTGAGCTTAAGACACCAGCAGCTGCAGGTAGTGACAGCTGAAAGAACTAGTAGCAGAGAGCAGGACAGTCTGCCAAGAGGTAGTTTATTTTGTGTGATGGGCTGTAAAGTGGGTATTGGGGGAAGAGGGAGAGAAAGCTAAAACTTTGCCTAATGCGCAGAGAAACCTTGCACCGGCTCTGGTGGTAGCCTCCACTGGGTCTCGTTGGCGATAGCGTCCCCTGGGAGAAGCCTATTTAAGTAGAATCGTGGCATTCCATGTACCTCTGCAATCCTTCTTCTGTTACTGACATCTCAGGGTGGGGATAATAGAAGAGAATGAATGAAAAAATGCTGTGCTTTCATTTGCACTATACATGTGTGAACCAACTTACCAGGTCATGCATGAACAAACCCCCTGAGACAGGCCCAGCAAAGCAGTAATTAAACCCTTAATGCTCTGGGCCAGTATTGCAAAATTTTATTTAATTGACCCCCTTATCTTTTTAATTTTCTTCTCTGTTATTTATTTCTGTTGCCCTGAGAGACGGCACAGCTCCGGTACAATTGTATGCAGAGTCGTATCTCAGGCCAACAGAAGAAACCTAAACTGATAAAGCAAAGTTCTGCGTACAAGAAGAGAGAATGTACAAGATAACACGTTCAAGTCAACTGAAGGTGCAAAACCACTTTCAAAACGTTGTTTAGAATTCTTCAGGTAGTTTACTTTTTGTTTACTCACACACCTAAAATATTTCAATGACCCCTCCCCACACTAATAGTATACAGGGTTATCATCTAATGACACATTGGACAACTGGTGACTCTTATTGATGTAATCTGTTCACAATAACATGGACATACATTTATTATAATATTATTTAAAGCAAAGCTGTCAATTTTAATCCCACCTAAATGTCACTTTATTGTAATTATTCAAACACCCAGTGTAAACAAAAATCTTTATTTACAGAAATTTCATAAAGGAGCTGTGGAGAGAAATGATAACCAATCCTCCTCTGTGTACGTATATATCTGGGATAAAAGTACATATGTATTATCTGGGATAAAATATTCGCAGTATGCAGTAATATAAAAATACAAATACCCTGTAATTGTTATTCCGTAGAATGGACCAGTGCATATTATTGTAACAATATGACAAAGTGTCTGTTAATAAGTTGAATTTTGCAAGATGATTTACCTGCACAAAATCCATGCCAATCTGAGACGTTCCGACACCCCTGAGATATTATGGGAAGCAATCTGGCCTGTGTAATGCATGGAAGATATATAGATTTCTAGCTGTGCTTTGCTGGAGGTAAAAAGCAGTTTTTATGCTCCCCAAGATTCTCAGAGCCATTTACAAAGCTGCAAAAATGCAGACATTTTTTTTCAAACAAATGCACCTATTTGTCTGCTGTATTACCAAGTGCATCTCCACTTTTCCGCATACACTCTTTTGCGACCCTTGCAGGTAATGCTGTCAGATGCATTGTGTGGGCTGTGAGTTATTTGGGGAATGCATACAAGGATTGGGTGCATCGCTCCCTCCACCTGTTTACTTAGTTTCTTCGGCCAGATTAAATTTCATAAATGATCCTATGTGTCCCGCCTACTTATGTCACATGACTCTTCCTGGACCTGCTGGCTACTTGTGTCACATGACTCTTCCTGGACCTCCTGGCTACTTGTGTCACATGACTCTTCCTGGACCTCCTGGCCACTTGTGTTACATGACTCTTCCTGGACCTCCTGGCTACTTGTGTCACATGACTCTTCCTGGACCTCCTGGCTACTTGTGTCACATGACTCTTCCTGGACCTCCTGGCTACTTGTGTCACATGACTCTTCCTGGACCTCCTGGCTACTTGTGTCACATGACTCTTCCTGGACCTCCTGGCTACTTGTGTCACATGACTCTTCCTGGACCTCCTGGCTACTTGTGTAGCATGAATGTTCCTGAATGTGCTTATGATAGAATGTATGACAGCAAATGAAGGCAAAAAAAATGTGAAATTGTACGAAAATACTGGTTCACATACAGTATTCAATAATTGTTTTGTTTTTTAAATTGTGCTACAAAATAACTGATGTCATTTTTTTTCCAAGTGCCAACAGAAAAGAACATGGGTACTTGTTACTCAGTTATATAAAAAATAAAATGACTGAACTGATCGACCAAAGAAATACACTCCTTAGTAATAATGCCCTGTTATAGAGGACTAATACATTTATATATAAGTTATTAGTCTGGATATAGAATTAGTGCTGTAAATGATTATTGAACATTGAGTGGTATATTGGGAAACAAGACAAGTGGTTGAGTGATCCACAGGGAGAGGTTTACTACTCAGATTAGACATGCATACCGATGTCTGTAGTAAGTAAGCAAGAAGAACAAATATGTCACTGAATAAGGGCTGGAAATATATCCAGCATATCTGTAGCTCTAAAGAACTTAAGTGATTTATTGTATGCCATAATGGAATCACTATCATAGAGTGAATTAATCCCCTCTGCTCAGGAATGTATTGTCGGTCTCTAAAGCACCACAGATGTAGCGTACAGAGGTAATAGGGACACTGAAGCAATAATTGTCACATTATATTGTCCAGCGAATTCCCTCACTCAATGCATCTTCTGATCCTCAGATGCTCTCTGTCCGTAGGTGCTTCCACCGAAATGAGGTATCCAGGTCAAAATCCTCCTTCTCCTGCTCCTTGACCAGCTCCAGGAACACCTGTGGTGAGAGGCAATTAGTAACTTGGAGGGTTTGGGATATCTGGCAATGTGCAGCCAGGGTACAGACTGATGTAGGGTAAGGGGATGTAAAATATGACACAATCACTTATGTTAAGAAAAGACAGGAGAAGCAGCAAGGAGAAGAGAGGCTGAGAAAAGAGCCATTAATGGGTTTCCATGCCCCCTCCAAACTTTCAGCGAAGGTTAGTCTCAAAAGTGAAGTTAGAAAGTCAAGAAGGGTCGGTTTTAATCCATCTTCTTTTTAAAGTAATTTTTACATATTGTAATTGTGAATAGCATGTTAGAAGCTTTGTAAATACCAAAGCTGCCTATAATTTTAATGCTTGAGAGAAAGATAAAAAAAGTATGAAAAAGACTACTTTAATAAGGCACCACTTTGAGACTATCCCTAGATGCTCCCTTCATTGTGACTTGTATCCACAGAAGTAGAATAAAGTTACCTGCTCCAGGGTAGACTGGGAGAAACTGTATTCCTCTATGTTATAGGTACGTTTAGCTGTGCAGAGACAAAATCACATTTTAAGTCAGGACACCTGTCATACAATATCTATATAAGCTTTTCTAGAGCATGGCTATCCAACTGGGGTTTCACCGATATCAGTGGGAAATTTTGACCCAGAGACCAGATCAGAAAAATTAAAAGGCAATTGGTGTGGAGACAGGCTTATCATAAAGTTCCCACCTTTGCTGACAGTCCATTGCTCAATTGTGTAATTGCCTACATGTATATGTAAATCATGTGGCTATTTATACAAAAAAACTCGGATTATGCTGATCTGGAGACACAATGGGGGTTTATTGATGGAACTGGATGGGTTTATTTAATTGCTTATTGTTCATTTTGGTTTTACCAAATCCCAAATTATGAATGTTTCCATCACAAAGCTACGAATCAGATTTCTCACTTCACTTATTCCATGTTACACTCCTCACTTTCTCATTTCACTCTCTCTCATTTTATTGCACTCCTCCTACACTTTCCCCATCCAGTCAGCCCTAACGTAACATCTCTTCAGCCAAGTAGCCAGGCTCACCCCTTCCCTGCCCGTTTTCCTGCATTTATCCCACTGTCTATTTCCATTTTATCCCCTACCACATGTTCCCTATTTCTTAATCTACTGAGCCAGATCCTCTGAGCAAGTACTCACCTTCCTCGAGCTGTAAGAAAGCCTGTGATAATGACTGCACGCTACCCATCGGGATCTTATAGACCAGCAATGAGGAGAACCTGAGGAGTAATCAGAGAGTAAGGTCCTGTCACCTCTTTGTCTGTTTGTTAATAACCAGTCTTGTTTTATTACTGTGTTCCAACAGTGGTGCTAGAAAGTTTGTGAACCGTTTACAATTTTCAGAATTTCTGCGTAAATGTGACCTTAAATGTATTCCGATCTTTATCGAATTCATAGACATAGTCAAAGATAACACAAAAAAACAAATAACACAAAAACACAATTCATTTATTGATCAAAACGATCCAAAATTAAATTTCTTTTGTGCAGCTTGACATCATTGATCGAACTATGAATTCTGAATTGTACCAGCAAATTCTAAATGAGGATATCAGTTTATGCACCGTAAATGAAGGATTGAAGCAGAAGGAATTTTGCACTTCGGAATGGCCGAGTCAAAGCTCAAACCTTAATCCAAATGAAGTGATGTAAGTGGAATTGAAGCGGGGTGTTCATGCAAGAAAGCCCACCGACGTCCATGAGTTTTAGCAGTTCTTTAAGGAGGGATTCCTACAAGGTGACGTGGGACTGATCAACATTTACTGTAAATGCTTGATTGAAGTCATTGCTGTTAAAAGGGGTCACACTAGTTACTGGAAGCATATGTTCGCATATTGTTCACGACAAAGAAATTTAATGTTGGATCATTTTGATAAATAAATGAAAGAAAAAGTATATCCATTTGTTCATTCTGTATTCTGTTGGGTTCACTTTATGTATTCCATGACTTAGATGAAGATCTAAGTCACATTTATGGGTACATTTATGCAAAAATTCAGAAAATTATAAAGGGTTTACAAAATTTCTAGTACCACTGTAGTTGGAAAAGCATTGCAGAGCATGCTGATGCTATATATATATATATTGTGAAATAGCTCCGCGCATGTACCAGAACGGGACTTACTCCAGTGAACGGTGCAATTTATGTCCACATGCAAACAACACTTTCAACTGTCTGCAACTTGAAGGGCAGAATAGGGTGTGGAAAGGGGCGGACAGACTTAGCAATGTACAGTAAGGACATGCCAAGGACAAGTGTATGCACATATGGTCGGTTCAAGGTACATATATTTTAGCTGTATCACTTGCACCAGATAAATGCCAGTTTTAAGTGATGACTGATAGTGATGACTACAGGTATGCTTCTCAGAGCATGTGTTTGCAAGCAAGAGACATTATATACATTCATTTTATGTACAGTACGCATTAAGAACATCCTCATTTATATATTTTATGTATTTTTTTTAAATGAATGATTATAATTTGAAAAGATTTACATTTTATGAAATCTTTTTATTTACATACTTTCTGATGGGACTTTATATTGAAAATATTCATGTACGTATTCTTCACTGTGTTCTGACTGTACTTATACCCAGATTCAAATGGAAACATGGCTTGAGATCCACTTGTATTTGAATATGGGCATACATCCGTACAAGTTCCATGCGTTTATTTTTTCGTTTGAAGATTAATCAGGCCCATATTCTTTATTTATTACAGAACCTAGCATGTTTCTGCTTTTTAAAATTATATCAATAGAATTTATGACCGTTCCTTCAAAGTAATAGCAAGCCAAAATAGAGTTTTTTTAACAAAATATCTACTGATATGATTTACTGACTGATAAGGATAAAATAAGTAAATATTCAGTGATAATAATGTTAAGCTCATTAAACAGTGTAATAACTGTCAATATCATGTTAATAAGATGAAGTTTTAGAATTCATTAGGAAGAGGTGATTTGGAATTCCACACATTTCTGGACATTTATGAAAAGTAGTGCATTGGAAAACTGTGGTTTAGCCCATAGCAACCAATTAGATTCCAGCTGTTATTATTTTAGTACAGTTTTGGAAGTGAAGGTGAACATTTGAAGCAGTAATATATGTGTCTATTAGCCCAAAAGATCATCTGATCGTGACCATCTAGTTCAATAAGAAGTGGCAGAAGATGTGGTCAACCACTCTGACCATGTGTAGAGTCATTGTCTGAAAATTCTAACTATGCCCTGTAGGAAAAAACTGTTTGGCGTAAGTACAGAAGGGCAGAATGTTTGATTTGTGTCTACTTAGAACTGGGGTCGAGCAGTGGGATCTGCCCTGTGTGGTCACCTATAACACAGTGCTGCTATATTACCTGTCCTGTCTGGCTGCTTGTGGGAACAGCCGGGTTATCTCCTGGTGAATCTCATCCAGATGGTTAGAATCCTTCACTTTTATCTCTAGGAGATAACCTTTACCAAACTTGCTCTTTAGCTGCTGGATGGACCCGATGCACCTGTATGTGAATGAGAGATTAGAAGAATGGAGAGTAACTATAAAAAGAAAATAAAATTGTCTAGTGTACAACTGTCCTATTACTATAACTGTCCTATTACTATAACTGTCCTATTACTATGAACTTCAGGAAACATCCTTTTGAGATTAATGATGATGAAAGACCAAACAGTCTACTGTCAATTCTTTCTCTGTAATACTACAATCATACCTAACATTTCCCAGCTCCCCCTTGCTCTCTGTACCTGAGTTTTCCAGAAACCATGATAGCAACACGATCACACACAGCTTCTGCCTCCTCCATGTAATGTGTGGTCAGGATAGCTCCTCTCTCCTTGTTCCTGAAAGCCGCTCGGATCGCTCTCCTTTAATAGAGATTCTGATTTTAATTCATCCCAATCTTATATACTATATACTTACTTCCTATGTGGTGTAAACTTTCTAGTTCTTAATCACAGAAAACATGGTCGATTATTACATCTGGTCTGAAAATGTGCACGTAATACGTGATTAAGAACCATAAGATGTGTATTGTTCAGGAGAATTACAAGAGAGTGTCTTGTAAGAGGTCTTAAACTTTGTTCTATACCACTCAGATGAGGAACATCAATGTTGGGGCTGTGAACAGAACTAACTAGGACTGTGACAATTTGGTTGCCCAGTTTGACGGTCTATTAAATTGTCCTCAAATGACATTCATGTGGCCTTCAAAACTATGGTCCTGAATGATCAAAGAAAGTCCTATACAATTATTTGTATAGAGCAGAAAATGTTCTCAACCACACTAGTTGATCAGCAACATTGAGCAATTGAAAATCCAGACTGGATTTGTCCAATTGAGACTTGCACATTACAAAGAAGCATAAATAAAATCCATGGAGCATAAATCTACTCAAGTATATCATTTATAGTTTTCGCCTTTTATTTTTATATGAACTATCTCTGTACAAATTCATCAAATGTAAAACTCACCAAAGTCGTTGCTGACCTTTGGGGTCCAAACCAGTTGATGGTTCATCCAGGAGAACAATGGTTGGGTTACCCAGCATGCTGATGGCAAAACACACCTAAGAATGGAAGAAGATCATTTTATAAATATTGCTGCTCATCACAAATCATTCATATGGATAGGTAAATACATGCAGGAACTGTGTGGTGTGAGCTATGGTATTGCAAATGTTTCTTAAACTTGCAAAACCCTCAAAAAATGCCTACAAGATCAACTTATTCTTTAACCTGGTACATGTGGATTTATTGATCATCAAACCTGCTCCTGTGTTGTTTCAGTTTCTTTTTTATGATACTTCTATTTCATATTAGACACCACTTACATAGTAATGCTTATGGTAGTTTGTGTAAGGGATAATAGAACTGACATTTCAGTAGCCACCTCAGGCAGCAAAAATACAAATTTATACCTTCCATTCCTCATAAAAAGGTAACGAACACAGTTGTGGTTATGTAGAGGTGATATTTGTATTTGTAAAATGGGTGTTACACTGCCCTAAACAGCACCCACAGTAGTAAATATATCTTCCATCATCTAACATTAAATCCAGTGTAACCATCTAGTATTACAACTGACTATAGAAGGACATACAAAGTTACAAATAAATCATAGATGTAATATTCCCAGAGGAGTAAGAAAGTGAGTGTGATGCCCTGAAGAATGAGATGCGAGTCCCCAAATGATTAAATGTGGGACTGCAGTGAATTATTCGGTTCAGGGGATTGACTATTATGACTCATGTTCCCTGTTCGGGTGTGAGGTCATGCTCAGTGCTACTCAGGGAAGTTCAGAATCACCCGGGAGAGAAGCTCCAAGATAGAGAGAAATCAGTGCAATTTCAAAGATGGAGTTTGAGATCCTGAGAGTGAAAAGACGGAATGTGAGGACTGGGCATCATTTCACCTACTGTATCTGCATGACATTTATCCTCCTGATATCAAACATGCACAGAGAGGCACACCTGTTGGCTATCCTTAACCCTGAGGGTTCTAATTTCAGAGAGGGGTGGCTGGCTGATCCAGGGTACTACAAGAAAGCAGTTAAGCCTAAACCACTACCAACACTTTCATCAGCATTGGTTCTTTGGATCTTTATGATGCACAGAAGAGGGGCTGTGTCCAGGTGGATTAAGGCTAAAATTCAGCAGTCTTATGTTGCTGCAGGAAAAAGAGTTCCTGAAAACATCACAGCTCATTCTACAACATTTATCATGCTTTGTGCATGGGGCCTCGGCCGAGGAATTGTGTCAGGTGGCAACCTGATCTTCCTGTCCATACATTTACTAAATTTTACAGATTCAGTGTTTTTGGTTCCTGAGCATACCCTCCTCTAGGAGCATGCATTCCTGAAAGAGAAAAGAGGATTTTTGTACTTACATTGAATCCATTTCTCTGATTCTATCTGGGATACACTGCATTCCCACCCCTTTGTTCATGCTTTGGTTTGGTTTTTGAGTTAGAATGGTTGTTGGTTTGATTACTATGAGCTATCCAATAGGCTTTGCTAGATAAAAAAACTGCGTGTACAATGGTGGGTTATAGGAGGGGGAGGAGCTTCAAGTTGCCAGTTTTCAATATTTCAAACTAAGATTTTTGACTCTCCTGCATGTGCTCCCCTATGCCCAGTGGTGGGATTCAGCCGGTTCTCACCGGTTCGCCAGAACAGATACCTAATTTTAGGCTCGGTTCGGTGAACCGGTGACTACCTAGTCACCATCTTCGTTGGTGGGGGGAGTAGGCTAGATGAAAAAAAAAAACATACTCACCTGTCCACGGCGTCGGCACTCCTCCCTGGTCTGCCCGCACTGAATATCGGGCAGACTTTAATTTGAGGGCGCAAAGGCAGCATGGCAGACATTACTTTGAAGGGCAAAGGCAACATGGCAGACATTTTTTCAGGAGCAAAGCAAAGGCAGCATGGCAGCCTTTATTTGAGAGGCAAAAGCAGCATGGCAGACTTTTTTCAGGGACAAAGGCAGCATGGCAGACTTTATGTTATGGGGCAAAGCAAGGGCAGCATGGCAGACTTTATTCAGAGGCAAAGGCACCATGGCAGACTTTATTTTCAGGGGCAAAGCAAAGGCAACATGGCAGACGTTTTTTTCAGGGGCAAAGGCAGCATGGCACAGTGAAGGGGGAGCAAAGGCAGCATGGCAGAGTGTTCTGAGGGGCAAAAGCAGCATGGCAGAGTGTTTTGAGGGGCAAAGGCAGCGTGGCAGAGTGTTTTGAAGGGCAAAGCAGAATGGCAGAGTGTGATGAAGAGGGGCATTACTGTGGCATAATTTGAAATGGGGGCACTACTGTGTGGCATAACATGACTCATTACTATTATTATCTTGATATTAGCAGCATAAAATATTGTTTGAGTATTAAAGTATACGAATATTAATATGCATTAAATGCATATTAATTTGAGTATTAAATGCATGAATTATTAAACTACCTTTCGGTATATCGTTTTGTATACTTAAAATGGTCATTAGGGCAGAGAACCCTTGTCAATTTATTTGAATCCCACCACTGTCTATACCCCAAGATAGCAGGGTCCCCCCAGCATTGATGAGCGAGAGGCAGAGGTTACATGGGTATACAGCCTTCATTATACATAGATCTCAACTCCAGTATAAGAGCACAGAATACGGACAAGCAATCAGCACCTTTCTACAGACCCCAGCGGACAATTTCCTGGCCGGTTTATCTAAATGTTCCTTCAGCTCCAGGGCCTCAGCCACTCTGCAAAACAGCATTATAGGATTTATTGCTGGAGACAGGATGGAGATAACATGATTTTAACCTAATCTACAACATATTGTACATCATTATCATTAACATACTTTACATGTCATAATTGGGATAGAGCTGTCATATTTGTGAAATATCTCCATATACAGCAATCTTACCCCCCTCCACAACCTTCAAAAACAACCAAAGCACACTTCATTGGCGATATCTTGGGATCTTTGTCTGTTTTACCCAGTTTGTTTATTAGTTTACTATGTTTGTCCCCAATTGTAAAGCGCTACGGAATATGTTGGCGCTATATAAATAAATGATGATGATGATCATATAAATAGAAGAAATTTATTTTCTCTTCTCATTTCTGGTGGTTTAACTTCATATTGTGTTTTTTTTAGATATATATTGAGTAAAGCAGCATTTAATGTTACTTTTTGGACTAACCATTAATTTTTCAAAACAAACTTTCCTCCCTTTTCATCAGCCCTGAAGCAGTAAAGTTATGCTGGATGAAATAGATGAGACTTTGTACCTCCTGATGACCTGATCTCCATCTTCCTTCTTCATACCCTTCACGGCTGCGTAAATCTCCAGATGTTGCTTCACCGTCATATCTGGCCACAGGGGACTGTCCTGACAGCAGTAACCCATGAATGCCGTGGACTCATCAGAGATTTTAGTCTTGGGCAAATCGAGTTCACAAAGTACTACCTATATGGGTAGACAACTAGGATTGAATTGCTAGACAAACACAAACCATTAGTGCATACAGGCAAAACTAGAGTCACTAATAGACCACAAACAATGGATATGGAGATACCAATCATGGAGTACTAGACAACCTAATGCTAGACGTCTAACAGTGATGCAAGAGTAATATGCAAATATTGGTTTAAAAAACTTTTACCATGTACATTTACATCTACAATGACGACACAACTCCAGCAGTTTATGTGCAGGGCGGATTTTCTACACTATAAAGCTGAGCTAGTAATGTCGTACTTACCTCCCCGGCTGTTGGTTTGATTTGACCGGCCAGCATGAATATAGATGTGGTTTTTCCAGCACCGTTGGGGCCCAGTAACCCCAGGACCTCACCTAAGTATGCAAAAAGCAAGATTGTTTCATACTGTTCACATTATATTTCTTTTATTTATATTTCCTCAAATTCTTCCAAAAAGAAATTAAAACCTGTTCGTGCTATTTTAAATTATTTTTCCAAACAATATTTGTTTTGTGTAATAGGTAACAGAACAGAGCTGGTTTTATTTATTTATTCATTTCGGTAAATAATTTTGTTTATTCAAATAGATAGCGACTCCATGACTATAGGAAAAAAATAATTAAAATCTACAATACAGTAGTGTAATATTTTTTTTAGTTTAAATAAATGTTATTTTCTCAGCTCTCAGCATATCTGACAAAGAAATGTAAGATTTATAAACCTAATTATCCAACAGGATCAAGCATACTAGATAAAGTTTAAAGCTCAAATTATGGGCAGACAATGGATTTAACAGGCAGTTTGTGGTCAATACTGAATAAAGGGGGTGGAGGTAGAGGTAGGTCTATTAGTATGAGTGAGTATGTGAGTGTGGGATAACAGAGTATAGTCGTGATTACTGTCATGAAGAGTTAGCTCAGGTAAGTCCGCCAAGGGCCCTTATGAATTTCAGTCCAGGGGGTCAATACGCTATGAAATTTATTAGGACACTTGTGTAGGATTCTTTTTATGTGTTCTAAGCAGTGTGTTTGACAAAATGTGTTGCTTAATGTTATAAAAGAGGCAGCTGGTAAAATAACAATGGAAAAACTGTTCAAAGTCAGGTAGATACCAAGTATTATCTAAATAATGATTTGTAGGCAGACATTAATGAAGCTTTTAACTGCTCTCTCTAATCCAAGCCCATTCTTCAGGGTACGAGATCTCTCTTATGTCCTCCTCCCATTTGCTTTAAATGGTTGTGGGACAATAGCAAGCCGTAAAATGTTGAAAGAAGTAACTTTACGTTGGACCTTTTAAGGTAGAAGGATTCCAGAGTATTCAACTTGATTACAGGAAGAGATCATTGCTAGTGTAAGTGCTTAAGATGAAGATATTGAATTGAATGCCTTATGTTTTTACAGAAGCTATCCATTAAGCCTATTTAAGGCTCATTTGAGTGTGGCTTACAAGTCTGCTAGATGTAAGCCTCTATACCTGGGAGGTGAGTGCATCTGATTTTAACTGCATTTTAATGGTGTTTTACAGCATATAAGTCAGTGTAGGACCTGCATATAATGAGTGCCCTTGATGCTAGGATGCAGGCTTAAATGTTTTCATAAAAATATCATCATCGCCATTTACTTATATAGCGCCACTAATTCCGCAGCGCTGTATGCTCACTCACATCAGTCCCTGCCCCATTGGGGCTTACAGTCTAAATTCCCTAACACACACACACACACTAGGGTCAATTTGTTAGCAGCCAATTAAGCTACCAGTATGTTTTTTGGAGTGTGGGAGGAAACCGGAGCACCCGGAGGAAACCCACGCAAACACAGGGAGAACATATAAACTCCACACAGATAAGGCCATGGTCAGGAATTGAACTCATGACCCCAGTGCTGTGAGGCAGAAGTGCTAACCACCGTGCTGCCCTAAAATATGAACTAATACCTCATGTTTTCATTTTTCTAGATACACACAAATATGCAGTGTTAAGGATAAGTGCTGACAACAACTGTCTGTTTTGTATACATATATGGGCACTTATATTGCCATGCAGCTGGTACCATATATAACATGGGATATATCGAGCTCAGGCTTATTTTTTCTCACATATTGAATGAACCTAACGGTTGGTATGCAGAATTGTTCCTGTAAAAACCTAGAAGATTGAGAAGTTGTGCAGGGACCAAAATCACAGAGAAATGTTATGTTATGCTTGGACCATTCCCCAAAATGATTTATACCTGGAGGGAACGCTGGATTGCTCTACAAGGCAAACCTTAAATTGGGAGGGGGGGGGGTGTAGTGTAGGGATGAGCGCACTCGGATTTATGAAATCCGAGCCCACCCGAACGTTGCGGATCCGAGTCGGATCCGAGACAGATCCGGGTATTGGCGCCAAATTCAAAAGTGAAACTGAGGCTCTGACTCATAATCCCGTTGTCGGATCTCGCGATACTCGGATCCTATAAATTCCCCGCTAGTCGCCGCCATCTTCACTCGGGCATTGATCAGGGTAGAGGGAGGGTGTGTTAGGTGGTCCTCTGTGCTGTTTAGTTCTGTGCTGTTTAGTTCTGTGCTGTGCTGTGCTGTGCTGTGCTGTGCTGTGTTCTGCAGTATCAGTCCAGTGGTGCTGTGTGCTGTGCTCTGTCCTTCTGAGGTCAGTGGTGCTGCTGGGTCCTGTGCTGTGTCCTGTTCAGTCCAGTGGTGCTGTGTCCTGTGCTCTGTGCTTCTAAGGGCATAGTTATTTCCCCAATATTCCCCTGTGTTTAAAAAAATAAAAAAAAGTTTTTTTAAAAAATACCAAAAACTACTTTAATTTTTTTTAATTACCACAAAATTTGCACAACCAATCCTGCAGTATAAGCCCATTGGTACTGCAATATTACCAAGTTCACACATTCAGCAGTAAAAGTCCAGTGGTACTGCAATATTACAAAGTTTACACATTCTGCAGTATCAGTCCAGTGGTGCTGTGTCCTGTGCTCTGTCCTGCTGAGTTCCGTAGTGCTGCTGGGTCCTGTGCCGTGTCCTGTTCAGTCCAGTGGTGCTGTGTCCTGTGCTCTGTGCTTCTAAGGGCATAGTTATTTCCCCATTATTCCCAAGTTTTTAAAAAATAAAAAAAAAGTAAAAAAAAATAAAAAATTTAAAAAAAAAAAATATATATAATAATTATAACCAAATTTGCAAAACCAATCCAGCATTATAAGTCCATTGGTACTGCAATATTACCAAGTTCACACATTCTGCAGTATCAGTCCAGTGGTGCTGTGTCCTGTGCTCTGTCCTGCTGAGTTCCGTAGTGCTGCTGGGTCCTGTGCCGTGTCCTGTTCAGTCCAGTGGTGCTGTGTCCTGTGCTCTGTGCTTCTAAGGGCATAGTTATTTCCCCACTATTCCCAAGTTTTTTAAAAATAAAAAAAAAGTAAAAAAAAATAAAAATTTAAAAAAAAAAAAAATATATAATAATTATAACCAAATTTGCAAAACCAATCCAGCAGTATAAGTCCATTGGTACTGCAATATTACCAAGTTCACACATTCTGCAGTATCTTGTGCTACATATAATGGAGACCAAAAATTTGGAGGATAAAGTAGGGAAAGATCAAGACCCACTTCCTCCTAATGCTGAAGCTGCTGCCACTAGTCATGACATAGACGATGAAATGCCATCAACGTCGTCTTCCAAGCCCGATGCCCAATCTCGTAGTACCGGGCATGTAAAATCCAAAAAGCCCAAGTTAAGAAAAAGTAGCAAAAAGAGAAACTTATAATCATCTGAGGAGAAACGTAAAGTTGCCAATATGCCATTTACGACACGGAGTGGCAAGGAACGGCTTAGGCCCTGGCCCGTGTTCATGACTAGTGGTTCAGCTTCACCCACGGATCTTAGCCCTCCTCCTCCTCCCCCCCCCTACAAAAAATTGAAGAGAGTTATGCTGTCAGCAACAAAACAGCAAACAACTCTGCCTTCTAAAGAGAAATTATCACAAATCCCCAAGGCGAGTCCAAGGGTGTTGGTGGTTGTCAAGCCTGACCTTCCCATCACTGTACGGGAAGAGGTGGCTCGGGAGGAGGCTATTGATGATGTAGCTGGCGCTGTGGAGGAACTTGATGATGAGGATGGTGATGTGGTTATTGTAAATGAGGCACCAGGGGGGGAAACAGCTGATGTCCATGGGATGAAAAAGCCCATCGTCATGCCTGGTCAGAAGACCAAAAAATGCACCTCTTCGGTCTGGAGTTATTTTTATCCAAATCCAGACAACCAATGTATGGCCATATGTAGCTTATGTAAAGCTCAAATAAGCAGGGGTAAGGATCTTGCCCACCTAGGAACATCCTCCCTTATACGTCACCTGAATAACCTTCATAGTTCAGTGGTTAGTTCAGGAACTGGGGCTAGGACCCTCATCGGTACAGGGACACCTAAATCCCGTGGTCCAGTTGGATACACACCAGCAACACCCTCCTCGTCAACTTCCTCCACAATCTCCATCAGATTCAGTCCTGCAGCCCAAGTCAGCAGCCAGACTGAGTCCTCCTCAATACGGGATTCATCCGAGGAATCCTGCAGCGGTACGCCTACTACTGCCACTGCTGCTGTTGCTGCTGTTAGTCGGTCATCTTCCCAGAGGGGATGTCGTAAGACCGCTAAGTCTTTCACAAAACAATTGACCGTCCAACAGTCGTTTGCCATGACCACCAAATACGATAGTAGTCACCCTATTGCAAAGCGTATAACTGCGGCTGTAACTGCAATGTTGGTGTTAGACGTGCGCCCGGTGTCCGCCATCAGTGGAGTGGGATTTAGAGGGTTGATGGAGGTATTGTGGCCCCGGTATCAAATTGGGTACCGGGGCCACCCCACTATGCAGTCCAGATACTTGTTTGGTGGAATTCAGACACGTGGAGGGTTTTTTAATTATATTGTGGCCTCGGTACCAAATTGTGTACCGGGGCCACCCCACTACGCAGTCCAGATACTTGTTTGGTGGAATTCAGACCAGTTGAGGGTTTTATTATTATATTGTGTGGACCACTCTATCTATACCACACTACAACTCTATACCACTCTATTTCATACTTTAATTCTATTTCATACTTTAATTCTATTTCCTACTTTAATTCTATTACTAATTAATTACCATAAAGAGGAACAAAATAAACCAATTTTACCAAAAGTATAATATGACTTAGACTTACAAACACTACACTTGAAAGATCGTGCCTTTAAATGAAAAAGTCAGTCTTCATTGCACGACTATGTGCAACAGGGACAGTTTTTTGGGTTTACAAAGTCAAACAATAACACTTTGACCCTGTCTGTCTGGGATCTCAATGACGAATTGTCTGTACCATGTTTGGAGGAGGTATTGTGGCCCCGGTATCAAATTGGGTACCGGGGCCACCCCACTATGCAGTCCAGATACTTGTTTGGTGGAATTCAGACACGTGGAGGGTTTTTTAATTATATTGTGGCCTCGGTACCAAATTGTGTACCGGGGCCACCACACTACGCAGTCAAGATAGATAGATGCGTATTGCGTATCATAGATAAAGTACATTCAGTGGTGTGGGGCAAATTGAAAAATATTTAAAATGCACTGACATTATCAAAAACAAGAGGTTGTCACACGCTAAAACTCCAACATGTATATGATGGAGAGGATGGAGGAGCAGCCGTATGTGTAGTGTAATGCAGATCTGTTGAAGGTTTTTTATATATTTTATTGTGGTGCCCAGTGCCCACTCCTCTACGCAGTCCAGGTACAATTATTGGTGCGAATCATAAAAGTTCAGGGTTTTTAATATATTGTGGTGACCCAATCCTCTACGCAGTCCAGGTACAATTATTGGTGCGAATCATAAAAGTTCAGGGTTTTTAATATATATTGTGGTGACCCACTCCTCTACGCAGTCCAGGTACATTTATTGGTGCGAATCATAAAAGTTCAGGGTTTTTAATATATATTGTGGTGACCCACTCCTCTACGCAGTCCAGGTACATTTATTGGTGCGATTCATAAAAGTTCAGGGTTTTTAATATATATTGTGGTGACCCACTCCTCTACGCAGTCCAGAAAGATACCTTGTTGCAACGTTTTGGACTAATAACTATATTGTGAGGTGTTCAGAATACACTGTAAATTAGTGGAAATGCTTGTTATTGAATGTTATTGAGGTTAATAATAGCCTAGGAGTGAAAATAAGCCCAAAAACTTGATTTTTAAACTTTTTATGTTTTTTTCAAAAAAAATCCGAATCCAATACCTTAAATCCGAACCGAGACCTTTCGTCAAGTGTTTTGCGAGACAAATCCGAACCTCAAAAATAACGAAAATCCGGATCCAAAACACAAAACACGAGACCTCAAAAGTCGCCGGTGCACATCCCTAGTGTAGTGTGAGATTTTTATGAGAAACAACATCATGGATAGGTCCTGAGCTCATACAGTTATAATGCACCAGAAACAGGAGTTGTGGCTCTAGACTAAAAAAATGTAAGTTTTACCTTTCTTTACACAAAAGGAAATATTTTTGGTGGCAACTCTCTTCTTCTTCTTAAAACTAAAGATTCCGGATTTAACTTTAAACTCCTTGCGCAGACTGTCAACGATGATGACTGGTTTCTGAAACAAGATAATAGGTCACATTTTACTGGAAAGTACAGAATCTTGGGCCTGATTCATCAAGGTACGCAAACTCATGTTTCATACTTTGAGTGATGCAAACCCTTATATTTGCGTTGGAGTTTGAGTTTGAGTTGACTTTGAGTGCCGTATCTGCTCTGTTTGCGCTGCGTATGTGGTGTTTTACGTAGCTCAAGTCCCGTTTAGCAGATGCGTATGAGTTTGCGTACCTTGATGAATCAGGCCCCTTATTTTGATTTCATTACCCTGATTATTATAAATATTTATAGTAAATTTGGCAGAAAATTGTGCTAAGCATTAAATGTGTTAAACATAAAAAATATTGCAGTTGAAAGCAACAGTGGTGCCATAGTGTTCTCTGTGTTAGTCGATGGCAGAGTAGGATATTTGTTGTCCTTAAAGGGCCTGTATAACAATAAAGGTTATATACAAACCTGCATATTGCGGACACGCAGAGCAAATGACGTTTTAAGAAATCATGCTCCTGTTTAGAGAGACAAGATGGAGTGCTCTTGTGGTGTACATAGTTTACCTTCCTCTGGTGGGAGTTTTGCGCAATGAGCAAAACCAAATTTATTTTTGTGAGAGATGATATTTAAGTATTTAAATCCTTTGCATGTTTGTGCTTGGAAGATGATATGGGACAAATGGAGAGCCAGTAGAGTAGTGGCAGAACTGGAAGATTTAAAATACCCACTCTGGTGTCCAGGAAAAAGCTTCATCCTTGATTCCAGTGTAGATCAAAATAAACTTAATTGGGAGGGGTTAATACGCCAATCAGAACCATTAAGTGGTAGACAGGATCAGCTTGTTACAGAATTCTGATTTCTCATTTTCAGAGTCTACAGCGCATTCTCAGCTTGCTGAGCTCCTGAAGGAGAAACCCAAGAGCTCTTTGCTTTAAAGCAGAAACAAAACTGGACCAGACTGAGAGCAAAAAAGCTGATTAAGCTTAAAGGCAAATACAATCTAGGCCTAGCTAACCAAATTGAGACATTCCTGTGGTGGACTAGACCAAAATATTATGACAAAGGTAATAAAGCACAGCATTTTTTGTCCTTTAAGTTAAGGGGCATCACAAACATGGGTCAAATCTATTCCACCGCGGTCCATAGGGAATAGCGCACACTCGTAAATTCCACTAGAACAGACTTTTCTAGCTATTACTAATATCTATCTTCCTCTTATGTTCTGAATGGCTAAGTAGCTCAAACATCAAGCAGTTAGAGCAATTTCACCTATCTCTATTGTTTTAGCTGTTTGGATGGTGGTTTTGTGGTGGATTTGCAAACCCCAGCTAAGTAAATCCGGCTGTTTGTATGTTCATCATTGTTAAAATTGGGATGGTGATTTGTAAAGTGGTGGTTTCAAAAATGTAAATTCTGGCTGTTTTAGTGGCGGTTCGGCCTTTAGTAAATCCGTCAGTTTTAAAACAGCCGAAAAGTGGCGTTTTTATCAAACCATCCTTTAGTAAATCTAGCCCTCAAAGTAGGGCCGTCTCTTCCATTGGGCACAATGGGCAGGTGCCCGGGGGCCCTGCGGGCAAGGGGGCCCGTCCGAGGCAGCTCTGTAAAAAAAAAATCCTGAAAAAAAAATAAAAATGAAAATTCTTACCTTGTGGTCACGTCAGCGGCGATCCGGCTCCTTCCCTGGTCCCCTCTTCCGTGCTGTGCTCGCAGTGAATGTTGGGCATGATGTCACGCCCAGCATTCACTGCAAGCACAGCACGGAAGAGCGCAGAAGAGACTCAGCGGCGCGGAAAAAAGGAGAAGGGGATCGGATTTAAGGTAAGTTAAAAAAATATATATATATATATATATATATATATATATATATATATATATATATATAGATGTAAAAAAAAAAGTGATTATATATATATATATATATATATATATAATCACTTTTTTTTTTCAATACATATATATTTTTTTTACACACACACATATATATATAATATATATATATATATATATATATATATATATATATATATATATATATATATTTTTTATTTTTTTTTAGGGGCCCGGTGCACTGCATTGCCTGGGGGCCCATAATGTAGTTAAGGTGGCCCTGCCTCAAAGTCTTGTATCTGACCCTGCTACAGGTAAAGACCGTGTGGTGGAGAGATCATATTACCTCTTCCTCGTGGTTAGTAGCTTTGGCGTGTTTAACTATTTCTCTTTCAGCCAGAACCGCTTCATCAGCATCTTCCAGCTCCTCTGGATTTGGTTTAATATTAGGTTTCCTTTTTGAAGTTCTGGAAAGGAATTGAAAGATAAAAATAATATTATTGCTACAAGTTATAAAAACGTAGTGACAACTACAATCCCATGTGATATGATATCCCATGCCTCCTAATTCATATACTCAGGTTAAAGTGCTGAGAGCAGAACAAGGAATGTGTAGCCCACCAATGTAAGGGGTAGATGTTTATGTTGCTGGTTTTTTTTAGTGCAGGTGCTTCCTTAAAGAAGGTCTGCATCTGCTGCAGTCAGTAAGCGTTGACATTTTGTGCATGGCCACCTGACTCCAAGCCAGAGCTCTGACTGGGAGTAGCTGGGTCCTTCCTGGTTGGTCATGTTTGATGGATAGTTTGCCTGGGTTGCAATGTTAGAAAGTGTTGGCCCCAGGAAATTGTATAACTAGCAGAGTAACTCTGTGCAGATACTCCATTAGTGGTGACAAGAGAGGAGCGATGAATGTGTCACTCCACCATAGTTCTGTACCACAGTTTTAAGGATGAACGTGATAGCAGCAGATATAGAACCTGATCCACAAGAGCAGAGGATTGTTAGGTAAGAGAGGGAGAGGCTTGCTTACCCAACTCACCATCATCATCATCAGGCTTCTGTTGACAGGTATTATTTAATCTCGTTACTCTAGATTCTACTGGTTGTTATTACCTGTATTGAGGTAACCTGGATACATTTTGCCTGTATCTAACTTATTCCCTGAAGTTATTTCAGTAAGCTATTGGGAAAAATATTAAAGTGACTGGGACCCACTTTTCACACTCATTTGTACCCGGATAACTGTGGTTTAACCGATTACACATCGACAGTAAACTTCCTCTTGATAAACCGACGTCTCCTGGCCACCAAGGAGAGCTCTAAATGTATATAATGTATATGACAGAACAAGCAATGTAAAGCTGGGGATATAAGGAAAAATATGATATTTAGCTGGAGTACTTAGAACCAGAAATACATCGTATACTAAACCTGAACACTGGGTCTCTCTTCAGGCTCCGTGTTCCATATCTCCATTCCA
Organism: Mixophyes fleayi; assembly: GCF_038048845.1. Lineage (NCBI taxonomy): Eukaryota > Metazoa > Chordata > Amphibia > Anura > Limnodynastidae > Mixophyes > Mixophyes fleayi. The sequence continues at coordinate 202,839,148 of NC_134407.1, read as the reverse complement.
AACACCACAAGATGCCCCAGAACAGGATGATTTGTATGCAGGACTAGAAGAAAGAAGACATTCAATGTGTTGAGATATTTAGAAAGCATGAGAGGAAAACATGTTGCACCTCTATAATACCTTGATAGACTACCAACCTGAGAGTTATAGATGGTGATAAAGGGGATACCATACTAGACATTTTACTGCAAATGCTGATAAGAGGATACCAGACTAAGGCTTGTATAAGATGACACAAAGCTTGGAGATGTAGATAATGATAAGAGGATACCAGGGGGTAAATGTATGAACATGCGGCTTCTTGACCACCCGCGTGTTCAGCGTGTTCGGCGATTAAATTTCAAGCGGCGCTGCATTGTAAAGGGACGATTCACCCCCAGCAGCAGCAACAGTAGCAGCAGTGGGACTAACGTTTTCTTCAGAGGAATCAATAATAGTGCAGGAGTCATCCAGCCTTAATAAGTGGGATGCAGGGCTAATGAGGATATTGATGAGGATGGTGTGGTGGGTGTATTTTGTAGCCGTCGGGATGTCAGTGAGCGGAGGGTCCTAGCTGATGATGGAGTGCTTGTAATTTTTTTGGAAGAACTTTCAGCTTTTCCCAACACTTTGCCATGAACTCTTGTCAAATGGCGTAACATAGACGAGGTTCCAAGATGGTTAAGGTCCCTCCCTCGACTGACTGTGGCTTGACATACACTACAAATGGCTATACAGTTGTTGTCTGGATTGGGGTAGAAATAATTCCACACATAAGAAGTGGATTTTTTTGTTTTATGGCCAGGCATGACAATGGCCTTTTTCTTGTCACGTGCCAGAACTGCTCCACTGGTGCAGGACTTACACAAACAACGTCATCCTCATCAACATCCTCATTAGCGCCCTCATCGCCTACACAAATCTCCCCCTCATCCTCTCCTATTTCCTAAGTGGCATCCTCAATTTGTGTATCACCGGCTACACTCGGGCTGTTCAGGCACACATCAGCAGAACTGCTGAAAGGGCCCCTCTTTATAGGTACACTAACAGAATGCTCACGATTAGACATCCCACTGTTGGATGGACTCTCCACAGGGATTGGTGTCATTTCTGATTCAGAGCAAACATTATCCTCTAATGCCTTACTGTTATCTTGCAGCTCGGCTTTGACGCGTAACAGTAGTTGTGCACCACTTGTAGGCTTGGTAACATTTTTGGATCTGCCACTAATAGAGAAAGGTGAAGGCCTCATTCTCACTTTGCCACTGCGTGTGTAGAATGGCATGTTGGCAATTTTTTTTTTATCGGCAGTTAACTTTTTCTCAGTTACACTTCTTTTTCCCTTCAACACGGTAAAAAAAATGTTGGTCTGTGTTTTTTTGCCTGATTTCAAAAGACTGTGTAGTTTGACATCGCCTTTCCCAGATGACGTACTGGGAACACTACCTTCAGGACTGGTGACAGAACCTGGTTGCTGATTCTGCTCATATGTGGACTGCTTTGAATCCATTATAGCACTTGTAGTGCTACAAATTGTTTTAGATACTGCTGACAAATATGACTTTTGACAGCCAGAAAATTTAATGCAACAGAATGGGGGACACCTCAAAATGAGAAATATGATTAATAAGAAATGGGAATTTGAGTCTTTTTCTTCTTTTTTCTTTTTTAATTTTATCTTTATTTATATCGTATAAAATATGTTGAAATATTGTTATCACAAGAGCATGATGAAGGGGAACTGTAAGTCCCCACATGTTTTTATGCACAACATGCTAAAATGTATACACAGAGTTGTTACCATGGACTTAAGAGAATGAGATATTTACTCACTATATTAGATCTGCTGAAAGGGATTACTTCTTTCTCTCTCAATTAGAGATGTTATAGAAATCACCTGGATCTCTGCAGGGGGATAAAAACCCCTCTGCTCTAACACTTGTTTACTCTGCTTCTGAGGAAACGGCAGTATACGCCGAGAAACGCGTTAAGCAATTGTATTATTCCAGCAAACAGCTCTGGTCTATCAGAGCATGAAGATCTAACTATCATCAGCGTGATATTGCTGCAAGTTAATCCACTTCAACATGGGCTGCTGAACATCATTGTGATATATTAAACACCCAGTGTGACTGTTTACAACAAGACAGGCAGAGTGCCCGGGAGACGTCCCGCCACTGGGACCGAGTGGAGCCTGAAGTACCACGCAGGTGACATTACACACGTGTGTTTGTTCCTTTTAGGATAACCCCACCCTTTCACGCACCTGCTCTAGCCTATAAATTGATTGAGCAACTTTCATTTCTTTATTTGTCTGAGAGGCATGTTGGTGTCAGTAGCTGAGGGGGAGTGCTGACATTGGATTGCTATTTGGAGGTTTCTGGGGTACCTCTTTGGTACGTTAGCTCTCAATTTAAAAACACATATGTATGGCCCAAATATATGGGACTCTCATTGTTTAGAGTTAGGACCACCCTATTAGCAAAAGCACCTTGGCGTGGTGGGTGGCTTCAACATACATTTGCAAATGTGTGTAACTGAGACTTTTGCATTTTTATCTACAGTAGAAATAGCAGATCTGTTGCTGGCTATAGCAGTGTGCTGGGGGAACTCTTTTCGTGTGTTTGTTCATTTTAGGATAACCCCACCCTTTCACGCACCTGCTATAGCCTATAAATTGATTGAGCAACTTTCATTTCTTTATTTGACATTACACAATGTTCTGAACATCAAACTTTGAATGATTATAAGTCCACACTGCAGTGTGTTAGAAACAGACAGGATATAATATCATTGGGAGAAACCTGAATAGATGTAAACCTGTGAGATCCTGTATGACATTTATTGCTCCACGGGTTGGAGGTATTATCAGGTTTATTGGGAACCGAGTTATCCCGGGACAATGACTGTTTTGATGCTCAATTAAAGTATGCATATATGCCAACGTTGTTGAAGATTCATACGGAGGTTATCTATTGTAATAGTGTGATTATAAGCAGTAATATTAACGCAATCTGATGCAATTGAAGTCCATAATTTGTGCATTTTATACAGGACTTTTATATGTACAATGTTACATTTTTATCATTGATGTTATGAGCCAATAAATGCTATATGTAATTATCTAGTGCCCATACTTTTTCTTATATACTGCTGGACACCCCAAAAACACTTGGAGTGCTAAATATTATTTTTTTACACTGCTGACAAATAGGACTTTTGACAGCCAGAAAAAAGAATGGGGGACACCCCAAAAGCACTTGGAGTGCTAAATATTATTTTTTTACACTGCTGACAAATAGGACTTTTGACAGCCAGAAAAAAGAATGGGGGACACCCCAAAAGCACTTGGAGTGCTAAATATTATTTTTTTTACACTGCTGACAAATAGGACTTTTGACAGCCAGAAAAATTAAAGCAAAATAATGGGGAACACCCCAAAAGCACTTGAAGTGCCAGAAACTGAACAAAAACCCTCCTCTATCCTCCTCTTACTGCTGTTACAACTGGTATTAAGATTAGAATGGTATTGAATAGAAACAATAATGTGTCCAATTACTGCTCTGTCTCTGCGCTGATATAGCCAGTGTATTGCAGAGGGAAATTCTGCCTGGCAAAACGCAACACAGCATCTCGATCACGTTGGTGCAGGAGTTTGGCTATGAAGGTGTGGGGAGGAGCCCCAAGTGGATATGCCTGAGTTGGAATGCAGTGTGCCCACTCCACAGCAAATTGAGCTGTAAACGAGTGTGTGCCAAACAACTGAACCAGTTATTTCTCAAGGAAGGACTCTGGGGCATCACCCTCCACCTTCTCAGGCAGCTCAACCAAACGAATGTTATTGCGCTGTAAATGCCCTTCAATATCTGTGAGTTTTCGCTTGAACAAGGAAACTTGTGACTCCAAGCCCTCAAACTGGCCTCTCACTGGTGCAGAGACATCCTCCAGTGTAGATATGCGAGTCTCCACCTCACCCACTCGCTCCCTGATTTTCTGCATGTCATGCTGGAGAAGGGAGAGGTGGGCCTGCACCTCTCCAATTATTTCAGTCACATATTTTTCAGAAGTCGCAATGGCCTGTAAGACCTGTTGTAATGTGACCTCTGTCTCAGTCAGCGAGGAGGGCGGGGGTGGGGGACTGCGGTGCGTCTCCCGAGCTACCAATAGTAGTGGAGGAATGAGCAAAATGCTCCAGCCTTCCTACGGATGTGGACTGGCTATATTTGCCCATGATGTCAGAGACAAAGTAGTAAATCACCCTGTAGCGATGCCAAAGAATAGTTAGCTTACAGTTTCGTAAATGTCTTAGCAACAAGCCTGAGGAGATTCAGAAATCTGTGTCTCACAGTGTAATATTGGCTTTAGGTTAGGCTCTATCAGTATGACTTGCAAAGTCACTGCAGAGTGGTTTCACCTTCCAACCTGTCACAGAATGAAGTGTGGGCTTCCAGTTAGACATACAAGGTAGTGGGCTTTAAGAATTCAAAAGAGCCTGTAACTTGATTGTATATTGAGAGCTCTTCAGCTGTGCTGCGTCAGGGCATTCGTGTCAGTATATTATATTTTCCAGTAGTTTTAAGTAACCAAGGAAGCACCACATACCCTCGAGTCAGGATAGTATTTGTAATTTTAATGCAGATGGATGTTAAGTAGAGGTGGGCGTACCTGTATTACAGCAGGCATCCAGTGTTAAGGATAGGCAGCGAAAGTCCTCTGGTCACCCAGAGGCTTGGTGCGCAAACACTCGCACTCCTGGACAATATGGCACTCGCCATACGGACCATAGGGAAAAGAGAAAAACGGCAGCCAAAGACAGAACCATACACCTCTGCAGGAGTCGGGAACGGATTAGATTTTGTGTCTAATCTGTAGGGCACAGGAATAGAGAAGTTTCCAAGCAGGTCTTTGAAGCAAGTGATGATTATTTGCTCACACTGGTTGGAAGTGTTTTTTGAACATTGCTTTTTATACAGATTTGGACAGAGCCTCACAGGGTAAGCCAGCCCCCTGAAATCTGAGCTATTTTTAGAATCAGGATGCAATTTGTTTACCCAAACATGGACTTACATGCAATGCAAAGCTAACAATAATTACACTTATCTGTGATATCCAAAAACTTGTTGTGATTTCCTGCATCTTGCATTAGACACAGGAAATCTAGTAGTAAGTCTAATTAAACCTTCCTGTGCCTTCAGGTGCTGGACCCTCACACATCAAAAGGTCTAATTAACATGAGATTAACATTGGTCCTTTCTTCAGACAGCTGCAGAATACACATTGCCAAAGAAAGTTGCAAAATCCCAAACAAGTCATTTCCCTACTCCAAGATACAATAAGCCTTTGTTGAGGAAGTATTTTGTGTATCAGATATATGCCTAAAAAACACATTTCTTCCCCTGGTCTCAGAAAAAAAGATATCTCCTTTACCAACATACACACAATATCAAAAATAAGTACATTTGCAATTATATAAGTAAACGCCCTGCACTATTTCCTTTAAATAAATTTATACCATAAGTTATTTATAAGTGATCCAGTTAAGTAGAGAGAGACAGAGAAAGAAGTATAATGGTAAAAAATAGGTGATAAATGATTGAAAGGTCAAAAGAAACATCAAGAAAAGCAAGTGAGGGATGGGAAACAAGAAATAGAGACAGTTAAAGAGCCAAAGTAGGGACAAGAAAGTGGTAGGGAAAGTCAAAGAGAAATTTAGAGCAGATGATTTAGAGAACAGAAGCAACAGACTACAAGAATCCAGGAAGCTATGAGAGTTTGCAGCGATGGTCGAGGAAGCTGTATGAATCCTGAATCCAAGGTTCCTGGCATGGAAGAATAAGTATACCCTGTCGAAGTCGTATAATTGGATGAACGAAAAGTATATTGGTTAATATTGTTTTATCGTGCAATTGCACCCAGCATGCCACTCTGCACGGGGCATGGCCCTATCACGCGGTAAAATACGCACACACTCGCACTACAACATTTGGTTATTTATATATTTCATATTTATTAAAGGTTCCAATCCACATTCATTTATTAGTAAAATGTATTAGATTGTATATTTATTTATTTATATATATATATAATACTGAAGTAAAGGTTTTTATGGTTCAGGTGTTTTAAAAGATAAAGAGTTTGGTCTCATATTAAAGCTTATTTCCCCAGCATTAACCCGGTGTGGACGGAATAGCGATTGCATCTAGCGATCACAAGATACAAGCAATATGAGATTAATGCTCTTAAATACTTTTATGTGAGTCAGTTTGAACTGGTCATTCAGAGTCAAATCATGGGAACAATAGGGTGGGGGATGTTCCTCTCACCCTATGTAAGGATCAAATGAACTGACCTATAACTTGCAAGAAACTGGAATGCTATTAACCCCCGGACCAATGAAGAACTTACTAAGTGTTAGCTAGACAAGTATATACAAGCATGTTGGCTTTTGTTAGCTCTCTCTCTCTGAACATGGCTACATGTGAGCATGGCTGTGTTCCATTGTCCTCTGGGGAGCTCTATAAGGAAAATTTAATGTATTCTGTGTTTTTATACTTTCCTGATTTAATGTAACATCTTTAATAGGTATCATGTATCAGCTATATTGTACTGTATTGTACTTATTTATTGAACTGCTAAACAAATTGCTTTTGCTAAATAAATTGCTTGTGCTTCGGAAACACAATACAATCGCTTGGGCAATGCTTATTTGAAAACGATAAAATTACTTTAATAACCCCAACCAGGCGACAGTGACCACCAACATCACCCAAGTATCTATGGATTATTATTGAATCTGCATAAGTCATAACACTAACTATATACTTAGAATTTCTATTTAACTGTAGTAAGGACTGGCCAAGTGAATTTTCTCATTATATTTTTACTTACACAAATTACACAAATAGTGTCCAAACGTGTAAATATAATATAATAAAAACAGTCAAAACGCAACCTTGCCAGCTATCTAAGCAGTAAGTTACCCAAATGGTTTATTTAATTATGAAGTGTCAACAAATTGGATAACATCTCTGATGTACAACGTATTACAAAAACACAAAATACTTACAAGTAGTAATATCAGCAGCATTGATGATAGCGACATATCTCCATAACCATAAAACTCTTCACCCTCAATTTGTGCCTAAAAAAAATAAATTTAACATTAGCTGCGTGTAGACCAAAGGAAACATCATGCTCCTGTGAAGATCCTAAGTTACACCTTAAGCTGGATGATACTTTCTCACAAGATATAACACTTTTATTGCAAGTAATGTAGAACAGTAAGGCTAGGTACACACTGGAGACTTTTCCAACAAATCCATTGTCTACAACGATTGTACCTACGACTGAAGATCTGACCGGTTGGGCGATTCATGCATACACACTGCACATCATTTACCTTCAGATCTATGCTCTTCATCTGGTCACTCATTCATTCATCCCTGCCACAATGATTAGTACCGCCAAATTATAGCTATGCACATGTCCTTACGAAGCCCATTAGCTTCTGTCACTCTGAAACAAAGTTTTCAGTCTCAGAACGAAAGAACAATCTATTTAATCTACAGCACACTCTACAATTAAGTCACTAAGACATGTTCATTGTTGGCATCGGCTGAAAAGACCACGGGGTAAATGTTTTAAGCGCCGATTTCTGCAAGTCGCCGGATTTCGGCGAGTTTACAGTGAAAATTTAAAGCGGTAATGGCTTTAAAGGCATTGTTTTGCAAAACAATGCCTTTAAAGCCATTACCGATTTAAATTTTCACTGTAAACTCGACGATTTCCGGCGACTTGCAGAAATCGGAACTTAATACTTTAAACCCATGACTCTGTAGTCTATGGCGGTCGTTATCGTGAGTACATACACACTACATGATAGGAAGGGGATTGGAACGAGATTATTAAACAGTACGACCAACCAAATAAAGTGACAATCGCCACTTTGGAACAATTGTCGTTCATCATGTGATTATACACACTAATGCGATATGTGGCCGTGCGGTCGTTTATCAAGTTATTGGCCCGATATTCAGCTGAAAAACTTCAAGTGTGTACCTAGCCTAAGTCACCACATTTATTTAGCAAATAGAAATTCCCATCGTGGACGAGATGTGAGACAGCTACAAGTAAGAATATGCCTTAATTTACATATAGGTTTAGGTATCTCAAACAGCCCTACATCTTAATCTACAGCTGTTTTTTTTTTACAACTTCCAGGTAGTTTTTCATCTACAGCTAAGTTCAGAAAAATAACAAACGTCTATAACATCACTTACAGCTAGGTGTAGGAATACTCCTGAACAGGTCTATACCGTTATCAACAACCGGTGTGTGACAAATTCCAGGACACTCTATACATTCATCTACAGCTATGTGTAGGACAGCTGCTAGCCAGAACTAAAAGTCTATTCTTTAAACTCTAAGAACTCTCCTAGGCAGTAATACACCTTCATCTACAGTTATGTAACGAACACCTCCTAGGCAGGATTATACCTTCATCTACAGCTAGGTTTTGCACCAAAACACAAAGCACTAAAAAGAAACCCTAACAATTTTTGCATTATACTATCAAATATGTTTATGAAGCTGAAATTATTAAAGTAATTTTACTGTATTTTGTATTTAAAACTTTCAAAGCAATTGAACTTATATACAACTATGGATCTGGTCACATAAAATATTACACATAGACTAAAAGCATCACTTACAATTGCAGAAAACACTCCACTCAAAGTACTAGGTGGGAAAATGAATTCGTAGAGTAATGTTATTGCTATAACAGAGCTATCATATGCAAAATCCGCTATGATTAAGGGTAGTAACGATGTCTGAAAAAGAGAAAACACAAGTGCATATTGTACACAAAAGTCAATGCTAAAAAAGTTAGTTTAACAAGTCTTTTGTAGAAATATACATGCCAAGTCCTACATCCGGAGACTAATAATTAATCTATATTTTGTTTTGACATTCTGTTAGATCTTTTCTCTTTGTCAATCTCTTCTGTCTCTGTACTATTCAAATCACTTAGATTTGTTTACAAAAATTGCTTTTCTAAGCTCCCCAAATACTTTTATCTACAGATAAAAATGCAATTGCAGCTATTTGACTGTTGTTTGCCCACATAGGTGCATTCCAATATTTTATATTTTTCAGTGCCTCTATGCAAGTTCTGTGAATGAAGATTTGAGTGATTGGGCCAGAACACTCCCACTTAGAACATAAAGTCCCATTTAAAAATGTGCCATCCTTCATCTTTTTCCCAATTGTAGAGTATTGTGTCTGTTACTGCATAAAATCATCTACAACAAACAACTTGATTCAAATTTACATTGACTCATATGTTGAGGGGAGTTGTATGACTCATAGTAAACTATATGTGGAGATAGTTTACTGTAGAAGACTAGTGATTGAGTCACCATGACAGAGTATCTGGTGGAAGTACCTGGATCTAGTAAACTATTTATGGTGGAAGTATACCCTGATAGACCTGTTGGGAAAGACAGGTTACCATGTAGTAGTTGGTGAAGATATTGAATGTTCGTAGATGCTCAGAGGTGGTGTTATTTCACCTGACACCTTTTAATCAAGGTATGGGACCCTGATAATCATCAGGTATGTAATGCTATTATCCACCTACTGGAGGAGATAGATCAGCACAGAGCTGTAACAAGAAATGTTGACTTCTGGGGCAAGAAAGAAGTGTGACGCCCCCAAACCCTCAATTTGAAACAAAATAATGTAAAATATTAATTCCCTGCACCCCTTTCATATTTGCAGCCCTTCTCGCACCGTCCTAGTTACAACCCTGGATCCACATGACAGGAAGGTTACCGAACATCTGCTATTAAAGAGTAGCAATGGATATCACATAACTTACCATCACAAAAAAGAATGACCACCGATCATGATGACTTTTTCCACGTCTGAAAATAAAGGCGATGACATAGACATAAAGGACAACGGCTGCTCCATACCCAAGAATATTAAAGATCTATGAGGAAAGATTTATGTTGAGTACATACCTATGCACTATTACGAAAAACTTATATCAGGATCCCAATTTAATTTTATTATTTTAAATTTCTAATTGACCACAACCAATTAAACAAGTATTGATGCTAGCGCTGGATAGACTCTAAAAATGTTGTACTTGACAAACATGGTGCTAAATTGAACACATAATTTATCTTGTAGAGAGATATAGAAAAATATGGTTCGGCTGCTGCTTTGACCTTAGTTCCGACAGTTGCAACAGAGTATTTGCATCTCACACCAGTGCAGGAGAAAGTAAAGACACAATTTTCAGAGCATATGCAGCATATTATGTGCCTCATTTAGATTAGGATGTATGTCCATTTGTGGGGATCAAATATACACTTTTTTACTGTACTGCACCTTTAGTTTAACAATACAGCATTGTCTATACTGTTTATTCAGTTCTGCTGTGGTGACTGTTATGAGTAGCAGTGGGCCATACCTACCTGCCACATTTTATGCTCTGACACAATCTTTTTATATTGTTTCTGTATTTTTTACTTATATCTAAGGCTGTGTACACACTACAGGTTGTTCACCCGATCATCTGACAAATCACATGATAAACGACCGTTCGGCCTGATATTGCAATAATTTGTACACTCCAACGAGGAACGATTATCGCTTCAAAGCACATCATATCGTTTCATTTGATTTTATAAACATACTATAAATATTGGTCAACGATGGAACGAGGCTGTTCCAATTTTGCAGTGTGTACGTACAAACGGCCAGCAGTGTCCATAGATCTCTATGGAGTTTAGTCACAATCATTTCAGCTGATAGTTATGACAGATGAAGAGCACAGATCTGAAGGTAAATCTGGTCAAAGGGGTGTGTACACATTGTATCGGCATGCTGATCGGGACTTTCAGTCGGTAGTAAAATCGTTAACGATATCACATCGGGAGAAATTTTCTGTAGAGTGTAGCCAGCCTTACACTTCATGGCAATAATTTAGCATTGTTTTTAAAATGGGGGGAAGGCTGTAAAAATTGTGAGCGCTTCGCTCTTTTGTTACAGTGATAAAGGTGGCCTGCGCACCACAGAAACGTCAATCTAGTTCATTAAATTAATAATTATTCAAGAAGTGCTGTTTCTCCATTTTACACCTGTATTTATAAATTTGTCGGAAGCAATTAGTTTTGTGTAGGTTAATCTGAGCTTTTCATTCGGACTCCTTACTTTCAGATGGCAATAGCTTTTAAATAGTACATACATATAATCTGTATGAGAATTGGCACGCAGAGAGGTATTGGCAAGGTAATTTTTTGGGAGGGGTAATTTTGCAGTTGCCATGTTTCACCAGAGGTGCTGTTACTAATCCTTGTCTCTTTCACTAGCAGGGGTTAACCTGCTACACTAGCTAATCATCTGCACCTGTTCTCTTATTATTTAAACCAGAAAAAATATTTATTAGATCCCAAACTATTAACACTTATTCTATTTATAGTCAATAGAAGTCTTTGTTTTCATTAGTCTTGTCTGGATTTAAAGTAGTTGTGACGAAATGAGCGTGATAAACCTGTGACCATTCGGTTTCTCATTTCTCACATAATGGGGATTATAAATACTACTTTTTATAGCCCATGCTTTTGTTTTCCAGCTCACCAAACTACAACTGCATTGTCCAATAACATGTGGTTAAAGGGACATTGTAGTCCAGTGTAAATATGTATATTGTGTATTGTATATTGATGACTTGCAGTAAGGTTGCTATTCATTGTCCTTAAACTGAAGCCAGGAGGGTTATGGGTAAAGATCAGGTGGTGTCCACAATACATTCATTCTCCCCCCTCCTTCCTCTACAGGAAGCATGGAACAGCTGGGGACCCTGTGACATCACAAAGTAGTGTAAGGGGTTAATTTTAGGAGGGGCTCACTGCTACCTTATCCTTGGAAGTAGGGGAAGCCAATTAGCATCAATTGTTCTCCTTAGGACTAGTCCAGACGTTCTGTCTGCATCCCAGCAGGGGACTTCTGTGAAAGGACAGCTCATCTTCACTGCCCTGTCCAAACCCCCTAGTCCTGTACTGGCCAATGGTTAAGAAGAATAGACCCAGGGGTTTGCCCTGGGAGGGGAAAGACTGTGGAAATTAGACCTGAGATATAAGGAACGACTCCAGGGGGGAGTGGTGTTCATTCTGGGATTTCATTCATGAATGTGTAAAAGCTAGGTTTGAGTTGTCGTTCTCTAACTAGAGTCTATATATGCAGCTGAGAGAGATCCATGGGTCGTGAAGTCTGGACAGCCAGGTGACTATATCTCCTCAAGCTATTGGGGTAAGGGAGAGATGATGTGGTAAATCTGTCTGGCATTTATTTACGGTGTGTACATAATATTCTAGTGTTGTTTGTATGACAATAAATATACTGTTGTATTTTTATAACTGCATTTTGCCTGAGTGACCATACGAATCCTAGAAGGTACTGGGTAGACTTCCCTGGCATAGGAAGGCACCCGTGGGTGGCCAGCCAGCGTGAAGTGGGTAGCATTGGGCCAGATAAACCCTGTATCTTCACAGTAGTCCATTTGAGGAGCAAATAAAGAAACCCCTCCCACCCGTCTCCAAAAATATATATAATTATATCTTATTTCTTGATCTGGTGTAGTCAAAGGGTACAATTAAAAAGTAGAAAAAAATCCAAAAACATGTTAAAAACCCCAAACAACAATATAAACTCTCCACTGGGCTCTGGTTAGCTGAGACTACATAACAATCAGATACATGACAAATCTAGGCTACATAATAAACTCACCACTCACTTTTCAGCACTAATGGAAGAGGCAAACAGCAAGAGAAGAAGAAGAAAGAAAACTTGTCAGGAAAAAGATAAAAAAGGGTTGTCAGGTGTATATTTTTATTTTATATGGTTGTTGCATTAGGTAGAGGTCTAAAAGACACCTTGCCGAATACACAGGGACCCTACAGAGGTGGCACTGTTGTCACCTCTTGAGGATCTTGCTTACAGTATTTCCCTTTTCACCTCTATGCCGAGGTATTTAAGAAAAGCCGCATGCACTTTTTCGGACTGGGGATCGCTGTAACTAGTAGAGGATGTTTTAAGGTGTACACAATATTTTAAAAGACAAATATTTTCATGATGCACAACTCAAAGCACAGAGATGTGCAATCTGTAGGTTGAGACACCAAGTTTGGTCCCAAAACCTGCTTCTTGGGTCTCCTGAAATACCTAACACAATAAATACTGTACCCACACTTATTGTGTCACATCAGGGTGCACTCACTCACCAGCAGAAAAGCCACCGAGACATCCAGGATGACCCTATGGCTGAATATAAACAGTATGGCAGTCATTACAAACAGCAGAAACCAGTAGAGAGGTATGTCCACCAGGGCCTGCCCAAGCCAGTACGCGGAAGGGAAGAGGCCAGAAATCCTCAGCTGGGAATGAGCTTTGATCTAGAAATGGAAAGTACGGAGAAAATACATAAGCCTTAGTAATTACTGGTCAACACCATAAAGCCCCCTCTTGCTATTACTTCAAATGTCAGAGATTCATACAAGACTGAGCAGAACTACTAATACAAAGTGACTTAAGCAGAAGATTCTGATGTTGTGTTAAAAAGCACACACATGCACACACATACATAACTACACACTCAATCGTCATTAGGAGGAAGTTATAAGGGAAGTTATAGCAGATATAGGGAGGTTACAGGAGACGTTTTAGAAGGAACTTATTGGAAAATGTATAGGAGTAGCTATAGGGGAGGCAACTGGAGAAGACAGGTTACAGTCATATATAATGGAGAATAGAGATGGGCAAACCAGTTTTTCTGTTTTTAGAATTCATTCAAATTCATTGCTGTCAAATTAATATGCAAATTGATTTACCAAAAATTATCTCAATAAATAACACCTACTGGGGAATCTGATAACCCCGTCCACATTTACAAAGCAGTGGTGACCAGCAATAGTCTTTTGTTGTAATGACAATAATACTCTACTATTATTAAGAGTTATATAACACATACATATTACACAGTGTTTTACAGGGAATATTTAATCATGTACATCAGTCCCTGCCCAAATGAAGCTTATGTAACCCCCTGTCACTGTATGTGATGTTAAGGTGCAGAGGCAGGCAGTGCACCTCCTCCTCTAGCCCTGGCTAGCACATGGATCCCTCTGGAAAATGACCAGAGGGATCTGGGCACATGCAGGTTTTTCAGCAAAGTCTCTTTGAAGGTGTCGGGACACAGGTGATTAACTTGGTGGTGCAGTGCAATAAAAGTCCCAATAAGTTGGGCACCAAACCATCTATATTACAAAACAGAACATATCCTCTTCACTCCAGCATGATACTTGATTGCAAAAACCTTTCCCACATCTAGGGAATTACTCTTCAACACATGATCTGGCATCATCTCTTTGTACTCTAAACTCATCTCAACCCTCCTAAGGGGGGATGATAACACTCTTCCTTGCATAGGCTCTGACACTCTAACTCTAGTGTACTCTCAGATCTTTCTACATTTTTCTCAGTGCTGCTGCACTTCATCTTATAGCAGTCCCCTCTCCAGGGCCGTGACTAAAGCTGTGCGACAGGGGCGAACGCCCATGGTGCAATGCTGAAAGGGGGCGCAATTTTGGAATATTTTAGGTTAATTTGGTTAAAATTGAGTGCTAGGGGGGCGGCATTTGTCTTTCTCGCCCCAGACGCTATAATTCTAAGTTACGGCTCTGCGGGCCCTCTCCTTAGAGGAATCATCACCAAACTTTAATGTGGTTCAGGCAGCGACCCCACCTTGTCATTGGGGTCCCCTCTTGTCACAACATTAATGTGGTCACCGTGCCTAGGACAGCGACCCACTATGTTGCTCAATGGGTTTTTTTCCCCTTTCAATGCTCTGTACAGGGGTTTCTTTCTTCCCTCTGATCCCTCTCTTAATTAGGGCTTTTTAATGCAGACACACTGCTACATACAAATGTCCTCTGCTGTCTCTTGAGTTCTCTTTACTCCCTCTCTTTAGCCCCGCTCTCTGGGCTTGAGGACCCCTCCCTTCTTTATATACAGCCATTCTGCTGCATGCAGCGATCCCCTTTCTCTATTGGCGGTCATGTCAGTTTTTTTTCCTCTCAAAGGCTCTTTCTTTATTATTAAGCTGCTCCTTTCTCTTTCTTCAATGTAGCTGCGCTGCACCTCAGCGACCCCCCCACAAACACTTCCTGGAGATGTACCCCCTAATTTGAGGACTCTTGTGCTCTGGTGTAGGGATTTCCCCAGGACTTTTCTTACTGTTTCCGCCGGCGGACCAACTCCAAGGCAATTCTGGGGGAGCCCCGGACCTCCTCTCCTCCGTCCCGGGTCCCTGGCTGTCACATCCTCCACTTTGCATACAAACCAATTAAATTGTATGTAGAGGGATTTTGGGATTCTATTCGCACTAGTTTGTTGAGGACTACAATGCTCGGTCAGATAATATTATTTATTTTCTCTTCTTCTCTTATAGGAGTCCTTATTCGTCATTGGAAATTATTATAATTGAGGTGCTACCAATCAGCTATACTTTATAACAACTGGAGTGAGGAGCAAAGAGCTGAATTGGGATATGATGCACTATGTAGTCCAATATATATATATATATATATATATATATATATATATATATATATATATATATATATCATTCATTATCCTGTAAACCAGGTCACTAGTATTATTAAATCATAACTTTTATTGATATAATAAAATTATTTAAAAAGTGCAGTGAAATATAAAGTGAAAAAGTGAAATAAAGTGATTTTAAAAAAATTGCTGTGTATAACTCTCTATCTATGAATTTGGTATAAAATAACGGGGTAGGGAAAGTCGCATAATAATTCCCGCTTCCTATGCTAGAATGTCTTATTAATGATTTGATTAAAGCTATAGTATTATTTCAAAATAGTTGACTATTGTATCTCTCAATAGCCTAATAATCTATTATAGGACGTCACCATATCTGATCATGAATTAACCGCAATAATTTTGTGACAGATTCCTATAGTATATCAATAAATTCAAAAAGAGGGTGTATACCCCCTTGCCAAAATCCTAAACTAACCCCAGCAAAAGACAGTCACAGTTTCCACTATAATAGTTAGACCATGAGTGTGGGTTTTACACAAAATGATCAAAGCTGGAATTTCTCCAGATTCCATTGTGAATGACTGGTAGTGAATTGGAGAGGAGAGAGGAGAGAGTTTATTAAATTAAAGTTTGTTTGAAGATTGTGTGGTTTTCTTTACTCTTTTGGTATAATGGGCAGTGGTCTTAGGGAGTCATGTTCATTATACGTCTGTGGTGTCAAAGTTTACAATCTTATCCATCTTTAACTATCCTTTTAGTTTTTACCGTAACCCCACAGCCCATAGTGTATCAGCATTGAGCTGGTAGCCTCTCAGGGGCACACTTTTTTCTCCACCCTCCCAACTCCCACACAAAAGCACCAAAATGTGGTCAGTGTGATTGTAAACATTCACAATGTAGACAATCACAATGCTAACATTAAAAAGCAATGCCGGGGAGTCCAGTGGCTATACAGTTGGCACTAGAACGTTACAACCCTTCCCCCCCCCCCAAAAAAAAATGAAGTTTAAAACTATCCCCAGCTCCCTCCCAAAACACATCCAATGCTCTGCTGATTGTGGATCTGGCAGATGTATAGCATTGCCCTTATAATGTATTGCCATTGTCGGAAATTAGACCACATCCCGACTAGTCTTGGTCTTTTTGTCCCTGTAGCAATGGAAACCCAGGCTCATGGTGTCCTAGTCAAGACTGTTAAGAGCTGGGGCTGGTTTATGATGAGAGGTTGGGCATATTTCCCCTGATTTATTGTGAATTTAGGATTGACTCTGATGTCAGTAGGGGTCATTTTCCTTTTTTTTTAAATTGAATCTGAGCAAAATTTTTCACCATGATTCCCAAGTTCTATACCAAAATTCATCAGAATTATCGGGGAGTTTAAAGCACAAGTTATTTTAGGAGCTATTGGGATAGGTTACACAAACAGTTAGTGGTGAATTTCTCCTTGACAGATGTAACATAACAGGATTATTGCTTCTTTGTGCAGGATAAATATAAAAATTCCAAACATTTTCTGTGATATTTCTAGAACGTCTAAACATTTTATTAATCAAAATAAAATTACTTCTCTATAATAGCTTCTGCTAAACACATTATCATATCATATAAGGATATCTTCATAAAAGAACCATAAAACAGTTACAATTTTTAGTAGTAATTGCTTAGCCACATAATCAGAATCCATTCTTATGCCCTTAGGTCAGAAACAAAACAGCCATAGCTCAGATACAATATTCCTTCACTCACCCTGGTGTCCTCGATGCTGCTCATTGCGAAATGGGGTGCCATACCACTGGCAAATGCCATATATATCATACTGATAAAAAATATGTACATATAGAACTCTTGTTCAAAATGCTAATAAAATGAAAGAAAAAGGAGTCAGCACAAGTATATTTCTGGTGGATCACAAAGGAAACACCTGGGGGTAAATGTATGAAGCTCCGGATTCTTCATCTCCGGCGAGTTCAGCGTCTTCAGCGCTTAAATTTAAAGCGGCGCTGCCTTGTAATTTACAAGGCAGAGCCGCTATAAATTTAAGCGCTGAAGATGCTGAACTCGCCGGAGATGAAGAATCCGGAGCTTCATACATTTACCCCCTGATCTTTAGTTTACGCCAGCAGTACAAAGAGGCATCTTTTATCCCTTTCACTTTATTACTTTAGAACTGAACACTTCTTGTAATCCTTCAAGGAAAAGCAAAAATTAGACAATTGTACATTACACTTGCACAAACACTATTTTGAAAACTATAAACTTATTTACTATTGATTAAAACAATTGATAATCTCCCCTGGTTGCTTTTCTCCTCATGTATCTATAAAAATAAAGCAGGATTACCGGAAACAAACATTAGTGCAGCTTACTCATACTCACAGAAAACACAGGGTTACTCCATATTTGGATGCGTTCCTTGGAGTTAAAGGTCTTCAGTAAGGCATTACTAATGATGTTTACGAGCACTGGTAGTCCATTCTGAGCTTGGGGGTTTCCTACAATGGTGTAAGTGTAACCCTACAGGGGTAAAAACAGATACTTATATATGAATATAAATAGCAGATGTGTCACCAGAATGCTAGGAAGAAGCTCTGGATAGGCTAGAGGAGATGGCAACGAAAAGGTTAGAGAGAAGCAATGGAAAGCCTGGAGGGAGGCATTGATACGGCTGGAGAAGGCATTGGAAAGAATGGAAATTATATTCTAATGAAGGGATGAGGCATTGGAAAGATTGGCGGAGGCATTGACTTGGTAGAAGAAGGCATTTGAGAGACTGGAAGAGACATTGGTAAGGTTGGAAATATCATGGAAAGCTTGAAGGGTTTGTTGGGAAGCTTGGATGAGGCACTGGAAAGGTTGGAGGAGGTATTGGAGAGGTGACATTGGAAAGTGTGAAGAGGCATTTAAGGATATTTTTAATATTTTAAGATTCCTTGCTCCATATCTTGGGGATGCCTTGCTATTGGAAATATCAGAAAATTACTTCTATTCTATGCCTATTATGAAAATTGATGACCTGACCTTCAAGGAAACACAAAGGACCAACTCAGATGACAAACTGGTAAAGTTATAATAAAAACAACCATTATTGAATGGAGCTTAAGAGGAAAACATCTGGTGAAGTGACCTTATAGGACAGATTCTGGTGAACTGGCATTACAGTGCATTAGCTGTACTGACCCTATCGGATAACATCTGGTGAACAGATCTTAGAGGACAATATCTTGTGCAGACAATCTCTGAGATTGATTAGAAAACAACTATTATTAGATTTTAATCTGGTAGTCTCTAGAAATTCCTTGAGAGAAGTTCACTAGTGAAATGTACTGTATTTTCTAAACTACAAATGCACACATATTTTATTATAATATAATGTACTGGATTGACAGTTAGGTCCATAATGCCCCAATGTTCTCTCCACAGATGGTTCTTCACCTCATTTTTTCGAGTGACTTCTATAGCTCCTCTGTATGTTGTAGTGTTTGTGTCGTATGGACCATTAATGACATCAATCACAATGTCCTGAGCTTTTACCGCAACAATGAAATCCTCTATAGGTGAACCTGTCTCAGAAATAACAGGGAACATGTATCAGGCGACATATATAGAATTGAAATAAAGAATTGTCTTCACATTCAAATACTTGGAATTTTAAAGCAATAAATAATATTTTTTTGGGGGGGTGTTGCTCAGTCAAACTGTTCCCTGTATACTATAAATTGAGAAAAAGGTATAATATTCTTGATCTATAATATTCTCGTTGACAAGTTCACAGTTTTCCAAAGAAGACATGAATTGGAATCTGATCTTGGCTCTCCTCCTAAAGAGGATTATTGGAAACCGATTAGAGATAGTGCTTCTATTTTGACCACTACAAGGAGACAGCATACAAACTTCATAAGATGTATGTATCTTCTGATCCACCCTGTTGGAGGAATTGTGGCCAAAGGGGAGATATCTGCCACATATGTTGGACTCGTCCCAAAATGTCTCACTTTAAGGATGAAGTAGATAAACTACTTAACTCTCTTTTTGAAATTCCATAAATAAAGATTCCCAGACATTCCTCCTCTCCTACCCTCCACAAAATCTAGACAAATATTCTATTAAATTGATGAACCACATCTTAATAGCAGCAAAATTATTCATAGTAACCTATTGGGGAAACAAAGATCTTCCTCCTTTAACATTACTTAAAAAAAAATCTGACATGTGAGTCTGGACCCCTTGCCTTTCCATTGAAGAATAAATTAAATAATCTCCTCCCATATAATACTTTTCTACTACCTGGATCCAATAATTATTAAGACTATTTTTTATATTACCTAACCCTCAATAGACTTCTTAGTAAGCTTTATTAATTCCATTTGACATTACACTTCTTCTACATCTTAATTAAAAAATATAACTTTGCATTAATATTCATCATTTTTAAAAACCTTTAAATAATCAACCATTTTTTAATATATTTATTGTATTAATAGAAAAATAAAATAAGTTCATTTGCCTTAAAATCTAAATGTTTATAATTTACTCTTGTTGAAAAAAAAAAGTTTAAAATAAAGTATGGGAATATATATTACTTACTGTAAATTATAAGGACATTTGAAGTCAGAGACACAAATACTTGATGCTTTATTTTTACACTGAAATCTAAAGTTGATATAGGACATGCCCTTCCCCAACTATAAATCTGTCCCCACATTTTAAATTTAGCTCTCCCTCCAAAGCAACATGGTTTTACCAAGGTGCAAAGTTACCAAAGTTTTTTTTTGCTTTACTTTCCTCAATGAATCATGCCCTTACTGTATAAAACAACATTCACTAGAAAAATAATGTTATATCATAATATATATATATATATATATATATATATATATATATATATATATCTAATATATAAATGCTTAGTGGCGTCTGTCTGTGTGTGAAAAAAAAAAAAACAAGTTGCAGCGCCACCTGCTGGGCGGAGTTATACACTGACCTACTAAATTCTTAGTGTGTGTGGGGAAAAAAATTCAAAAAGGGCTGAAATTTGGTAGGGCTCAAACTCATTTTCGTGAGGTAATTTTACCTCGTGAACACACATGTGTAGAGGCGTGCGTTAGTGTGTGTGTGTGTGTGTGTGTGTGTGTGTGTGGGAAAAACTATTTTCTCAGAAAGGGCTCATCCAATTGACCTGAAATTTGGTATACTGACATTATTTGACAAAAAAATTAGAATAGTCAAGTCAGTTAACTTCCATCATCCCCCCTTCCCCCCGTGGGAGGGGTAGTAAAAGCTAAATTTACGAGTTGAGGGGTCAAACTCATTTTCGTGAGGTAATTTTACCTCATGAACACACATTAAAAAGGCCGCTTGCGTCGGGAAGTAACGCTCTTCCCCTGAGGAGGCCTGGGCTAGGCCCAAATGCATGACAAGAACCTTTTTAAGACCTTAAGTAGCTTGATTTGACTAGAATACATGAGTATCATGCACGGGTTAACTTGTATATATATATATATATATATATATATATATATATATATATATATATATATATATATGTTGTGGCAAATATGCCTCTTTGCCACAGTTCCCCTATAAGGGATCTGAAGAAAACACAGCCAGTCTGCAGCAGCAGGCTGCAGACAGGGTAAAAGTTTCCCTGGGATCCTCTTTTAGCACACACACACACAGGTGTTCCACATGGGTGTGATTGGTTTGCTGTGATTTGTTTGTAGTGCTTGGGGTGGGTATAAAGGCACTGTCTGTATGTGTGGGCGGGACCACCAATGCCAGTAAGTGCCGGCTTGCAGACAGGGAAGTGATGTCTATCCAGATGTAGGTGGTGGGGATTTTTGTGTACTGTTACTGGATATGATTGCTGAACCAGCGTTGGAACCGTTTACCATCCTGACAACTAATATCCTGACAACTAATAAACAGTTAAATGGTTCAGCATACCTGTGTTGGATTCCTGTGAATGCTGTACTTTCTCACAATATATGTGTATATATATATATATATATATATATATATATGTATATACACATCACACATTCACAAAGCTTACTTTGCAGATTGCAAAAAACATGGATTCTTTGCCCAAAATTATATTAGTGCCACTATTGATTAAAACTACTGCAGTAGCTAAGCAATACTACTCAATAAAGTATATTTTTCATTAACTTTCTTTGTTATTGCCATCCTGTGATAACAGAAGATGTATGATCACATTTTACAGGATATTTTACAGGATATTTAAATGATCTGCAATGGGTAGGGAATGGATATTTAGGGGGATATTTAGGGGGTGATACCAGTTTATTGGGGAGCCTTTGTTCCACCACATAACGACCTGCTTTTTATGGTTTAATATACAAATAATAAAAATAGTTGCACAGGTGCATGGCTTGAAAATAGTAACGTGCTGCAGAGGGTTTTACCTGTGTTGTTATTGATCAGAAGTCTGGAATAGTATTTGTGAGTCTTGTCTCCTGCTCTCAGAAAATAAAGGTCTGGCTTCAGTTCCCACATGTGCATTGATTTGTAATTATATAATATTGCGGTGAGAATGATCATTGGGATAATGAATAGGAAGAACAGGAGCAATCTGAAAAATAGACTTATTAAACCTTTCACATAAAATGTCAACAGGGTTCAGTTAAAAACAAGAAGCATTATACATTTCAGGATCCATTAACAGAGGAGAGAAAGAGTAATAGAGAAAGCGACATATCTGGGCAGAGGGACAAAGGAGGCAAAAAGGAAGGAGGGATTGTGCTCTGTGCCTTTCAAATATAATGTCATTTTAAATCAGTTACTGATGCTGAATATTTCTGTAACTATATTAGGCAGGGCAGCCATCTTTCCCATTGTGATGTCACACATGTGCCCAGTGCTGATAGAAGACTTTCAGGCCCTGGTACAGCAACTTCTTGGGGCTCCTTCTATGGACCCTGAAGAGGGCATGGCCACAGGAGGTTGGTGGCTCCTCCCACTACACAGGCAGGCCTGAGCCCCAGTACTTTGTACCTGCTTTCCCCCTTCCTCCTGGCACCCGTGCATGTGCCACGTGTGCCATCTACGTTAATTTTGCCTAGCTTCAAATGGATTTGAGGAGAGAAACGGAGCTTATTTTGCTACTTGTCAATTATACAGGCACCACTTGTAGGTGCTACTCATTTCGCTAATCTTCAACTCCTCACCGGAGCTCAAGATCACCAAACCCCCTGGACTGACAGGTGGGAGTTGTCAAGCTGGGTGCATGTAATTAACAAATACCTTTATTTCTATTATATTGTGCAGTACCATAGAGCTTCTTAACCCTGTAACAGGATTAGGTTTTAATACAACCTCAGAGATAATCATAATCCAGTATTCTTAAAGTCAGAAAATTAAAAAATGACGCTTGAGAAATGCAGCCCTAGTTTCCCCTTGTTTTTCATAGCTATTATTGACAAGCAACACATCACAATTAGAAAAAGTTAAAATTAGTGGGGGAGGAGGCCCATTTGTGGTACAAGGTCATGTGTCGAGCTGGCATTTTTCAATCCATACACATGAGTCACAATTGCAAATATTCAGTGATCATACAAAGGGTCTACACATATGGGCCATGGAATTGCTTCTAATGACTCTATGGTCTATTTATGAGCTGTGCTGTATTTCACTATGTACTGTCAGCTGTTGGTATCTTTTTTTACATAGCCAATTCCTTCCTATCTGTAAGGCCATAGATCATCACTATGGATCAAAGTATAACAGGCCAGATACTCCTACATTGTCCTCGGTACCCAACTATATAGACTCTCACAGCACAGATTAGTAGCACATGATCTATATGTTAAAAGCAGAATACTAGTAAACTTAGACCTAAAGGAGACCTTTCTATACAAATGCAAGATTTATTTGCTGCATATAGTTCTCCTATGCCACTATAAAATATATTTGACATATGTTTATATATTGTGACTCATTATATTTAACAAATATATTATATGTTGTGATATTTATGTAGATGAAACAGAAGCCACTCACAGAGCTCGGAATCCTTTCATATCGTGCTTTAGGTTCAGGAAGCGGATCCTGGCCACAGCCAACACCTGCTGTCTCCACAGCGCCATCCCACTGACAGTGGCGTTACCGGAATCTGACATCAGCTGGATGGACTCCTCCGTCTCTGAGTTCAGAAATTCCCTGTCCTCCTCGCTGGTCATCTCCTGGTTGAATACAGCATAATCTGCAGCAGAAACCATTGTAAAACTGTGTTAAGTGCAGTGGTCACACTGACAAATAAAATAAACATTTCATCCTGGAGCAAAATATATTGTATTCTTATTCATAACCTACTGGCTCTACTGACTGTACTAGATTTTCTTTTATTTTACATTGTGTTTCAGTGTGTTCAGCCACATATAAGCCCGACATACCAGTAAAAACAATTAGGGATATTATTAAAAGTTGTGGAAGGGGTTTGTCTGCGGTAAAATAGGAAAAAAAAAATACCTTCACTTCTCATCCCATTTCAATTAATTATTTGTGAACAGATTCACAAAATGCTCTCCCGTTACTTTACAGATTGAACAATACCCCCTCCCCCCCAGATGGTGGCTGCGTGTGACCCCCCAATAATTCAGTCTTTCCAGACCTTGACGCAGATTCTACCTCCACTTTCAATCTCTGCGTCTCCTTCCAGCTTCAGGAAAACGTCGTTCAGCGTCGTCATAGACACTCCGTAACTCACAATGTTTTGTCCCACATGTCCGTCAAGATGGGAAAACAGATCTGCATGTTGTTAAGAGATAAGTTGTCAAAATTTAATGATCAGTTTTTCAAACCATGAAAACTTTTAAAATGAATCGTGTGACAAGTTGGCAAGGGCAGATTACATACAAGTTTAAGGGCGGTATTCAGGCATTTTAGTTTCACACTCTATATGAAGACGTACACCCTGCTGGTGTTAAGTTTTGCCGGCTCTAACCGCCAAAGGCTCTCCCATGAATTTGCATAGGGAGCCTGTTTATCAAGTATTGTGGAGGTACTGTTCTGTTAATGCCATCTCCTAATGATTAGTGAAAAAAATTATTTATTATTGATTACATTTTTTTTCAGCACAGTTCCTTTTAAAATAAATGGAGCTATTGGCCCACCTTTTCTTGGAGAGAATATGAGTGAAATGGGACAAATATGAGGCAGAAATGACCTCAGAGCGTGGTTGCATGTAAAGAGGGGAAGGTGTCCCCAAGTTCAGACAGCACTGAGAGCAACCCAGGAAGGGCTTAGAGAACACAATGAAAAAGTGTCAGAGCCCAAGGGAGAAATCACCCCTGCACAATGATTGATAAGTATAATAAGCAGGCTCCACTGATGCATATGAAGAGTATAAACATGTATTTTTAAATAAATTCTGTGAACAATATAATGCCTCATAAACTGTATGTCAGTTTTACCCTACACCTGAATACCATGATAAGTAGGCCTGATAGTGACAGTGTTTAGTGCTATTGTCTCTGTGTGATATTAGTTATTAAAGTGAAACAACCTTCTACACACTGGGAGACATCACTAAAATATTATCAAGACACTGTGGGGGGATTTCAATTGGCAGCGATCTGGCGCAAGGAAATAGAGGTGCGCATATTGCCAGTAATTACGATAGAAACTTACGCTCCTTTTTCCTCCTTTTGTACTTAAATCTCTTCCTCTGAATCCATCTGGGGGACACTGATATCATGGGTTGTATGAAGGCACATGGAGTTGGCACTTAAACAGTTAACTAACTAAACTTGCTGCTGACTCCTGCCCTCTGCAACCTTTACAGACCACAGTATAATACTAAAGCCAAGAAAGGGAAGTCAAACAATCAAGATCAAACAGCAGAAGAGCAATAGGGAAGGAATGCAGTTTCCCCAGATGGATTTGGAGAAAGACATTTAACGTAAATACAAAAATCCTCTTTTCTCAATCATCCAATCTGGGGGACACTGCTACCATGGAGACTTTCTAAAGCAGCCCTTAAGGCTTTGACTGCCCAGCACGCAGAACTGCGGCCAAAACTGGCATCCGAGGACACAAACACATTCAATTGGTAAAATTTAGTGAAAGTATGGACAGAGGATCAGGTAGCCGCCCAGCAAGCTGATCCACAGAAGCCCCATGACATGTGTCACAGGAGGCCCCTACCAAATGGGTAGAATGTGCCGTGAGCCTAACTAGCACAGGCCGGTTGGAGTTCAAATAGGCCTGCCTACTGGTGATTTGATCCAAAGAGCAAAAGTTTGCTTGGTGGCCAGCTACCCCGTTTTATGGGAATCGTATAGAAAAAAAGACAGAGTCAGTTTTTGCGACAAGACGAGGTCCTATCTACAAATATATACGCAAGGCCCTGACCATGTCCAAGGAAGCCGATGACCACAATGTCTTGATTTATGTGAAATCCCGTAACCACTTTTGGTAGAAAAGAAGGAACAGTCCGAAGGACTGCCCTATCCTCATGAAACACAAGATAGGGACCCTCCAAGCTCCAACACCCAGCGAGCCAACACTATAGCAAACAGGAATGACACTTTCCACATCAATAGACGTAGTTCCGTAGAACCGAGTTGTTCAAAAGGAGAATTTTGCAGGACATCAAGATCTAGAATGAGATCCCAGGGAGCCAAAGGCGGAACATAAGGAGGTTGAACATGTAACACCTCCTGACAAAACCATCTCAAATCTAACAAGGTAGCCAGGCGACGTTGGAAGAAACCAACAGAATCGAGACTTGAACTTTCAGGGAGCTAAGTCGAAACCCAGCTTCCAGCCCATCTTGCAGAACAGCCAGGAAACGGGACATCCTAAAGGATATCGGATTGCAATCTCGCCGCTTACACCACCTGATATAGGCACAACACAGCCTGTGATATATGCAAGTTGAAACTGGTTTCTTTGCCAGTATCAGGGTATCCATTACCCTGGAGGAAAATCCTTTGGCTCACCAGAGACTGGCTTCAACAGACATGTCGTTAAAGCCAGCCGAAGTAAGTCCTGATGATAAAACGACCCCTGCCTGAAAAGGTCGGCCCTGAGGTCGAGGGCCCACGATGGTGCCATTGCAGAAAGTTGGCGAGTCAAACACACCTGGGGCAATTTGGTGCCACGAGGATCACATGAAGAACTCCCATCTTTACTCATCTGAGCATGCACTGAATAATCGGAATCGGTGGGAAGAGGAACCCCAACCGAAACTACCATCTCATGATCATGACGTCTATTGCAACCGCCAAGGGATCCCTGGTTCTTGCTCAAAACCTAGATACCTAGCAAATGTGCCAAGACGCCATTGAATCCAGATCTCTAGATCAGCTCCTGAAATACCTGAGGATTCTCCCGGGAGAATTGCATGCCTGCTGAGATTATCTGCCTCCCAATTGTCCACTCCAGGAATGAATACTGCCAAGATTGCTTGGACAAAGGCATCTGCCTTCGTCCCAAGATCTCGGTTGCCACTAGCATGGCGCCTACGCCTTTTTTTTTTTTTTTTACTTTTTATTTTTAACAGCAGATATGTATAAAGCACAACAGTACATGTCATACATAGTATCCAAGTACTCGGATTACAAAATCAAAGATTACAGGTAAGAAAAGTAAAAAGGTAAAAAACTTAAAAAAAAGTACAAACCGAGATGGAATTAGTTACAGATCTACAAAGTGAATGTTAAGATAGAAAATTATCCTAATTCTAATTGTACGTCCTGTACCATTGGACATATCCAGCAAATATAACAAGCTGCCATGAATTTTTATTTTTTTTGGGGAGGTACGGGGGGAAGTCAGGACAGGGAGGGAAGGTGCCTACGCTTTTTGTTCCTCATGTATGCCACGGCTGTGTTACTATCCGATTGTAGACGACCGTTTTCCTTGGAGGAGAGCTTGAGCCCCCCGAAGAGCTAGATACATGGCCTCCAGTTCTAGAAATTGATAGTTAAGTGATGCCTTCCTGCTGGACCAAAGTCCTTGCAGGCGAAGATTTAACACACCGCCCCCAGCCCTGTACACTGGCATTCATTGTTACCAGGGCCCACGACCAAGGAACAAAGGACTGAGCCATTGTTAAATGGCTCTGATTCAGCAACCAACAAAGGGAATCTCTGTGGAGGGATAGATCCATTGAGTGTCGAGATTAACCGGAGACCCCGACCATTGCCTTAAAAGATCCCACTGGAAGGCGCGAGAACAAAACTGTCCATAAGGGAGCGTTTCAAAGGTCTATACCATGAACCTTAGGAGCTTCATGCCTCTTTCCTGGAAGGCCAGAAAAGAGTGAGAATTTGTCTTACCAAAGTCTGTAGAGAGCAAGACTTTAGCTCGGGACACCTTGATAACAAGATTGTCTAAGTAAGGGACAATGTTCACTCCCAGACCTCGCAGGCGTGCGGCCATAACTGTCATTATCTTCGTGAATAATCTTGGAGCAGTGGAAAGACCGAAAGGAAGCACCTAAAATTGTTAATGGGAGCTTCCCAAATGGGGACATGGAGATATGCGTCCCGGATATGTATGGACGGCAGAAACTCCAGAGGTTCCAAGCCGTTGATCACTGAGCGGACCTATTCCATGTGGAATTTGTCCACCCAAACATGTTCGTTTAGATTCAAGATTGGCCGAAAAGAACTGTCTGGTTTGGGAACTAAGAAAATATTTGAGTCATACCCCCAGCCTTTCTGTGTCTCTGGGACTTTGCAGATAACAACTGCGGAAAGACCAGCTGCGACAGAGAGAAGGATCGCCTCTCTTTTTACCAGTTCTCGCGGCAAAGAGGTGACATAGAACCGAAGAGGAGCAGGTCCTACCAGATCCTTTGATGTAGCCTCTTGACATAATCCCCAACACCCAACTGTCTCAGGAGGATGCCGCCCACTGCTCTTTGAACAACTGTAGGGGACCTCCTTACCCCCGCAGCCGCGAGGAGAGGGGGGTTTCTGTCATGCTGTTGGTTTGTCCAGTGGTTTAGTTGCCGAACGTCTCGTGGAAAGGGAACCTCTGCCCTTGTGGGAGTAACCCTGTGTAGTAAGGGAACTGCCTCTGGTAGCGAGCTGACCTCTGGGTGCCAAATTCTTCGAAAAGGGCTGGCGAAAGCATCCAAATTTTCGGTGTTTGTGGTCTGGGCACATTGACTGTTGCCTGGCATATCATGTCTTTCAATTCTGGTCCGAAAATAACCAATCCAGAGCATGGAAGCGCCGCTAAGGACTTCTTAGATTCCACATCCGCATTCCAGGAATAAAGCCAGAGGGTCCTCCTAGCCGCGATCGCAGCTGCAGGCACAGAGGATGAAATGGAGGCAGCATTTTGAGCAGCCTCATAAAGGTAAGCAGACGCTTCCTCCAAATGTAGTACCAGTTGTCACGGTCTCAAGGAATCCACGAGTCTTTACGATGCGAATCCTAGGATCTGCACATTTTAGCGTTACACTAACAGGGCGCGGAGTCTAACGAGCAGATGGTGTTCGCCAGGAACTGCCGCAAAGCAGTATGGTCTTAGCTGCGTCTGCTCGCAGGTCACGGCCCCTGCCAGAGTACTGAGCGAGACCCTCTTGGACAGGCAGGAGAGTAGAGGAACGTTGATAGAATTGTCAGCCTTGCAGACAAATAAAGTAGCCGGACTTGAATAGAGTGTCAGCTTGCAGACAAGTACAATAGAATAGCAGGTACTTGAATAGAGTGTCAGCCTTGTAGACGAGTAAAATAGAATAGTCGGTACCAGAGTGGAGTGTCAGCTTTGCAGACGAGTAGAATAGCCGGACTGGAATAGAGTGTCAGCTTTGCAGACGAGTAGAATAGCCGGACTGGAATAGAGTGTCAGCTTGCAGACAAGTACAATAGAATAGCAGGTACTTGAATAGAGTGTCAGCCTTGTAGACGAGTAAAATAGAATAGTCGGTACCAGAGTGGAGTGTCAGCTTTGCAGACGAGTAGAGTAGCAGGTACTTGAATAGAGTGTCAGCTTTGCAGACGAGTATAATAGAATAGTCGGTAATTGAGTGGAGTGTCAGCTTTGCAGACGAGTAGAGTAGCAATTACTTGAAGAGATTGTCAGCTCTGCAGACGAGTATAATAGAATAGTCGGTACCTGAGTGGAGTGTCAGCTTGCAGACGAGTAGAGTAGCAGGTACTTGAATAGAGTGTCAGCTTCGCAGACGAGTATAATAGAATAGTCGGTACCTGAGTGGAGTGTCAGCTTTGCAGACGAGTAGAATAGCCGGACTGGAATAGAGTGTCAGCTTTGCAGACGAGTAGAATAGCCGGACTGGAATAGAGTGTCAGCTTTGCAGACAAGTAAAATAGCCACTTCTTAGATACCCAAAAGGCAACTGAGGAACAGGCACTGAAGGTTTGCAGGAAGTGCCTTTTTGAATTAGGCGCCAGGATTGCCTGGCCAATAGGAGGACAAACCCAAATCCAAGATGGCGGCACCCAGGACGGAGCGGACCGTCGGAGGCAGGTAAGTTTGCCGGGGGTCGGGTAAGCTGCCCGATACCCCGGCGCGTGACACCAGTGGTAGTAATTCTAAGTACTGTAACCATGCAGATAACGGATCAGCCCAAGTTTCCATGGCTCTGGCAACCCAAGCTAAAGAGAACTATGGGGCAAAACGGGGTTTATGCTTTTACGAATATAGCCTTGAGGAACCCCTCTATTTTCCTGTCTGTGGAATCCTGAAGGACCGCCAAGACAGCGACTGGTAAGGTGGTGTGACGAGCCAACCTAGTCACTGGTGTGTCAACTAGGAGATGGTGCTCCCAGCGCACCACCTCTTGTTCCTGCTGAGAGTTGAGGTTAACAAATCTGCGGGAAATAGAAATTTTCCGATCTGGTTGGTTTCAAGCGGATTCTCCTGGACAAAACCATGTTAAAATGCAAGGGGTGCAATTTAGTATTTTGTTTTACACATAAGTTATAAATACTGACAGTTTTTTCATGTAGCACACAAATACTTGATAGCTTATTTGTACAGTGAAATTTAAATATTTGTGTGCTACTTGAAAATACTGTCAGTATTTAACTTATGTGTAAAACAGAATACTAAATTGCACCCCTTGCATTGTAACATGGTTTTGTCCAGGAGACTTAAATAGGAAGTTTCTTAAGTTAAGATTCTTAATGAATCAGGCCCCATGTTCTTAAGATACCTAGTCTTCCATTTCTAAAAAGTTCAAGGCCTGATGGACCGCCAGAACTAAGGCCTGTATACCTTGGTTCCTAGAGGTTTCATCCCAGTCTCCAAACTGGGTAGAGTTAGAATCCTCTACCAGTTCCCCTTCCTCCTCCGAGGATCTATCAGAATTTAAAACAGGAAGAAGGGACTGAGAAGATTTGTGACACTTGGCTCTAGAGAATTCAGAAACCGATTTTATCGGTCTAGGTGTTTCCCTAAGAATGATGACCAGACGGGTTCCCCTAGGTGACCTGAGGAGAGATAGTGAATACATGGCCCGCCCCTCCCCCTGTCGATGCCACTGATATAGAAGCTACATTCAGGCCCCCAGAGGATGCTGTACTTGCTGCTTGGCAGTTAATAAGCTGGGCCAGCATTCTGACTGACTGTGCCAGTGAAGCCACCCATGCCTGTTCCTCCACTGCCCGTGTGGTGCTCCCCTGTTCATGCCCATCCCGGGCCGCCGCTTCACACTGTGCACAAACTGCCCCCTGGTCCAAATGTCAGACTGGAAGCTTGGCTGTACAGTTGGAGCATGAATAAAAAAAATTAACCCGAACAGTCTTCCCCTTGTCAGACATAGTGATAACGTCTATCAAATTAATAATAATAATATACAGAACAAAGTGCAGGCAACAATCACACACAGAACTATTGTACAATAAAATATACGTTTTCTGTCCCTGGCTAGAAGCCCCAAAACAGTACCTTACAGCTATACTTTGATATCTAGTGTGAATATGGCATGCATGCCACCTTTCAAAACCGGGGAGAAGTCATGTGACAGGGGGGTTGGAGGGGGCCCCGCCACCACTATAAAATGCCGAAATTCACGACATTGAATAGTGGGGGCGGGACTTAATGAAGCGATTAAGACCTGCCCCTGCCATTTCATGCCGTGAATTTCGGTGAGTCCGGGAGGTTTGCATACTCTTCCAGGAGTCCAGGCGGAAACCCAAACCTCGAGAGCCTATCGGGAATTTCGGGAGAGTAGGCAAGTATGGAATATGGGTTATAGGAATACTTCTAAATTAAGTAATCTGAGAACCAATTAGTTGTTTTTGTTTTTTTCTTTTTTACACAATGTATACTAATAGGTTGAATGTATAGGTACTTAGCTCTGCTATTAGCAATGAACTTAGTAAGGGGCAGGATTGGTGAGGAAAAGAGTCAGAAACCGCCGTTTTGACAGTTATGGCTGTGCGGTGCTGCTCAGGATCCGGTCTTTTCTGTCAGTTTGTCAGCAGTATTTTCCGGCGCCGGGGCATACCAAAGTCGTGGGAGACTCCTCATCCACTCCCCACACTTATTCAAGACTTTCCAAATGCAATTGTTATGCGGAGCTTCGTTTCTGAAGCCCGATTGCAGCAGTAAGCATGTTCCCCTGCAATTTCAGACTCCTTTTCCTCCTGGTCCCAATCTCCGTTTGGTGTGGGGATACAAGTTCCCCCTCCGCCTCAGCTGGGAACTTGGTATCTCCCATCAACATGTCTGCCCTCCATGCAGTGTCTCAGCGCTCTTTGCCTACCGGCAGTGAAATGCACACTGACAGCCACGCTTGTTTAAGCGGCTGTCACTGAGTCTGCAAAGCAGGCAGTAAAAACTGAAATTAAGTTACTTGTTCACGGATGGAAAAAACTTTCGTCCTAAGCTAATAGATAAATTTGCTGCCCACAGCACAATTATCTCTGACTATCCTAGAGATAAATAGAGAAACTAAGAATAAAAAACTTCAGCAAGTATTACAGAGCAGTACAGTGTCAGCCCAACTCCTTGGGCACTTAAACTACATTGAGGTCTTTAGGGGTTGCAGAGGGGAGGAGTCAGCAACAAATTTAGTCAGTTAACTGTTTAAGTGCCAACTCCATGCGCCCTCGTACAACCTCATGGTAGCAGTGTCCCCCAGATAGGATGATTGAGAAATGAACATAGATTTCTGTCAAATCTCCGCCACGAAATATGTCTGGCGGACGTTCTGGAGACACTAATTGAATTCTCCCCTGTGTGTGTGAATAGTGATGTCATTGTAATGCTATAAGTTGATAATTAATAACTAGAATGCATTCTAAAGAAAAAAATAGTTGCTTCCCCTCTGATGTCACTGGTTCCTAGTGAGTGGATTTTTAGATTTAGAAATGTAAAGCAGCTGCCAGCCTGTTATCTAAATCATACTGCTCTGTTTGAACACATGATTATATCTACCATTCATCCATGAAACATATTTTCCCTGCACAGGTGTATTTCAGTTTTTAACTGACCATATATTATTTATTTACTATATATTACAGGCGTATATTACCCGGAAAGACATCCATGTTCTGGAAGGGCAGAGTGAATGTTAGCTCCTGTTCAGTCTTGGTGGTAAGTTTAGCACTGGAGATGTGTTGTTTTATCATAGATGTCATGACTTCCGGATCACACGATGGCGAAACCTGCATCCTGGTCATAGATATGTGGAATATAAGTACTAGTATTGTAGTAAACACAGAAAGGTGTAATTATTAATCATTTAATTCTAATAGCAGCAACTTAGCAACCAATCAGACATCAATCCAGCACAAGTTGTACTAATGAAACTACACTTCTGATTGGTTGCTGTGGGTTACAGCCAGGGTTGGATACTCCGACCCACCAGAGAGCTGGGGTATCCCCTGGTAGGCCTCGACACCTGATAAATCCGCCCCTTCGTTGGTGGGGGGAGCAGGTACTTTTGAAGAAAAAAAAATTACCTTATCGCTGCACTGGCGCCCCTCCTTCCAGCTCCCTGTTCCGTTCGCATTGAATGTTAGGTGTGACATCATCACGTCAAGCACAACATTCAGTGCGGAACGGCGCAGTGATGAGCCAGCACGCAAGAAAGAAGTCAGAAGACAGAAGAGAAGAAAAGAGATGAAAAAAGCCAATAGGAAGGTAAGTAAAGGAACGAAGGCAAGGGGAGGAAAGCAGAAAGGGACAGAGTGATGAAGAAGGGGGGGCAGAAAGGCATATAGTGATGGAAAGGGGGGAAAACAGCATGGCACATATTTATGAAGCGGGGGGAGCAGAAAGGCACATAGTGATGAAGAGGGGGTAAGCAGCATGGTACATAGTGATAAAGAGGGGGGGCAGAAAGGCCCATAGTGATGAAGAGGGGAGGAAAGCAGCATGGCGCCTAGTGTTGAAGAGGGGGGGGGCAGAAAGGCACATAGTGATGAAGAGGGGGGCAGAAAGGCACAAAGTGATGAAGAGGTTGGGCAGAAAGGCACAAAGTGATGAAGAAGGGGGGCAGAAAGGCACAGTGTGATAAAGAGGGGTGCAGAAAGGCACAGAGTGATGATGAAGGGGGGAAGCAGAAAGGCACATAGTGATGAAGAAGGGGGGAAGCCGAAAGGCACATAGTGATGAAGGGGGGGAGCAGCATGACACAGAGTGATGAAGGGGGAGGAGCATTGCACAGTGTGGTGAAGGGGGACCAGGTGAAGGGGGGAAAAGCAGCATGGAGGACGCAGTGTGATCATAAGGAGGCACAGCGTGGTGATGATGAAGGGGCACAGTAATGTGTATGTGATGGCACATGGGGCTTGTGGCAATGTAGTGTGTGTGATGGCACATGGGGCTTGTGGCAATGTAGTGTGTGTGTGTGTGTGTGTGTGTGTGGTAGGTGGTGGGTAATTAATTGGTGCTCTTTTGTTTGTGGGGTGATGGTGGGGCAATTTAAGTTTATAGTGAGGACTATTAATTTAAGATGGGGTGATTTGGGAGATATTAATTGAATGTGGGGATGAGTTTGGGGAGAATGAGGTCTATTCATTAAATGTGAATATGAATTATTAAATGGCAAGCAATGGTTGCGGGAAACAGGTATATTTATTAAATGTAAATACTATTAATTAATTTATTGCTGGGGCTGTTTCGAGGGAGGGGAATAGGTTTATATATTAAATGGGAATACTATTATTTTAATGTTGGGGCTGGAGGAAGGCCTAATTATTAATCGTGGGTGCTATTGATTTAACGACGGGGTTGGTTGGTATATTAGAAATGTGCCCATTTTTTTTTCAGAATAGGGCCCCAAACACTCCAGGATCCAGACAAGCCGCAACTAAACAAACCAGCAGCCACTGGTGGTGAAAGTGACAAGAACAGGTTGGAGAGGGCACTGTTCTGATTCTAGTGGGACAATCCTTTGGTGACTGTTCTGCCCAATCTAAGGGGCAGGCCAAGACTGTATACTCTTTATATACGCACCGCATTCTTTATATACTACACTACGTTGCTAGCTGTCCTTTGTGGGCTTGCCACACCCATTCTAGTAGTTTGGTTAGGCCTCTCTTGTGGCTGGCCACACCCCCTCTGGTGGGCCCGTACCATTGTAACCCCCGGGGGGCCCTTCATGTCCCAGTCTGACACTGGTTACAACAGCTGTTTCCTGTACATCGTTTACATATATTTTCCCAAGTGTATTTAGTAAAACTTGCAGAAAGGCACACGCAGTCAAATAATATAAAGTCATATTTCCAGATTACAAATAAATAAATCTTTCCATTTTTTGTTTAGCAGCTAAAATAACAGATATGTCACCTCAATTTCTCGTCTTTATTTTTGACCTCAGCAAAAACTCTTTTTCTTATAATATTGGACAGGGATAGGCAACCTGTGTCCATCCAAATATTATGAACTGCAAATACCTGCATACACTGCCAGTCTGTGTTCTGGTATTCCATGTTCTTACCTCAAGTGATACCCGATTCCCCACTTTCTCTTCAGAAACAGAGATGTACCCACACATTTTAGCCTTCCACTAGAGATCACAGCCTTCCGGTCTAGAGACAAGAGCACGTTTGCACATTACTACTTGTATTGGGAATTTTTACGTCTACAACAGATTGATTTTAACAGGTTATCAGCGCTTTTAAAGCGGCAATACCTGGACCCACTGCCTGGATTACATTATACAGGCAGTGGGTGCAGGTATAGCCACTTTAAAAGCCCTGTGTCTATTAGAAATAACGTAATTTCTTCATGTAGAAATTAGTGAAAGTCACATTTTCCATCTGTACATAATTAAAGATGGCGGACATAAAGACTGCCTGGTATATGGTAAGTTGATATTGTCATGTGGTCGCAGATATAGTTTTTGGTGTTATTTTGTAGTTATAAAATAAATGTCAGTGCTGGTGAAAGCACTACCAGCGCTTCTGTTCTATACAATCTTTGTCACTGATAGAAGTTACTTTGGACTCCTGAAAAGCCTGATATCTGAGATTATTAATTTACCAGTTTCTGCTTGAACTCTGACTCTGTCCTTGGCAACCAGCATTACTACTCCAACTCAGCTTTTTGGAATCCAGCTTACTTTGAATTCTTCTATGAGTACTGCAACTTGAACATAAAACTGCTTATATGAAACAATTGTTTGCTGGCTAGGAAAGAAATCTTTCTTTCTCACTCTACCTGCTGATATTGCACTCAGGAGTTCTGGGTTGTGCTTTAACTTTTGCTACCTTCAGGTGATCATGAATATTGGCTATCCTTCATTACCAAGATTGCATCTGTGAGCACTATTGTCTACTATCAGAACTGTTATAATCCTGTTTTAAGTACTACAGACTGTCAGTGTCTCTGAAGATCTTTAAATACTACAGCTGTCTGAGACTGCATTACTAGAGACTTTGTTCTGTGCTCATTAATTAGTTGCAGGCTGTGTTTCTGTTATGACTCTGCCTATATTTTGTATATGGCAGCAGTACCTTAAATCCACCAGAGGTGCTGCTGTTCTGCTCCTGAACTTTACACCATGCCTGTAGGAGTTAATCTCCTTGCCTGATTAGAACTGCACCTGTCTCACAGCTTCAAATACCTGTCTCAATCTGTGCTCTGTGCAGTTCATTGTTTATCCCTGGCTGCTGCTTGTTTCTCCCTGTTCCAGTGTTTGTTCTACTGCTGCTTGATCTCTCGTTCTGACCTCGGCCTGATTACCAGTTTATGCTTGTTTGCTTGTGACCCTGAACTCTGCCTGCACACTGGCTTCTGCTTGAACTTTTGTTGCTCAGACCTCAGCCTGGTCACTGAACTCAGCTACACTGTTTGCTTCCCTGGACAAACTCGTGCATCATGGCAATAGGGTAACTTTATACTTGTTCCTGCATTTTAACTATATTTGTCATTTGCTTGGAACCTGTTGCTCTGTGGACTTTCCTGCCATTCATCACACCTGTTCATATTTATGTTTTGGAGTTATACCTGTTTATGCTGCAACCTAAGAATATGCATATTCCAGGAACTGAATCCTTGTTCATACATTGTGCCGGAATAAAGACATTTGGTTTTTATACTTCTGTTGCCGCTTTCTGACTTTGCTAGGAATCCTAAGTTTCCATTGTATTTTATCATCAATTATTCTGGATATTTTCAACAAATTCACAGTTGTTTGAACCTCTCTCCTGCCTCTATCTTGCATTAAATTATCTAACATTGACTGTGGCTTCTTGGATTGATCAAACATTGAGTTTCTCACCTGAAAGAATGTCTGCCTCATCCATGAACTGAGTGCTGAGAAGTGTGGCCCGATCTGCCTTCCTCTCTTTTAAAATGGCCCATACCTGGTGTCTGGAACACGGGTCAAGACCAGCAGTCGGCTCATCAAGGAGCAGAACCTGGAGGATGGACGAGCATTACCCTAGCATATACTCTGGAGGTAATATACAAAGGGCAAAATGGTTGCTTTGCAATACAAATATACCTTGGGAACTGGCATGAGCCTTGATTCATGATTCTAGAGTTTCATGGGAGACACAAGTTTGCAAAGGTCTACTTGAGGGAATATATACCCAAACAGACTGAGAAAATCGCATCAAACTGCAACTTCTAAAAGACTTATTGGAATGACTTGCAGGATACTTAATAC
This sequence comes from Mixophyes fleayi, assembly GCF_038048845.1. Classification (NCBI taxonomy): domain Eukaryota; kingdom Metazoa; phylum Chordata; class Amphibia; order Anura; family Limnodynastidae; genus Mixophyes; species Mixophyes fleayi. The sequence goes on along the minus strand of NC_134407.1, from coordinate 202,801,467 downwards.
CTGTAAACTTGTTACATCTCAACTCCCAACTGTCCCTGTGGAATCTCCTTATATCCAATAATATGTGGGACTTAGGAAGCATTACCACTTACATCATGCTAAAGTGGAACGCTAGATTAGTATTATTTAATGAGGTTGAGAATTCAGTTCTTTGCTATATATTAAATACCAATCTATAGTGTTTGTCGGAATTATTTATAAGGAGAGTCCCATGCTCTTGGGCCTTTAGAAAGTATTTTTCTTACTCCTCAAGAGAGATTAAACTTTTAGGTGTTAGTGGTTAACAGGCTCCTGTCTGTGTTTCAACTACGTTAGTTGGTACTCTTTAAGGTGTTAGGAAGATTAAGGTTAAGTTTGGTTTGGTTAAGAGATGCAGGAATATCTAGCTGGAAATGGATATATAGGGTGGGTTTAGGGCTAAAAAGTTACTATGATTTATGTATTAAATCAGGATTAATTATGGTTGATTTCGCAAATCTGAGTGGGATTGATAGAATAAATAATCACTATTTACAGGAATATGTTGAACCATACAAATATATTATGTGTGATTTTATAGATATGGTAAAGACACTAAATCACTACTTTATGTTACTATACGCATTTCTCTTTATTAATTTAAACAGGACTGCGTGCTTGGTGCAACTGTGAGTGTTAAGATATCTAAATTGGTAACCCTATGGTATGTACAAGATAATGGCTATAGATGGAAATGTAAATAGTATGTAAGGGGGCTCAATGTCAAAAGATCTCTTATTTCAAGTGAAGTTAAAAAATATAATCCGGACATAGCATGCCTGGTTGAAGCTCATTCGGTGGGTGGCTTCATTTTTGTTTTCAAAAAGCCGTGGGTGGGATGGACCCATTCAATCCACTCTTCCAACTCATGAGGGGTCTCTGTTCTAAACAAGAGATGCCCACTTTTTGTGACGAACCAAGTGCAAATTGACTCTTATGATCTCTATGTGTTAGTGGATGACTCCCCACTTATTTTATTGAAGATTTATATTCCTCCCCTGTTTAATAATGATATTCTTAGCAACTCGTCTACTTTTATGGCCTTTTTCACCAGACACGTCGATGATTTGGATGGGAGATTTCAACAATGTAATGGACAGTAACCTTAATAGGTGTAGGGAGCCCACGACGAGTACTAAATCAGGCCCATCTACTGTACATTTGCCAAATCAATAGCGGAGATTCAGACCACAAAGTGGATGTAGATTCTGGAAACTTAACCTCTTTTGGCTCACTTTAGTGCTGGAATGGGATGATTATTTCGGGGACAATATACAAGTAGTCAGACCTCCAATGTTATGCTTTCTTTATTGGTACCTTAATCAATAGCGTTGCAGATCAAAAATAAAATTTGGAAGAGATTGACGCAGCACTAGCACCTTACCCGTATAATAAGGCCAGGTACAGATAGGCTACCAATGAAACTGTATAATACATTTGGGTCTTTCTTTATTCCTAAGTTACTTGAGACCTTTGTCGATCTGTTTAATGCAGGTGAATTGCCTCTATCTATACCAGAAGCTTTAACGGTTGAAAGCCAGGACAGGACCCACTCCTTCCCGAATCTTACCAACCAATACCACTATTAATCACTGACGTTAAAATATTGGCCAAACTGCTTACCATCTGGTCAAAATAGCCCAAATAGTCCGCCCAGGCCAGACTGGATTTATGTTGGGAAAATCAACAACAATAAACCTCTGGAGGTTATTTACCCAATTACAAATGGGACTGCCACCTGATGCTGAGGCGGTGGTTGTGTCAGTGGACGCAGCCAAGGCCTTCCATTCAGTGGAGCGGTGCTTGCTTTGGGAAATTATGAAAAATTGGAATTAGTTCTAAATTTATAGACTGGGTAAAACTACTTTATTCTGTTCCAGCAGCTAGGATGTGTATTATTTGCTACATCTGCAAACATTTTAACTTAGGTATAGGCACTAGATAAGGCTGCCCTCTCTCTCCTGCCCTATTCTCTCTTGTTATTAAATCCCTGGCATGTCTGATTAGGGATATGTGGTTTGTTACTGGGAGAGGACGTTGATAAAATAGCAATTTAGATATGACAATATGTTCCTTTTCTTAAATGATGCGGAGGGCTCCATAAGGGACTTGCTACAAGTGGTTTATTGTTTTGGAAAATATTCAGGTCTGAGTAGTAATTGGTCCAAGTCTAATCGAGTGTATTTCCCTTAACATTAATCCAGTCATAAACTAGCTTAAAGCCAAACTTCACTCCATTTCTCTATGTCAGGTTGGGTAAGCCTGGTAAAAATGATTGCAAACCAAATTCCTTTAAACACTACAACATGCCACTGTTTATATCCCTGTAAAAAAAATCTCAAGATTAAGAAATATCTTTCCTTTCTAGTCTTGGATGGAAAAGTGGGCATTACTAAAACTTGGTACACTTTGCAGAACTAGAGCTAGTGAGTCTTTGGCCTTTCCCAGCCTGAGAGCTTACTATGTTGCTGCTGAACCGACACATATGAAAGAATTAGCCCACGTCTTCTGCAAGCTATCCTGATATGGAACCTACAGTAATGGCCAAAAGTTTTGAGAATGACACAAATATTATTTTTTACAAAGTTTGCTGCCTCAGCTTTTATAATGGTGATTTGCATATACTCCAGAATGTCATAATCAGATATATTGCAATTAATTTCAAAGTCTCTCTTTGCCATGACAATGAGCTTAATTCCAAAAACAACATTTCCAATGCATTTCAACTCTGCCACAAAAGGACCAACTAATATCAGGTCAGTGATTCTCTCGTTAACACAGGTGAGAGTGTTGACGAGGACAAGGCTGGAGATCACTCTGTCATGCTGATTGAGTTAGAATAACAGACTGGAAGCTTTAAAAGGAGGGTGGTGCTTGAAATCATTGTTCTTCCTCTGTTAACCACGGATACTTGTAAGGAGACATGTGCAGTCATTATTGCTTTGCACAAAAAGAGCTTCACAGGCAAAGATATTGCTGCTAGTAAGAGTGCACCTAAATCAACCATTTATCAGATCATCAAGAGCTTCAAGGAGAGAGGTTCAATAATTGTGAAGAAGACTTCAGGGTGCACAAGAATGTCCAGCAAACGCCAGGACCATCTCCTAACGTTGATTCAGCTGCGGGATCGGGGCACCACCAGTGCACAACTTGTTCAGGAATGGCAGCAGGCAGGTGTGAGTGTATCTGCACGCACAGTGAAGCGAAGACTTTTGGAGGATGGCCTGGTGTCAAGAAGGCCAGCAAAGAAGCCACTTCTCTCCAGGAAAAACATCAGGGACAGACTGATATTCTGCAAAAGGTACAGGGATTGGACTGCTGAGGACTGGGGTAAAGTCATTTTTTCTGATGAATCCCATTTTAGATTGTTTGGGGCATCTGGAAAAACGGTTGTCCAGAGAAGGAAAGGTGAGCGCAACCATCAGTCCTGTGCCATGCCAATTAAAGCATCCTAAAACCATTCATGTGTGGGGTTGTTTCTCGGCCAAGGGAGTGGACTCACTCACAATTTTGCCTAAGCACACAGCCATGAATAAAGAATGGTACCAAAACATGCTCCAAGAGCAACTTCTCCCAACCATCCAAGAACAGTTTGGTGACCAACAATGCCTTTTCCAGTATGATGGAGGACCTTGCCATAAGGCAAAAGTGATAAATAAGTGGCTCGGGATCACAACATTGACATTTTGTGTCCAGGAAACCCCACAGACCTTAATCCCATTGAGAATTTGTGGTCAATCCTCAAGAGGTGGGTGGACAAACAAAAACCTACAAATACTGACAAACTCCAAGCATTGATCAGTCAGTATGTGGCCCAGAAGTTGATTGACGGCATGCCAGGGTGAATTGCAGAGGTCTTTAAAAAGAAGGGTCAACACTGCAAATATTGACTCTTTGCATAAACTTAATATAATTGTCAATTAAAGCCTTTGACACTTAAGAAATGTTTGTAATTTTACTTCAGTATACCATAGCAACATCTGACAAAAAGGTCTAAGAACACTGAAGCAGCAAACTTTGTGAAAAACAATGCTTGTGTCATTCTCAAAAGATTTGGCCATGACTGTATTAAATAAATCTAGAAGATGGTACAGAGATGTAGAACAGAGGTTCTGCAGAAAGTCTTGTAGACTAAAGTGGAACTTTTTGGTCTGGATGTTCTGTGTTATGTATGGTACAAATCAAACACTGCATCCCAGCCAGACAACACCATCCACACTGTGACGTTTGGCAGTGTTCACATAAAATTATACTGATGCTTTTCAGCGGCATGGTTCTTGCCAAGATCGATGGGAGTGTGAATAGTACAATTTACAGACAAATCCTTGACAAAAGACTGCTACATTCAAAAAGCTTAAACTATGGAGGACAATTAAGCAAAGCATTCTGCAACATACCCAACTTTCCCCATTTTGGTGGGACAGTCGCATATTGTGGACCATGAATGGGGAGGGACTTATTTGAAAATGGTCAGAGTTTCGTCCAAATGTGCCTATTTTGGAGATGATTTGGGCAGGGTTTGGAAGGATCGAGCAGAGCTTGTTTTGTCTCAATGTTGGGAAGTTGGTTGTAAGAGCAACACTGGATTGGCTTAAAATTTTGAAAACAGATGTCCTTGATTGGCCAACTCAATCCTTAACCCTATAAAAAAATCTATGGCAAGGCCTCCAAGCTTGCTGCCCATTGTCATTCCACAACTCCTGACCAGATTGAGCGATTTTGTAAAGTGGAATGGGCAAATATTGATTTATCATGGTTTTCAAAGCTAATAGAAACTTATCCATAAAGACTACTGGCTGTAATAGCAGCCCTGTGTTGTCTGACTAGGAATTGATCAAGGGGGGGGGGGGATGGTGAATACTTATTACATTATATTTTAGTTATATTAATAGTTACTACTGTATAGCTTACTATTATCTTTAAATGTTGGGGGATTCTCTTAAGATGAAATAAAAATAAAATTTCCATTCTAAAAATGCATAATTCTGGCTATAAGATTCGTATGTTGAAAAAACAAATGGGGGTGAATAAATCTTCAAGACACTATATAGCACCAACATACTATGCAGAATGTTTTCAATACACAGTAGAGCTTAAGGTCTGAATTAAGAGACCCATATGAACATGAGGAATCTCATATGAACACAAGGCGAACATGCAAACCCCACACAGATAGTGCCCTGGTTGAAATTAAACTCATAACCCCAGAGCTGTACTACCATATACAGTGACATGTTTTAAAGAAACATCCTCCTTGTTGGCTGTGTAATAGCCATTTGTGTGTAAATCCTTCCATCAAACTAATTTCTTATCGATATACAAAATGACTGCATTTACCTGTGGATCTCCCAGAAGTGCTATTCCAAGACTTAACTTTCTCCTCTGTCCACCACTTAGTTTATTAGCTTCAAGATTTTCAACATCTGTCAGCTGCAGATCAGATATGACCTTATGGACCTGAACAGAGAGTTCAATGCTGCACATATCACTTACTCCATGTTGAGTACATTCAAAGTGACAAAAAACTTTTAAATGTTAGTGCTACAGATTTGTTAAATATTTCCACAATGTATATTTTGATACCTCTCGATCCACGTTGCGGGGAGGGATTCCTTTGATTTTAGCAAACACTTTTAAATTTTCTTTCACTGTCAAAGGATCGAACTTCACATCAAACTGTGGACAAAACCCAACTCTCTTGTGTATGTGCTCCAGATGGCTCATATTGGAGAGGTCATAGTTGTAGATAGAGACTGATCCTGAGAAAAATCATGGTCAAATATTAACATGGTCGGAAAATCCAGTGATTGTGTTTTTTTTATACTCAAATGTATTTGTTATTTTTCTACCATTGCATGTTGAAAGAATTAAATGGACATCTATTCATTTCTTAATTTTTACACAATTCAAGAGGAGATCATTGGGAACTCATTATTGTTAATTTTCTTCTGACTTACACTTAAAAAATCAAACCTCTGTGACACGACCTTAAAGCATAACTGTTTTGTAGAGAATTCATTAAATAAAGGAAAAAATTAGTATGGCTGCTTGCCAAGTTTAATTGTAATGAGTAGATGATGGAGAGATAATAAAGCTCTTACTGACATAAAACACTTACAGAGGAGGAAAGGGATCTATCAGTCACTATTTTAGGTGACTTAAAGGCAGGTAAGCAATGTAACAAATCAATGAGTAAGGCAAGTCAAATGCTTGGTTGCATAGGCGGAGGAATCATTAGCAGAAAGAAGTAATAATGCCACTATATAGGTCATTAGTACAGCCTCATCTAGAATACTGTTTTCAGTTATGGAGGCCATATCTCCAGAAGGATATAAATACATTAGAGACTGTACAAAAAAGGGCAACTAAAATGGTGCATGGCCTACAGCACAAAACTTACCCGGAAAGACTAAATTATCTTAATATTTATAGTTTGGAGCGGAGAAGAAAAAGGGGTGCATGATAGAAACTTTCAAATACATCAAGGGTTTTAACAAGGTACAGGAGGGAAACCTTCTTCAAAGGAAGAGAAGTATTAGAACACGAGGACATGCACTAAAACTGGAGAGAAGTAGTTCAGAGGAAATTTGAGGAAAAATTACTTCACTAAACGGTAGTGAATAAGTGGAATAGCCTCCCATGAGAGGTGGTAGAGGCTAATACAGTAGAACAATTTAAACATGCTTGGAATACACATAAGGATGTCTTCACAAAGAATAAAGGATCAAATAGGTTAAAAAATGGGTAGACTAGATAGGCCAAGAAGTTCTTTTCTGCTGTCAAATTCTATGTTTCTATGTAACATGTTGGCTAAAATCTACAGCACACAAGTGGATCGGTTAGATACATCAAATAGAAGAGGCACAGGATCACTGTTCTAAGGGTTTCAATAAACCAATATTGCACACACTCAATCAATATCCATATTAAACCAATTTATGAAATAATATATGCGCAAATTAAATAAACATCCTAATAGTACCTATGCACATACATAGAATAAAATAATAACATCCAAAAAATATTTCATTGGGGAAGCTATCCATTATACAATTATTAAATTATAGAAACAGATTTAGAAATGTCCATATGCAGGACATCACAAAAGTTATAAATTTTTTCCATGTGATGTAGAATCTTCTCTATATAAAGGGAATCAATGCAGCAGTTTTTTTAAATGGATGGGGCACTTGAGGGGATACAGTGTGTTATTGATTTTGTTTTTTGTTAGTTTGAGACTGCCATGGGCACCAGATTCGCCCCAACCTTTGCTAATCTCATTATGGGACTCAATAAATTCTTTAGTTATCAAAATATATGAAACTGGATGATACTGTGAGTGGTGACTAGTGTATTTGAATCGTAAGCTGCCTAATGGTGGATGCCCCCCACCCTCCCATTCCTTTTCAAAGTTTCAAACCAACCATTAACCCTAATCCATAAATAAGTCAGACAGAAATATGTGTTGAAAAAGAGGTCACAGCTTTATTTAATAATCTTCTGCAACATGGTGGAAAAAACAGCACTGCAAATGCCAACTCCAGCTACACCATAATCATAACCATTGGGGACAGCCACTCGTCCCTGGTGCCCTAGGCCCTGGAGTTCACCCACCTTTGCCCTTGCTTTGCACAAAGGATTCCCCACAAAGGGGGGAGGGTGTTCCCATGACCCTTCCCTGTGCCACCCAAAGGCCACTGACTGCAGTGCTTTACCGACCTGTTGTGACCCATTTGCAATTAAAAACATGTTAGTTACAAGATATAGACACGCCACCTTTAAATGGGGCATCCCGCCTGAAATAGAACATTTATGTTATCCTACTTACATAAGTCACTCCATCTTCTGCTTGAGAGCCCCTGCTTAAAATGAAAGGTATGTGAACATAACAGTGTAAGTCCATCTGCTTTCTCTCAGATGCCCCACCTTCAACCGGAAATCATGTCCGGATGTGCTTGGATGGGGAATTTGCAGATCAAGCAGCATGATGTTCCCAGCCCTTCCTGACCTCCTTTTAACCACCTTTGACCCCGAGGCCCCATCCCAACTCTGTTGCAATCACACAAACTCTCACTGCAATACATTGTATTGAGCTGTGAGCATTATTACTACTGTATTATGTTTCACTGATCACTGTCCAGTGAGAGCTGAATAGAGGTCTGCGAGTTTATTGAGAATTACTGAGTTTTGATTACTCTGCTGGAGTGACACTTTTCTAATCTCTGTGGATTATTGGGTTCAAATCAAAAACCCCTTCGGGATATAGAAATCACTAGAAGGAAAGTGATTTTCCAAGTTATGTACTTCAAGTCAACCATCTCCAAAGGTTCAAATGGAGGAAGTTGAAGAGCCAAAAAAACCAAGCTACAATCCCATGGTGCTGTCGGATGGATGTAGGGAGGCTGCATATGTAAAACCTCTGTTAGAAAGTCTGGACCTTGGGATCAGAGTCAACTTCCTCTGGAAATACAACGACAAGACCAATATCTGAACTCTAATGGAAACAAGCTTCAGTCTGCCATCCAGTTCCTCCTGGAGAAAACAAGGAATATGCGAAAGCCTATAGGAAGAAATGTGGAATCCTTTGCATTCACACTAAACATACCTTTTGTAAACACTATGATAGTCTTGTGTAGACAGTGGCTTTCTGGCTTTTAGCCTTTATCTGGTCCCTCGGATAAACGTTTGCCCCTCAAGATTCTAGCTTCAACAGTCATGCCATTAAAGACAGACAACGAAGATCCTGGTGGATGAACTGACCCTGTGACATAAGATCTTCCTGCAGAGGAAGTTGTTATCCTTAGAACATCAACATACCAGGCTCAACATGGCCAATCTAGAGCCATATGGATGCCCAGAACTCCATCCTTATTGGCAATCCTGGGATGTGAGGGTGTAGTGCAGGCTTGTCCAACCTGCGGCCCTCCAGATGTTGTGAAACTACAAGTCCCAGCATGCTTTGCCAGTAGACAACCAGTTGATAGCTGGAAGGGCATGCTGGGACTTGTAGTTTCACAACATCTGGAGGGCCGCAGGTTGGATAGGCCTGGTGTAGTGGAACTGGAGAGAACAGATAGACCAACTTTAAGTTCCACATTGCCATCATGGCATCCGCTAGTGCTGCCAATGGATCCCTGGTCCTGGCAAAGAACATGAGCACCTTGTTATTGAACCAGGAGGCCATCATGTCAATTCTCCATCCCCGGAATGTACACCACTGAGATCACTGGCAGAAAGCGTGCCACCCATGACAGGATTCAAAAATTGTCTGTCGACTTACAATCGTGTCTTACCTGGATGATCTACTTCTCAAGGCCGAGTCGCTGTACTTTCTGCAGATTCACCTACACAGGAATGTTCTGATAGGATCCCAATCAAATCTGCAGGACAAGCCCGCCCAGATTCAGTCAGACAAAGCCTATGCTCTGGGGTACATATATCAAGGAGAAGTGGCTAGGCTGAATGGAAGGGCTATTGAACCACAAATATGTGTAGACTATGGTCTCTATCCTAGATCGGGATATGAAGATATACATCCTTAATGTACATAGATGTTAAAAATGATTTGCCCTCCATGCCATCTCTCAGATACCTCACTAGAAGAATGGTGTTCAAGAACTTGAGCTTCAAGATGAACCAAAATTATTTGTTTGTTTTTTTACACCAGCAGGAAGTTGGAATAAATCGCCCTTTCCGAAAGAGGGGTGTTAACGCTAACTAGTTTGCCATAGACAGCCCCATAACAAATCTTGCTCAGTGCCTTGGGCACTTAATAGTAAACTGAGGAGCAGTAGGGTTGGGAGAGGGGAGGAGCTTCAGTTCAGTTTAGAAAGTTAACCCTTAAGTGCCAGCTCCTGCACACTTACCACAACCCGAGATAGGATGCAAGAGAGAGAATTTTGTTAAGTTCATCACATTTGGTACTATAATATACATGCTGCCATTAGAAAGAGATACATACATGTACCACAAACTAACCATTTTACGTTGAAGGAACCTCCCTAGTCTCGGTCTGCTAGTGAAATATCCCTGCCAAGTAACGGATATCATCTCTATGACAATGCATAGTTGGAAAATCTGTTGTTGTCACAGTTTATCATTAAAATATTGCAGAGGCAACTAAACCCAGAAGGCGACTCTCGAGGACTGTGCACATGTGGGGCCCAGTTAGCCAGCTGCACCATGTGCAGTTGAACTGAAATCACAAAGTTAAAACAAAAATAGTTAAAAACAGATTTAAAATATAAAAGATAAATAGTTTTAAACTATCCACCTTGAAAAAAATGCTTTAAATAATTAGTAAAGCATTTTGTTATTCATTTAACTCTATTATCGCCATCCTGAATGGTGCTAACCAGGGCCACCAAGAGGAATTTGGGGCCCCAGTACAGAAACTTTTTGGGGGCCCCCTCCACAGGCGAGTAGTAAGAAGGCTATATGCTGCCGGGCAGCGGCAATTTCCGCCAAAGGGGCATGGCTACATAATGCTAGGGGCGTGGTCAACGTGGGGCATGGCTGCACTTCTTTAGACATAACATATTGGGAGGGATTCAATTGCCAACAAAGTGGCATGCAGACATCTCATCTCATTTAGGTGCTAGGAAAAATGGGAATGGGAGAAGATTTCTGTCAAATCTTCACTGCAAATTGTCTTGCAGATGTTCCGGAGACACTTTGTGGCTAATTGAATTTCCCCATTATGTATTATAACGGTGTTACTCTCACCTACCTTTTACTGCAGCTTTCACAACCCTTATAGGACCTGTTGGAAAATGTAAATATGGAAAACTGAGCAATAAGTGAACACCGAACATAACACAGATCACGCAGTATATTATACATACATTATAATAAAATATTACATTTATCACACTCTCCCCTGTCACATCACGCATCACGCCAACCCCTGCCACATCATGTGTAACGCCACCCCTCTGCCACATCACGCATCACACTACCCCTAGACACATCACACCACCCCTTAGACATATCATGCCAACCCCCCAGTCACAACACGCCACCCTCCAGTCATATTATTATGCCACAACCCAGGCACATTATGGTCCCACTCCAATACACATTATAACCCCCTCAAAACACATTATAACCCCCCTACAAACATTAATAACCCTGCGGACAAATTATGACCTCCCAGACACATTATGACCCCCCCAGCCCATTTGTACTTACTTATATGTTGCTGACATCAAAGTAGAAAACATCCTGCAGAGTGAGCAGGGAAGCTCTTAGTCTTGCAAGATTTTGTAATCTTGCAAGTTTTGGAGATCCTGGCTTGGTCTGCAGGCTCCTGGACAGCCCCACACCCCACCTGCAGGGTGTGTGTGGGAAGGGTGGATGGAGTACATTAAAAAAAATAAATTAAAATAATTTTTTAACTATATTGCTCCAGTGGGGTCCCAGATAATTTGTACCCAATACCCTCCCCGCCCTTCCCGGAGCCCCTGGTGATAACAGAAGGATTGAAATCCATGGTAACTAAGCTTCCCCCAATGCTTTTCATGGTGAAGCTTTCCCCGGCGAATCCCTGCAAAGCTTTTCAGTTGATTCAGTAGGATACGGCTAGGACTTCTATATGCTTGTTACTGGGAACCTTACAGCCGAAAATTGTGAAACAAAGTGGCTATTATTAATACAGATGTGCTCAGACCCCGTGTTTAGGTTGTGGTTGTGGTTCTAAAAATATATTTGGTTTTGGTTTAGGCTTAGACCAAGAATCCTCCTGTGTTTTGATTTTGGTTTTGGGTCTGAATTTAATTGAAAAATTGTGAAAAAAAAGGTCAAATCATGTAGTTTTGAGATGTTTTTGTTCCTACATTCATGATTATATATCATTAACATTCATTTCAGTCATTTACAGTCTATTTTCTAATGACCTCTTCACAAGTGTCAACATTTTCACCAATATTGGCCAAAGCTGGCTGGTTGAAATTAGTGACAGAGCAGCGACAAAAACACATGGCAGTTTTATAAAAGATACAATGCCTATGAAACATAGTGGCACAGCTGTGGCAGACAGGAAGGCAGTTTAATAAAGTAAAGGACCATTCTATCTGGAAGGAGAATTGGGCAGAGACATTTAAAATGACTATCATTAAACTAACAATAATCTATAGCTGATGCAGTTTCAGACCTTGAGAGCTTGGGATATGTGAGCAGAATGTCTTACCGGATGTTGACATGCACATTCCACTTAATATATTCAGTAATGTTGTTTTTCCTGCTCCGCTGTGGCCCAGTAAAGCTGTAATCTGTCCCTCGTAGATGTCAAAATCAAGCCCTAATGTAAACATACACAATCTATGCTCTATAACACAGAACATAACAGCACTGACACATAGACAGTTTATGGATGCCATAATTTAAGCTTCACAGCTCACTCATCTCTTTGTATATAATTAATTACTAAAATCATCTTCTCAGACTAATCTATTGTCTTCTGTTATACTATTCTACAACACTAGTGACATCATCAACATGGGTGGAGCTTTTTTATGGTGTACACAAAAGGGAACAGACAGTACATCACGGGCCTGATTCATCAAGAAACGCAAAGCGAACATATGGTGCGGGTTTTTTTAAAACGCACATATATCAGGCATATGTCTGTCCATATTCAACAAGGAGCATATCTGAAAGGGTTGGGTGCGCTTGAACGATAATGAAAAATCCGACACCGAGGACACCTACAAATAAAATCCGAATTGAGCAAAAAACAATTTAAATATAAACAGACTTACCTGAAAACCGACGCTGCAGATCACCAATGGGACCATCATGCTGACAGCAAGTTATTCCAAACGCACAGCTGTTCGGCAGTACAGTTTGACGTCATCGCACCCTCAATGAATGTTAATTTAAAGCGGCAATGTCAGGACCCCGCAGGTTAAGTGTTTAAATATTTAACCCAACATTGCTGCTTTAAATTAACATTCATAGAGGTTGCAATGATGTCAAACTGTACTGCCAAACAGCTGTGGGGCATGCTCTCGAGCTTGGCACGCCCTTACTGTACATTGACTACGTGCTTACCACCAGTACCCTCCCCATTCCGCCCCTGAAGTCATAGGCTGCAGTAAGGGTCCTTTGCACTTGAGGATGAATAAGACGTTGCAGCGTTCTCTGGCGTATGGTTAATTTCTGGGCATGGGCAGAGCCTTTTTATACAAAATACGGCACATATCGGCATTTACGTGTCTTAATGAATCAGGCCCCACATGTACTGCAATAATAACTACTGTTGAGTAACTTGAAACAGATGAAAAGATGAGTTAAGGAAAAAGCTCTAATAGCCTTATATAAAGGATCATGTTAAATCTTGGATGAATGATTGATGATTTTGTCTTTAATGCTCTCTATATAACTCACCTCTTAAAGCTTCAACCTTTTTGTCTTTGCCACTATAAATTTTCTTAATTTTACTGATCCTAGAAGATAACAGAAGGATTAGGTAATCTGTTAAAATACCAGGAATATTATTAGCCGAGTAAAACATCATAATCTTGTTCCATTGTTTGGCATCCAATCATTGTGCTGCTACAAATGGTTTTAAGACACATTATCACCTATCCATAAATAATTATAAGAGATTAACATATTGCTATGTTCATTAGGGGAGCAGTGAATAAGATTTTGCACCTGGTTAGTTGCATGAATGTTTTTAAGGTCAGCTAACATTTCCAGCATCATCACTGGTAAAAATACCAGGGGGTAAATTTATAAGCTGCGGGTTTGAAAAAGTGGAGGGTTGCCTATAGCAACCAATCAGATTCTAGTTATCATTTATTTAGTACATTCTACAAAATGACAGCTAAAATCTGATTGGTTGCTATAGGCAACATCTCCACTTTTTCAAACACGATGCTTGATAAATTTACCCCCAAGTGTCAATGTAAATGGCTTGCCACAGCTTGGTCTGCTGCTCCAATCCAATCTGATGCTTACTTCAGGTTGTGCTGTGATTGGGCCAGACACCCAAGATCAGCCACAGAGGAACAATGAGTAAAGAAAAAGGCAAAGCAGAGAAGGTGTTCAGAAGAGATTGTCTGATTACTCCCTGATATTATAAACTCATTGGGCAGCGTCACCATATTCCTTAGCCATATGTCTTCTGACCATTATATCATCCATCTAACCCCAAACACTAAAAAAGAAAAACTGATTTGTTTCTCAAATGCTTTGCTATTTTTTATTGTATTTTGTTGTATGTATATGCAGCATGGTAGAGCAAAGCGCTTCCGAATAAAGTTTTCATTGGGACAGAAAGCGAGGAAAGTGTAGACAGGTGAATATAGGGGAGATAGGAATTATCAACACCCATGTGCACATAACCATAGACAGAAACCTACAGGTGTACAATAGGATATTTTAGGGTTAGATGTTGGCAGGTTTTGTAGTAGAGTGGTTGAGTATGGGCAACTCTTCATTTACTCTCTATGGCAAACACAGCTAATGGAATACCTCTCTACCCTACCATGATTAATGTCTGTAATTCAATCTGCACTTTCTGATCATCCTGATTAATGTATTCAACCCAGACTTACTCTTGCTGCCCATTCTGACTGCTGTATGCAACCGCACTCTCTGCATACCATGGTTAACATATGTAAACCAAAGCAGGCTCTATGCCCTCTCTGATTAATATACAGTATGTAATCAGGAAGGCACTCTCTGCCCACCCTGGCTAATGTATGTATTACAACCAGTTTCCAGCTAGGGTGAATTTCAACTATCAACTAGAATTTGCGCTACCAGAATGGAGGCGCAGAGTTTGACAAACCCCCGGTTACTCCGGGAACCACCACAGGGTGGTATGGGCTTGCTCCACTCAGAGCTGCTTTCTGGCATAATGGAGAGAGGTCATCTATAGGAGAATAAGATCCAGCAGGGAAGGTCAACAATCCGGGGTCTGGTACAAAAGTTCCATATCAGAATCCAAGAGCTTAGTCAAATATCAAGCAGAGGTCAAACTAGGAGTTACAATAAGTAAAGACAGGTAAGGAGTAGGACAATGAAAAGCAGACCAGAAGCTGTGGTAGGGAACTTGTTGTTCTGATACTGAATCAGTGTTCAAAGCCTGTTTAAACACTGAAGAAATTTGAATATCCCACCCGAGGGCTTGTGATCACATGACCGCCAGTATTAAGTATTGGAAGTGCTGTGCGCCTGCTGTTTACAGTGGGAGAGAGAACCCATTGCTGAAGCCTAAGAAGTGGCGGATGAGCCGGGACCAGCAGGTAAGTGCAGTGTCCGCATGACAGTATGTAGCACAAACTTCACTCTGCCCACCCTGATTACTGTATGTAATGCCGCAATTTCAGTCCACCCTTACTAATGGTTGCTGCCCAAGTTGTACTTTCTGCCCTTGCAATTAGTATCTGTAACTGGGATTTAGCTAGGTAGAAATGAAGAGGTTGTTACTATTATTAAAGAAAAACTGACAAAATTCTAATCCTGTGTTGTGACCTCTTGCTGACAATAACATGATAGAATATTAATTTTCTTTATTTGCTTAAACTTTCCCCTGAACAAAGAGGACATTTTCCTTACCATTCAAATATCACAACAACCAGCAATGTTTTTTTACTTCTAGGAATGGAATGCTGAATCTTACAGTTTCCAGGAGAAAATGTTCCTGGCAGGAAATTTGAGCTGATATAGTAAACCCAAGAGGTTCCGGGCAATGATACTATATAAGATATCTGACATATTGATAATTCCAAAACGATGGATAACAACAGATTGCTGTCATCCACCATTACTCAAACTTACCCAAGGGTGGTACTTCTGTATGTAACGCCCCCTCTAGCATTGTTATTCACATCTCCCAGTGACTGCATACGGGGCCCCAGCACCAGGACCCAAAGGAATCACACTAGAAAAAGTTGCTTAGCAACATAAGGCTGATATGAGCTGGGTGATGAGAGAGTGACAGCCAAGAACTCAGGACAGGGGTAGGTAGTAATATTCAGGGGCAGGCTGGGATGGGGGGCAGGGGGCACCTGTTCCCCGGGCCAGTCCCATAGTGGGCTCCCTTGGGCTGTGTCACCTACATTTTTTTCCCATTAAAATAGGCTGCTGAGTCGAGTCTTGCCCCCCCGGGCTAAAATGTGCCAGCCCTACCCTAGTAATATTCCCCATTTAATCCGGATCTGCTAATGATTATGCATCATTATCTGAAATAATATTCAAACATTCAGTAAAATACCTTATTGCTTCTTTTCCATGTAATGAGCTGGGAACTTTTTCATTGTAATCGTCATAATCAGACTCTTCCCTTCTCTCAACCTGTGAACTTGGAGGGACCATCTTTTTTCTTGACCAATATGAGGATCTGATGAAGAAGAGAGGCTCATACTTCATCCCATTCTTATCTGATGATGAGGGAAATTTGATTAATTGTATCATTATATGGGTGAATGTGAGTTGGGTCAAATTAACAAGAAAGAAAATAAACAAATTGGATGTATGAATGTTGTTTCATATAGAGGTGTCACAACAATCTTCCCACATTAGTGTAACGGGAGCCTGAGCCTAGATTCAGACAGTTATCAATGAGAGAAATTAAAGAGCATTCACTGAATGTGGAACATCACTTGTCCAATCAGCTCTCGCTTTTAGTGTACACCCCCCTGTTTGACTCACACTCAGTATCTTATGAAGCACCTGCGGGACCTGAAAATGGTGAAGATTGCTTTTGGTTCACAATGCAATTGTAAAATAAGGGATTTTCACCCCACTTGCCTAGGGGAAGAGAGCTTTCCTTACACCTGAAACTTAATCTTTCGTAACTTTGTGTTTGCGTTGTATTAAGTTCGTATAAGGAGATAAATTTAATTACAGGCCTTTCCTTGCATTTTAAGATGTACTCCACATAGGCCCGTCTCGTAGGATGTCCAGTTGTACTCCCTTGACTATGTCAGATATAAATTACTATGTATCAATTTACCAGATACAAGGGGGATATTATATAAAGAGGAGGATTTGTACTATGTTTGTTTGTTTGTTTTTTACAATTTCGAACATTAAGGGGGAGGTTCAAACATGAGCGGAGATTCCTGCCATAACATTGGAGCGATGTGTCTCTGTGGACGTTCTGGAGACACGTTGCTTCGAATTGACATTTCTTTAGTCTACTTCCATCTTTATCTATGGTTTATGCAACAACACAAACATTACTTTTATAGAATAGCCATAACTTTGACCTTTTTCATGTCCTTTTTTTTCTGACAACCTCAGTTTATGACACATTACAATAGTAGGAAATGATCTTGTATGAAGAGAATAAAAAAATACTCTAAATGTATGCCCTGCAAGAGCCTGGCAGGAAGTGAGGTCATGGGCTATGCATGCTGGGAAGTTCTTGTTCTCTATTCTGAGTTATTCTGAGTAAACACTTTATGTTTCACTCCTGAGAGTTGTCACTCCAATCTTTCTACACCAACATCTACAATTATTATAAGAGATCACAGCAAAAAACTATTTAAATTAAGGATTCAGCACTAACACACTTAAAAAAAATATATAACTTGGTGTAAAATTGTCGTTCCATAATAGTTATCTATAAGGAGATTTTGAGATTATTTCAAATATATTTTAGATTTTCTCTTCCGTTACAGCTTTGTCTCCTACTTCATTTTTCTATCTTGTACTGCAATGCTTGATAAGTGAAAAGCAATGTACTATATGTATGCCGTGATTTCTCCACATTAAGCTGACATTCTATTTCATTTTTATCCAATACCAATTATCAAATTTCTGGTCATTACATAGTTTAAACCGTTTACCTTTTATTATTTCATTCACAGTTACAAAAGTAAAGAGAAGGCCTCATTTTATTTATAGTTTTCTTACAGTTTTTTAATAAAGGGCTCACTGTGTATGTCCCCATAAACCTCACATCACACCTTTAAAATTCTAAACATTTGCATGCAAATAAACACACGGAGACTTGGATAAGTTATTAAGAAATTGCGAGAACTTTTATTATGAGTTTTTATTTTTAACTAAACCTATGGTGGCGGAGAAAGGGCACTGCCAAACAGCTCTCAAGCTGGTAACACTATCACACAAGTGGACTGGGTCAAACCGCCGTACGTCCACAACCACGGGGAACAAATCCCATCATAAGTTGCGCTGAGTTGGCGTCAGAGTGACTGCCCCTTTAAAACTCACGCTGCCCTCCCTCACCGAGCCGGACAGGGACCCTCCTCACCGAAGGACCGAAAAGGAGTTACTGGTGCCACCTAGTGGTCAGTGACCTACGACCAACTACCTGTGCGCCCACAAATCAGCCGCTGAACGCAGTGCCTTCCTACCGCAACATTAACCCAGAAAAAGCCAACAACGAGGAGTGGGTGGGTGGGATCTCATGCTGTGGAATGAGGCAGCACAGGAAGTGCAGCCTACTATATAAAACAAGGTCCCTCCCCCAGAAGCTCACATTGGTCGGGCCCAACCCAATGTTAACCCCTTCAGGTTAGTGTTCAGCTTATTACAAACCCTGCCACCCTTTAAGTGCGTTCGTCCTATGAAGCCTCACTTGTCATTAAGCCAGCAGTAAGTTGAGGTGCACAGGAACCAACATTTTCCTTTCTCTAAACACAATAGGATCAAATAATGTATAGTTCAAATAATTTATATATGCGTTATCTTCAAATTTTAATACAAGAATATTTACACACTTAAATATTCGCTTCCCTTACCTGGCAGAACTTTGTCAAAGTAAAGTGTGAGCAGTATGTATAACACAGAGTTTAGAATCAGACTGATACAGCTGGAAAGCACATGGGAAGAATTGCCTGTTATGTCTGTGAAAAATACCCCTTGCATTTCAGCTTCTAGGTGAATGCTCTGAAATTAAAGAGAAGCCATATTTAACCAGGAAGCATCAAAAGGAGGGTACTGTCAAATCCAAAGTATGCTACCAATTGATCAAAGCTAGTTCATACACAAACAGAGGAAACTTTCACTGCCGGGAAACAGAAACTCACAACACAGGATCTGGTTGTAGTAAGAAGCTGTTCTGTTTATTCAAATCAAAGTTACACTTCTTTATAACACTCTGAAACTATTTGATTGTGTAAAAAAGAGATAACAGCTGGCATCATATATCTAAAATAATTGGAACTATAAATCTGTCATTACATGGTTTTAGCATTGCAGAGTAAATTCCGAGAGGCTTACATTATATTATTATTTATCATAAACTACTGCTGCTAGCACCTCTCTTATCTTCTACTTTTAAACATATATTACACATTTCTTGGAACCTGGCCACATACTCATTATTTTTCTTGCTAACTACTGAATTATATTTGAAGCAATCTTAAAGGCACAACACACAATATTAAATGACTTCTATATTCTCATTTCTTAGTACACAAAGTGCAAAACATTTTCACATTGTATCTAGACTTACTAGGATAATGTGATTGGAAAGTTACATATTCGGATACAACTTTAGTACAATATAAATTAAAAAAAACAATTTAATTATTCTTCCAAAAAGCCTAAACATAAAGGATAGCCCAAATGTAACAGTAGATGGCAGGTTCGTCCAGATGGCAAAAACCTGCTAATTACAGAAAAAACTGTGTAACGCAGAGGCAACACAGTACAAATGAATTGATGAATTTAGTACTGGAGAAAGAGGATACTAGATCACACTATATGCTATACATTAATGTATAGTACAGACACCAGAGCACAGCTATTCCTTAAATAATAAAAGTCAGTGACACATTATAATAGGGTCAGCTCCCATAGCTTCTCTATTCATTCATAGTGTTGCAAGGTATGTACTTACAGGAACTTTGATACATTTTGTAGGTGCTGGCAAATGAGAGAGGCCCATTAATAGACCCACCTGGGGTCAAAGACAATTAGAGTATACCATTGCCCAGTGATTTGCATTCACAATGCTAATGGCTAAAATTGTGTGTCAAGTGGGCTCTATAATCTCACTGTTGTGCCTATTTATCGAACATTCATTTGCCTTAAATCAAATGGTAATGGCTGTTTCCGCATGTTACATCAAGTCAAATATTAATATTAGGGCTATTTAACAACAGGTTAAAACAGGATATATTGAAGATATCTCCTGCTTTAACCATATTAGCGCTCAGTGCCGAAGTCCTCATAATTTTCTATGTGAAGTGTAAACTGGAATCCATTTACCAAGTGATGAAAAGCTTCGTTTTTCTGAGCTTGTAGTTGGCTGCTAACGCCATTTGAAAATTGTGTTAGCAGCTAAAGTTTATGGGCACTCTGACACAAATTCAATGGGGATCTTTTCAGAGGCATCCCCCTGTCAAATTATTGCCATATGCGCAGATAGTTTTGCTGGGGGGGGGGGGGTGGGGCAGAATGATAAAGCTTACGCTTTTTGAATGTAATTGTCATCACCGGGGCATCTTCTTATCAGAGGTGTTGTCCCGGAGGATCATAAATTGATCCGAAAATGTACCTCTTATTGCTGCGATTAGCGTCGATGAGAGATAATCATACTTGCCAACTTTTATGACCTGTCTTCCGGCAGATACCAGAGGACAGGTCATGTGACAGGGGGTTGGATGGTGTGTGGTGACATTGTCCCGTCCACTCCTATACAATGCCCCTGAAATTCGGGGGAGCCTCCTGGAAACTCCAGGAGAGTAGGCAAATATTACATTAATAGTCTCCTCTGTGTCTGGAGGGTAGAGGGGATGAGGAACCACAGAAGAAGGAAAAGACAGGAAAGATGGTCACAAGGCAGCAGGATTTACAAATAAAACGTGTGTCTGTCACGTTTGAAGTACAGAGGTAACCACTGACTGGTATTGACGCAACTAGACTGAGAGGCGTGGAGTCTAACGCACCCCCGGTATTCACCAGGGACCCCCGCAAGGAGCTACGGGCTTGGCTGCGTGAGGAGCGCAGGTCGCGGTTCTCCCAGGTAGCCAGTGCAATGAAGTGTACACAGGATGACCGAGGCAAAGTACAAAGGGGAATCCAGAAGAATGGTCAGTAAAGCCAAGGTCAGGAACTAGCGGACAAAAGGTTCCAAATCACAAAGACAAAGGGGTAGTCAAGGAACAAGTCGAAGGTCAGGACCAATAGCAATAAACAGGAACAGGTAGAAGGACTCTGGAAACACTGGAGACTGGTGAACCAATACTCTGGCAATGTGCCAGTGGAAGTGGAATCCTAATATAGGAGTTCTGTTGATCGGAACAACAGCAACGGAGGTAAGTCTCGAGATCCTGGTTGACCCGCTTGGTTTGGTC
Source organism: Mixophyes fleayi (assembly GCF_038048845.1). Lineage (NCBI taxonomy): Eukaryota > Metazoa > Chordata > Amphibia > Anura > Limnodynastidae > Mixophyes > Mixophyes fleayi. Next base: position 202,780,165 of record NC_134407.1, on the reverse strand, counting down.
ATTAGTCTGAGAATGGTATCCTAAGGAAAATTTTAATTTGATCCCAAGATGATTACAGAAAGGTCTCCAAAACCTAGAAATAAATTGCACCCTGCGATCTTGTATGATCTCACAAGGGCAGCTATGGATGCGAAAGATGTGTTCGATGAACAGGTGTGTCAATACAGGAGCAGATGGTAAACCTTTAAGGGGAACAAAGTGGGCATATTTGGAAAAACGATCTACCACGACCCAAATGTTGTTAAATTTGTGGCTACCTGGGAGATCCGTGATAAAATCCATCCTGATACTAGACCAGGGAGTCTCAGGTACTGGGAGTGGAAGAAGGAGACCAGGAGGAGAACGTCTGGTCTGAATGAACACAAACCTCGCAGGTCTGAATGAATTTGCGAACATCTGAGGGTAAGGAGGGCCACTAATAATTCCGAGAGAGAAAAGCCACAGTCTTCTGGATACCTGCATAGCCGGCAAATTTAGAACTGTGACCCGATTTCATGATTTTAGGGTGAAAGTGGACATCAACGAAGGAACGACCCACAGGAGGAGACTTAGTTGTGTATTGAATCAGTGCAATAATCTGAACGGGATTGATGATAGGTTTAACTGTAACGGAATTTGCATCAGTAGGATCGAAGGATCGAAAGAGGGCATCAGCTCAGAAATTCTTGGAGCCTGGTCGAAAGATCAAATTTAGCTGAAATCTGTTGAAGAATCGTGACCAAGGGGCTTGCCTGGGGTTTAAACATTGGGCGGATTGGAGATAAGTAAGGTTTTTATGATCCGTGAACACTGTGACTGCAAAGCGGGATCCTTCTAGCAAATAACACCATTCTTCCAAAGCAACTTTAATTTAAGTTCCTTGTCTCCAATGCCGTAATTGGAGTCATTAGAGGAAAGTTTTTAGAGAAGAACCCGCAGGGAAAGAACCAGAGGACAGCTCCTATTCCTACCAGAGAGGCATCCACCTCCAGAAAGAAGGGTTTAAAATGATCAGGTTGTCACTCACCGGACTGTGAGTGCCATTTCCCGTGTGTTCAGGAACAGTGGCCGTCCGCCATCCTGAGGGTCTGCACATGTGCAGCCCTTATCATACCTTCAGTACCTGTTGCTTTTAATTGATTGGATGATCAGGCAACCCTCCCTATTTAAACCACCTGTGATCATTACCTGGTTGCCTGATCTTGGAGTCTCATTACCCATGAGCCTCTGAAGGTGTTCCTGTGTTTCTCGTGTATTCAGCTCCTGCTGATTCCTGTTTACTGCTATTGTGGTTTCCAGACCACTTCAACTCTCCTGTGTTCATCGTGCCTACACTCAGCTGATTCCTATCTGCTATTACTACCGGACTCCTGTTCGTTTCTACTCTCCTGTGTTCATCGTGCCAGCACTTAGCTGATTCCTATCTGCTGCCTTACTACTACAGAGTTCTTGATCGTCTCAACTCTCCTGTGTTTATCGTGTCAGCTCTCCGCTGCCTCCGTTACTACTACAGGGTTCCAGACCGCCTCTACTCTCCCGTGTTCAGCGTGCCTTCTCTCCGCTGCCTCCACCACTACTACTGGATACCAGACAGCCTCAACTCTCCCGTGTTCATCATGTTTCCAGTTTCACTTACTACTGCTTCCTGAGTATTGCTTCGTTGATTCTGGATTACCTGTCGTGCGCTGCACCAACCTGATTACCGCTTCCACCCTCCAGTGGTCTCTCCTCCTGCTGGCCTTCAGCCGTTCAGGTATCCCTGCACGTCTCTCTGACAGCCTGCTCTCCTGAACCGCGGTATGCATACTTTCCATTGACTTTGCTTTTGTATTGCATATCCATCTGGACTGAGTTGTGTTCTCCTCCGGAGCCTCCTATCCACTGAAGCTATTGTTACCATTGACTTTGTTTCCTATTGCCTGGATAGCTATTGTGACTTTGTATACTTCAAGCAGTGCTTGTCAGTTATCGTTGTATTGTGGATATCATCGTGGGATCAAGTTCTGTGTGCCCCGTGTATACTCTGCTTTACATTCATCTCCTCGTGCCCCTCCTCATATATATATAGCAGTGGTACAACTTGCTGACGCAGACCACTGACTCCTGTTCCCTGTGACACCAGTTTCAAGTATCCTCTCACATAAGCAGTGGTACAACTTGCTATACGCAGACCACTGACTTCCCTGTTACCTACTTTCACCTGGATTCCATTCCTTCACTATAGACAGCGGTACAACTTGCTATACGTAGACCGCTGACTCTCACTACCTCCTCGCTTCTCCTGGACATTCCTCCTCACTATAGCAGTGGTACAACTTGCTATACGCAGACCACTGACTCTCCTCACGTTTCCTTGTCCATCTGGTTCCTCGTGTACATTCATCTACTCATTACCAGTTGCTGCTAGTCATAGACTTTCCTTGAGCATTCTCTCACCATCTGCTGTTTCTCCTGTTCCGTTGTCACCCTGCTACCAGAGAACCATAGTACCAGCTATATTACTCTGGTAAGTCCATCATCTGGTGATATCCTGGGCAAAGACTCCTAGTGCCCGTGACACAGGTTGTCTTAGGATCGGAGCTGAAGAGAAGGCTTCTTTGAGAGATTTGAATGCAAGGACTGCATCGGTAGGCAAAGTTTCAACTTGACCACCTTTACGAGTAAGGGACATGATGGGAGAGATAAGAGTGGAAAAATTCTTGATAAATTGCAGATCGTAATTTGTAAATCCGATAAATCGTTGGGTGGCCTTTAACCCCTTGGTTGGGGCCAATTGAGAATGGCTTTTACCTTGCTAGGGTCCATTTGAAGATCAGTTCTGGAAACCAAGAATCCTAGAAAGGGTACTTGAGGCACTTCGAAAAGATATTTCTCAAGCTTGCAATAGAGATGGTTGTTTCGTAGACAAACAAGCACTTCTCTAACCTGTACTCGATGAGAATGGAGGTCTTGCGAGAAGATTAAAATATAATCTAAATAGACAACAGAAGAATATAAAAGATCCCCAAAAATTTGGTTAGCAAATTCTTGGAAGACCGAAGGGGCATTACAGAGCCCAAAGGGCATTACAAATTACTCATAGTGACCGTCCCTGGTGTTGAAGACGGTCTTCCATTCATCTCCTTGTCGACTCCTGATTAGGTTATAAGCACCCCTAAGGTCCAGCTTGGAGAAGATTTGTGCCCCGCGAATGAGGTTGAATAATTCGGAAATAATCGGAAGTGGATATCGATTTTTCACTGTTATGGCATTGAGATAACAATAATCGATGCATGGTCTAAGCGAACCATCTTTTTTTTACAAAAAAGAAACTTGCGCCCACAAGGGAAGAAGATTTTCCGATAAAACCTCTTTTGAGATTCTCAGAAACGTATTCCAACATAGCTTGAGTTTCTGGTAATCATAATGGAAAGACTCTACCCCTAGGTATGGTTTCTCTCAAGGACGATGAGCAAGTAGTCCTTCTGCAGCAACCGTGTTGCAGAAGTCAGAATATACTTTGGGGAGAATTACCTGATGAGAGCTCACTCGACTGGAAATAACTAAATTAGCAGGAACCACTGGCTTCAAACAACGTGCCTTGCATAATGAGCCCCAGGAAACCACTTGTGCGTGATGCCAATCGAATTGTGGAGAGTGTGTCTTTAACCAGGGAAGGCCCAAAATAATCGGGTTGACAGATTGCGGTAGTACCAGGAAATTTAACCAATCAGAGTGGAGAGCTCCTACCAACAGCCGAATAGGAACCGTAATACAGGTGACAGAGGTATTAGAGACTCGGTTTCCATCTACAGCAGTCAGCGCCAAAGGTTGTGACAAACGAGTGGTCTGGAGATGAAGCTTAGAAACCAAACTGGAGGATATCAAGTTCCCAGCGGACCCCGAGTCCATGAAGGCAAACATCGGTTGCAGGCCATCAGGAGAAAGAATGGTAACAGGCATAATAAACTCAGATTCTTTTTGAGGACATGGAGAAAAGGACTGGAATGCTAGGCTGACCTCTCAGCTATCACCTAGGATGGGGCATTTCCCAGCCTTTTGGAACAGGTGGAAAAATGTCCAGGCTCCACACAATAAAGACACAAACGATTCTTCATACGTCTATCTCGTTCTTCAGAAGAAAGGAGTGACCAACCTATTTGCCTCTGTAGGGGACGCAAGAGGCAGAAAATGAGGAGCCAAGCAAGGAAAGGAGCGGCGACCTCAATCAAGTTCCTTTGTGCATTCATGATGACGTATGTCCACTTTAATACATAAAGAGTTTAGGTTGTCTAATTTGGAAGGAAGATCTCAAGATGCCAGATCATCTTTTATGCAGTGATTTAACTCTTGCCAGAAGGTAGCAGATAAGGCTTCGTCATTCCAGCGGAGGTCTGATGCCAGGGTCCGAAATTGCACTGCCTATTGACCACCAGAGAGTGTTCCTTGACGTAGACTTAGGAGCCGAGGTTGGTCAAAAACCATGCGAAAATTTTCGATAAAAGTCGTACAGTTTTGAAGCAGAGGGTCGTCTCGCTCCTATAAGGGAGATGCCCAAGCCAGGGCTTGACCCGAAAGGAAAGAGATAATGTATGCCACCTTGGTTTTGTCCAAGGAACAGTTCTTTGGTGTCAATTTGAACTGTATGGCACATTGATTGAGGAGTCCACAGCATTTTTTGGTATCGCCGTCAAATTTCTCTGGAGGGGGTATGTGTAACTTCCTGGTGCTGGCAGAACTGGTGGAGACAGTAGCAGCAGAGGTGGTTACATTCCTGGTGGGTGTGACAGGAGGATCTGGCAAAGAGCTTTGCAGGGGACGGGAAGCCACACTTTGAAGGCATTGCAAGAGATGAGCTTGGTTAGCTTCCAGCTAATCTACTCGCTGAGACAAGTGTAGGAGAAAATCCCGGGCTGATGGTTCCTGAGTACTTATGGCCAGAGTATACTGTCACATTTGAAGTATGGAGGTAGCCACTGACTGGTATTGACGCAACTAGACTGAGAGGCGCTGAGTCTAGCGCACCCATGGTATTCATAAGGGACCCCCGCAAGGAGGTATGGGCTTGGCTGCGGGAGGTGCGCAGGTTGTGGTTCTCTCAGGTAGTCAACAGTGCAATGGTGTGTACACAGGATGGCCGAGGCGAACTACAAAGGGGAATCCATAAGAATGGTCAGAAAAGCCGAGGTCAGGAACTAGCGGACAAAAGGTACCAAATCACAAAGAAAAAGGGGTAGTCAAGGAACAACCTGAAGGTAAGGAGCAATACCAATAAACAGGAACAGGGAGAAGGACTCTGGAACGCTGGACACTGATTGGAGGAGAGGGATTTCGCGGGCTGGGCACATCTGACTGCTGACGGAGCCACGGAGAGAGTGTCCCGCTCCCTAGCAACGGGACTTGGCTGAAGTGCTCATGCGCGGGCTGGAGGGAAGTCAATGGCCGGAAAAAGCGAGCGAGAGGGCAGTCAGGTGGCCGTTCCCCCGGCACCCAGGAGTAGTGCGGGGACGGCGCTTGACAGTGTCAACTACTCCAGATACTGAGCTATAGTACACAACAAAGCTCCTTATGTGGTATAGCATTTCTGAGGAACATTAACAATCATATTTGTGTTTTATCTACTGTATTTTAATTTAATTTTACATTTGTAATCAGTGCAATGATTTTATTTCCACCATATTCCAAATATTCTCAATTTCTCACCTACACAGAATTATACAGCCATACTTACAGATTTATCAGAAATATTATTGATATTTGTGCCACTTCTATTTCTATCATCCTACCTTCATTGATTCACTAACAATGTATCTTAGTGGCATCAGGAATATTTCGCACCATCAACCCTCACCATGCAGAATTATATACAACTGTGTGAAACGGCCATTCATTACCTCTGTCAGTCCCACTGAGAAGGCAAATGGGGGCAGCACGCATAGTAAGACTTCCACAACCTTGGGAATGTTTTTCAGAAGCAATAGGAGGCTTAACGCAGATATGAAGAGTGTGATGAAAAATCCTACTATGGCGGTGACTCTGGGATTCCTGAAGAGGGCGCTCAACATGAATGTGAAACATATCTGGAAGAAAATAAAAAGTTATTGTAACTAATATAATCTAGCAATAACTATGTAGGCATGTGTTATGATGAAATTTGGATGTAAATGGTAAACAGAACAAAGCGCTATTTTCAGTTGTAGTAGTTTAATTGAATAACATTTTCAGTTTTTCAGTTTTTCTCCTAAAATACTCCAAAAGTTGAAAAGGCGCTGAGGCCGGGAAAATTAACAAAATTGCAAATTTGTAAAAAGTCCCTTGCCCATACTCCCTGAAACCCATTGTTCACCACTTCATTCAATATAGAATAAAATATTTGTTTGTTTTTTATTTTCTGATCCATTGTAGGCCACATAGGAAAAAAAGTTCCATTTAAAAAATGGCCCACCAGCACTGTCACGAATGGCCAGCCTGTCCCAGATACAGCAATCTGAACAGATGGCCGTCACTGGCGTCACCTTAGTCACTTAGCAATGAACTTTTCTGACACCACGGAGAAATTATTATGTTGTCCTTAAGTTCACCAGAACCACTTCTTAATGTTTCACACTTAAATCATCATCATCATCATCATTTATTTATATAGCGCCAACATATTCCGTAGCGCTTTACAATTGGGGACAAACGTAATAAACTAATAAACAAACTGGGTAAAACAGACAAAGAGGTGAGAAGGCCCCGCTCGCAAGCTTACAATCTATGGGACAATGGGAGATTGACACATGAGGTTAAGTATACATTTTGCATCTTGGCCCAGCCAGACTGCAAAGGTAGGGTGACTCATAAGCTAAATGATCCTGTCACACAACAATGTTGGTCCGGGGGTAGTTGTCTTGTGTGAAATTGTGTAACAGGCTAAAGGTAGTGAGGTTAAGATGGTGGTTGAGGAATATTATAAGCTTGTCTGAATAGGTAGGTTTTCAGAGAACGCTTGAAAGTTTGTAGAACAGAGGAGAGTCTTATTGTGCGAGGGAGAGAGTTCCATAGAGTGGGTGCAGCCCGAAAAAAGTCCTGTAACCGGGAATGGGAGGATGTAATGAGGGTGGATGAGAGACGCAGATCTTTTGCAGAACGGAGTTGCCGAGTTGGGAGATATTTTGAGACAAGAAAGGAGATGTATGTTGGTGCAGCTTTGTTGATGGCCTTGTAGGTTAGTAAAAGTATTTTATATTGGATTCGGTAGAAGACAGGCAGCCAGTGTAGAGACATACAGAGTGATTCAACAGAGGAATAGCTATTTGCAAGGAAAATCAGTCTTGCCGAAGCATGCAAAATAGATTTTAGGGGTTTGAGTCTGTTTTTGGGAAGACCAGTAAGGAGGGAATTGCAATAGTCAATGCGGGAGATGATTAGTGCATGAATTAAGGTTTTAGCAGTGTCTTGTGTGAGATATGTGCGGATTCTGGAAATGTTCTTTAGATGTATGTAACATGATTTAGATATAGAGTCAATGTGGGGAACAAAGGATAGGCGTGAATCAAGGATTACACCTAGGCAGCGAGCTTGTGGGGTGGGATTTATGGTCATGTTATCAACAGAGATAGAAATGTCAGGTATGCTCTTGTTGGCGGGTGGGAATATTATTAACTCTGTTTTAGAAAGATTAAGTTTGAGTTGACGAGAGGACATCCAAGATGAAATGGCAGAAAGACAGTCAGTTACACGGGACAACACAGATGTCGAGATATCAGGAGAGGATAGATAGATTTGGGTATCATCCGCATAGAGATGATACTGAAAGCCAAAGGAACTTATTAGATTTCCAAGAGAAGCGGTATAGATAGAGAACAGCAGAGGACCTAGCACCGAGCCTTGTGGTACTCCAACTGATAGGGGAAGCGGAGCAGATGTGGCTCCAGAGAAATTAACAGTGAAAGAGCGATTAGAGAGGTAAGATGAGAACCAGGATAGAACTGTGTCTTGAAGACCTAGGGATTGCAGCGTTTGTATGAGAAGAGAGTAGTCAACGGTGTCAAATGCAGCCGAGAGATCAAGGAGAATTAGGAGAGAGTAATGGCGTTCAGTCTTAGCAGTGATCAGATCATTAACAACCTTGGTCAGCGCAGTCTCTGTGGAGTGTTGAGAACGAAAGCCAGACTGAAGAGGATCCAACAGGTTGTTTGCGGAAAGAAAGCGTGTGAGGCGAGTGTAGGCAAGTCTCTCTAGAAGCTTGGAGGGGCAAGGGAGCTGAGAGATGGGACGGTAATTTGAGAGAGAGTTTGGGTCGGAGTTTTGTTTTTTTAGAATAGGAGTAATCACTGCATGCTTGTATAGTGATGGAAAGATGCCAGTAGAGAGTGAGAGATTACAGATTTGAGTTAGAGGTGAAATGAGCACAGAAGACAGGGATCTACCAATTTGCGAGGGAATAGGATCAAGAGGACAGGAGGTAGAGTAGGAAGATAAGAAGAGCGTAGAAATTTCCTCTTCATATGTGGGGTCAAATGAAGAAAGGGTGTCAGAGGGTAGTGGGAAGGAAATGAGCTGATGGCTTGTTGAGGAGGAGGATACCATTTCTAGTCTGATCTTGTCCTTGAAGTAGGAAGCAAGATCCTGAGCACTGATAGTAGATGGAGGGTTCGGGGTGGGAGGATTGAGAAGATGATTAAATGTATTGAAAAGGCGTTTGGGGTTAGAAGCCTGAGCATAGATAAGAGATTGAAAGTATGTTTGTTTTGCAGTGTCCAGAGCATTTCGATAGGAGTGGTAGACAGAAGTATATGTGAAGAAGTCATTAGAGCTTCGAGATTTACGCCAGTGACGTTCTGCTTTACGGGACAGTTTTTGAAGATTTCGTGTTGCTTTGGTGTGCCACGGTTGACATCGAAGTCGACGTGTAGTATGAAGTGTCGCTGGAGCCACTTGATCAAGGGCCGTTGCTAAGGTTAGGTGAAAATGAGGTACTGCCATCTCAGGGGATGAGAATGTAGAGATAGGGGAGAGAAGGTGTTGGAGAGAGGTGGAAAATTGTTGAAGATTAATAGAATTAAGATTTCTACGAGTATGAGGAGGCTTGGTAGAGTTAGACAGTAGAGAGGTTAGAGCAGTGGGGGTGAGAGTGTAGCTGATAAGGTGATGATCCGAGAGGGGGAAGGGTGTATTAATAAAATTAGAAACTGAGCATAGTCTAGAGAAAACAAGATCAAGGCAGTGGCCATCCTTATGAGTAGATGATTCAATCCACTGGGAGAGGTCAAGTGAGGATGTTAGAGAGAGTAGTTTGGAAGCAGCTTTGGAAGGTGGGTTATCAATGGGGATGTTGAAGTCACCCATGATGATGGTGGGGATGTCTGAAGATAAGAAGTGAGGGAGCCATGCAGAGAAATCCTCAATAAATTGTTGGTGTGCTCCAGGGGGACGATAGATCACCGCAACACGTAGGGAGAATGGATTAAAAATGCGAATAGCATGTACTTCAAAAGATGTGAACGTGAGTGATGGGACATTTGGTAGAACGGTGTATGTGCACTGTGGGGAGAGAAGTAGTCCAACCCCACCTCCTTGTCTGCCTTCAGGTCTGGAGGTGTGGGTGAGATGGAGGCCACCATGTGAAAGTGCTGCAGGTGAGGCAGTGTCTGATTGCATGAGCCATGTTTCTGTTATTGCCAGAAGGTTGAGGTTTTTTGAGAGGAAGAGATCATGAACGGAGGTAAGTTTGTTACAAACAGATCGTGCATTCCAAAGGGCACATTTAAAGGACTTGGGAAGAGAGGGTAGACAGGTGATGTGTTTGAGGTTTGCTATAGAACGGTAGTGTTCTGATGTATGTGTGTGTGAGGAGTGTGGGGGACCTGGATTAGGTGATATATCACCAGCTAATAGAAGCAGAGTGAGCGAAAGATAGGCAAGGGGATTGTAAGATGTGTGGCCTTTTATTTTCTGGCGACAGGTGGAGGCTGTACTTGTTAGAGATAATAAATAGGACAACAGTTCATGGGTGTTAAATAGAGGTGAGTGGAGTAATGCAGGTGCAATATGAACAAATTTGTGTGTTGGTGGAGGGGTGAAAGATGACACAGTCCTAAAGATCATGCCATGAAATGAGACTAAGAAAAGCAATTTGTGAAACATTGTGATAAAAGGGGTAAAAGCAAAAAGCAAGGGTATTTTAAGAATTACCTCTTAGCAGTATTCCATATAAATAGACAAGTAGTGCAGAAATAGGCTGTGGCAGATGTTGCTTATTGCTGGGAGTAAAAGCAAGTCAAATGTAGTCCAATGTTTGTCCAGCTGTGTTGTCTAACTGTGCATTTTCGTCCACTTTGTGAGAAAATCCCACTTAGTGCAGAAATCACACACGTCTAACCCCACATACGTCTCCCCATAGAATGAAGCTAAGATGTAGTCAGTCTAATTTAGGAATACACTACAGATGTGCTAATTGGTCAGCTAATCAAAGGAAAAGAAAACATTTGTGGGAAAGGATAGAGGCCAGATACCTATCATAAATTAGGCAGCAATAAAAGACTGTGCCAACCTAAGTTTAAACAGATAACAGTTTCCTATAACATACTTAAACACAGATTGCAGGGATGAAATTCACAGAATAATGATCAGAGTAGTAGTAGTAGCAGCATGGATGAACATACTTAAACACAGATTGCAGGGATGAAATTCACAGAATAATGATCAGAGTAGTAGTAGTAGCAGCATGGATGAACATACTTAAACACAGATTGCAGGGATGAAATTCACAGAATAATGATCAGAGTAGTAGTAGTAGCAGCATGGATGAACATACTTAAACACAGATTGCAGGGATGAAATTCACAGAATAATGATCAGAGTAGTAGTAGTAGCAGCATGGATGAACATACTTAAACACAGATTGCAGGGATGAAATTCACAGAATAATGATCAGAGTAGTAGTAGTAGCAGCATGGATGAACATACCTGAAGATGAAAAGAGAAGAGAAAGATGAGGATTAGTTGCTGTGTTGTCTAACTGTGCATTTTCGTCCACTTTGTGAGAAAATCCCACTTAGTGCAGAAATCACACACGTCTAACCCCACATACGTCTCCCCATAGAATCATATACACATATAGCATGAGCATCCCTGGGATTCGCAAGTTCACACAGAATCACGGAGAATATGCTAGATTAAATGTATTTTAATCCGAAAAATGTTTGTAAGGCTTGGTTAAAAAAAGTTAATTACAATACACACAATAAGTTGCACAGATAAGTTTCAGAAAATAAAATAGGAAATAAAACCAGAGTCACTACTTACTAGTTAAGACTTGGTGTGTGTGAGGGAACACAGTTGGGAAATATGGGACATTTAAGTTTTGATAGACCCCCTCATGAAAATGCACAATGTAATGTCTAAAGCAGAAGATTTTAAACCCTTCTTACAGGCTCTTCACCCCACCTTAGGAATTACATATTCAATTAAGTCTGATTGATCCCAAAATGACACAGAGCTTTCCAAAGTAAATTATCTATTACTAAGATATATGTTTGGACACCTCAGAGAATCTCTCACCTCTGCTCTGCTTGAGTGGCTAGATGGTTTAAGACTTTGGGGCTTCAAACTCCTCTGAGATCCTTATCTATCCCCGTTCTGGCTAATTTCAAAAAATTTCAACACTTGCATAGGTTCAGACTCATGTCATCTAGCAAAGCAGACGCCGAGATTACATTACTAGGTTACATACAATATACATTGTCATACCTGAATATTTAGGGAAAACAACAATAATACATAATCATCACACCTCCCCCTAAACCTAGGGCACGAACGACTGTGACCTGTCACTGTTGCTCCTGCCCATTCACAACTTCTGCCCCCTGGCGTGAGAGGCCATCTACTGTAAGATGCCGTCCCCACGTTGTCGCTAAGTGCTGGAGACGGCTGCCTGACTTGCTCTGAACATTGCGTCTCGTTGCCTAGCAATGGGATGCTTCCGGGTTCATGTTAGGGGTCACACCGTGCGCGCAAGCACAGGGAGGCCTCGGGTCTTGTTGCTAGGCAACGGGACGCCTCACCTGTTGGCGGTCAGCATCTCTGACCACTGGCTTTCCGGCAATTAACATCCTAGAGGATCTATATAAGGCTGCCTCTGGCACCACTAGGGTGCCAGAGTATTAGTCCCACCCAGCTCTTTGTTTTTTCCAGATACTGCTCCTGATGTGACCCAGCTTTGCTCCTCTGACCTTCTTTTTGGATTCCGTTTTTGTACCTTGCTACTTGTTCTGGTTTCCTGACTTCTGGCTTACCTTTGACCATTATTTTGAAGATGTCCTTGTACTTTGCTGTCTGTTTGCTCTGACCCAGATGGATTGACTGCGCCCCGTCCTTTCTGCTACTACACTGGTGGCTGACTCGGAGAATCGCAACCTGTGCACGCCTCCAGCAGCGAAGCCTAAACTGCCTCGCGGGGGTCCCTGGTGAACACAGAGGGTGCATTAGACTCTGCGCCTCCCTGCTCAGCAGTGCAGATACTAGCTAGTAGCTATCCCACAGCTTGTGACAGCGTGACATCTGCGTTTCCATGTTCTGCGCCCTTCCGGAGCTGAATGATGAAGTTATATTGCTGTAAAATTAAACTCCATCTTAACAGCTTTCCATTATCCCCAGAAACTCTATTCATCCAGCTTAGGGAATATGGTCTGTAATAATGGTGAAATCCCATCCATAAAGGTAGGGCTGTAACTTTTGCAGTGCCCATATGGCTAGGCACTCTCGTTCAATAGTAGAATAAGCCACCTCTCGGGGGAGTAGTTTTCTACTTAGGAAAATGATAGGTTGCTCCTCCCCCTGCAGCGTCACCTGGCTAAGGACAGCTCCTAGTATATAGTTAGACGCGTCAGTCTGTGCTATAAACCTCCGTTTGAAATCTGGGACCTGTAGCACAGGGGACTGAGCCAGAGCAGATTTCAGAGCTGTAAATGCATTTTCATAATCCTCTTTCCAATTAACCACCTGTGGAAATTTATTTTTTGTTAAGTCAGTTAGAAGTTTGGCTAGGGTGCTATAATGAGGCACAAACTTTCGATAATACCCAGCTGTACCTAATAAAGACATGACTTGCTTTTTCGTGGTAGGGGTCGGCCATGCCGTGATAGCCTCTACCTTGCCTGGCTGTGGGCGGAGGGTACCTCCCCCTCCACGGTGCCCCAAGTATTGCACTGCATGCATGCCAAGCCGGCACTTCTCTGGCTTGATAGTCAGACCTGCCTCAGTAGTTCGGTCTAACACACTATTCAGATGGATCAGGTGCTCCTCCCAGGTCTGACTGAACACTGCAATGTCATCCAGGTAGGCATCTGCATGTCCCTCCTGGCCCTCTAGCAGGACATTGACCAGCTGCTGGAAGGAAACAGGGTAATTTTTCATTCCAAAGGCCATGACCAAAAACTGAAAAAGTCCAAATGGGGTGATAAATGTGGACCGCTCACGTGCCTCGAGTGACACTGGGATCTGCCAGTACCCTCTACTGAGATCCATGATAGTGCTGCAGCTGCCTGGGCAAGCTGATCTAGCAGTTCATCTATCCTGGGCATAGGATAAGCATCAAACACTGTGGCATCATTCAACATTCTATAGTCTACACAGAGCCGGGAGCAGCCCAAGAACTGTTAGACTTTTGAATTACCCCTAGCTGCAACATCTCGTCTATTACCACTTTCTTTGCCTCTAGTCCTTCTAGGAAAGTACGAAGTGCTGGCTATCTGAGGGGGGTCTGGTTGTCTGTGTTTACATGATGTGTGACCAAGTGAGTTTTTCCAGGTTTCCCTGTAAAATGGGACTGATAGTGCTGCAGCATGTCAGCTAGCTGCTCTAGCTGAGAGTCAGACAGCTCTTCACTGCAGTGGGCATCTGCTAGGGACCCTGTCTCTTTAGCAGTAGCTGCTAAATCTACCAAGGGGTCAGACTCCTGATCACTCTCAGGCAAACTACACACAGCTAATACACAAGCTTCCCTGTCATGTTCAGCTGTGAGCATGTTGATGTGATATACCTTCTGACAACACCCAAATGTCCTGCTAGGGGTATCTCATCGCTACTTTCAGCAACCCTTCCCTATAGGTTTGAGGTACAACTAGTTGCCTGTCAGCAATTACATCTGGATGCATACTTGTCACATTTTTCTCTCTGCACAAAATTCCATTTTCCCCAAAAATTCTATCTTCACCTTCAAGACAGGACTGACTGACCCTCCCACCCACTGTCGATAAACTGGGATCAGTGTTTTGTTCTGCTTTGAAAGTGTCACTTCTGAGCTTATCAATGTTGAACACAACATGAGGTCGCTCATTCAAATCACTGCCTGAATCTGCAGCTTCTACAGTGAGGGAGGGGGTGGATGGGGATTAGTTTCTAGTGAACTTCCCTCCACACTTGCAGGGGTTAATGCACTGCTCTTCGGGTCACTACTACTACTAATACATTTGATACATTTTCACACTTTGGGTCACCTTCAGAATTGGACACATGTAAATCGATCTGACTACCTAAAAGATTAGCAGACATGGTATCACATTTAGACACAATCGCACACTTTTTGCCCTGATCAGATTCACAACCCACTTGATTTAAAGTGTTAGTCTCACAAAAAGAGCATTATCATCAAACACATTCTCACATAATCCCTCTCTCTGCATCACAGGTACCTGCAAATCTGCATGAGTATTCTCAGCAGCACATAACATTTCATTACATATTTTTGCACTCAGGTTATGCTGGTCAGCAGAATCCATCTGTGAAGGAATGCACCAGTGCATCAGAAATGACATCACTTTCATTTATATAAGCAGCATGCATCCTTTTCAAATCAGTTCCGAACAGTACCGTGGCAGGCAGATTGTCTAGTACCCCAACATCTCGTATTCCCCTGTCAGATCCAAAATCTAGGCACACTCTGGCTAGGGGTACTGCAGAATGTAGGCCCCCACTCCTCGCACAGCAATGGTCTTCCTGGGAATAATGTTCTCTGGGCTCACTAGAGCTGGATGTACAAGAGTCTGGTCTAACAACCCAAGTGCGACTTGATGTCCTACCTTAACCGCTTGCATATTGTCTCTGGGTTGTCTTGGGGTCCTCCTGCACACAGGATGGCCAACACTGGCTTTCCTGCTGGGCCCCCCACAGGAGAAGGAGTTGTTTTCTTCTTTTTGGGGCAATAGACACTGATGTGCCCCAAATCATCACATGTAAAACACCTGCGGCCAGTTAACAAAACAGGGTTTCCCCCACCCTCCAAATGGTGCAGCAACAGAGCAACAGCTGGTTTGGTTGACAGGGGACTCAGGGGTGATCCTCCAGGTTGCCTCTCTTTCCATGTAGATTGCCCTGGCGCTGCCCAACTCTTCTTTGTTACAGGAGCCCTGGAAACTGTGTGATTGTTGGCCAGGCTAGCAGCTGCTTGCGATGTCTTAGGGTCACGATCTACAACCCATTCCCTCACCTCAGCTGGGCACAGTGTGAGTAACTGCTCCTAGAGAATAAGATCCTTTAGTGTATCATAGTCCAGTTCCTGCATTCCCTCAATCCATTGATGCATCACGGATGATAATTGCGCTAACAGTTTGGCATAGGTATCAAAGGAACTGCGCCGTGAGTCTCGGAACTTCGCCTGTAATCCACAGGAGTTATGTTGAAACGGAGTAACAGGGCTTTCTTAATTGTGACATAATCGCCTGGGGAAAGTCTGAAAATGCTTCCTAAGCATTCCCTCTCAGTCCAGGGATTAAAAAGCTGACCCACTTACTGGGGTCAAGCTCAAACTGTCGGCAAGTCCTTCCAAATCCCCTCAGGAATGCATCAAGGTCACCGTCCTTATCCAACATGGGAAATTGGTTGTGCCTGGGTTTTTTTCTACCCAGACCTCGGTCCACCAACTGGCTGTTGAGCCTCATAAAACAAATGTAAGGAAAAAATGGCGCTGATGGTATAAATCCTCAAAGTCTACAAAGTTAATAGTACCATAAAAGTGTCCTCAAAGTTGAATAATAAAATAACATCAAACGACCAAAACTCCGGAAATAATGATAATGATGTAATTCTTCTATGCTTGATCCAATCCTCCAATATTGATCTCATAGATGAACATAAAAAAGAAACGAAGAAATATACATAGCGTAACCTGTAAATTTCAATGTATCACAGGAAGCTATCCCTATAATGCCCGTGTGTAGATACTAATACACATTCACCACGTGATAGGGGAAAAATTTCTTTAACCCCTTAAGGGTGTACACTTACTAGACGTAGTGAAATTTCAAGCATTGAACCAAACAGAGAATGTTTCTCCTGTGACCAACTCCTTCAAATACGAATATCCACTCCATCAAAATAGGGACCAAAGAAGGGAAATAAAATAGATCTCCATAGTGTAAAATCTTCCCATTTAATTTCCACACATAAAAACTTCACACATATAATAAACACTTAAAATAAGTAGCCTGAGTCCTGCTACAACGGAGATAGATGGACTCTTACCGTCCTTCCTTTCAAAACAAGCGTGGTTGATGTTAAACCCAATATCGCCAGCTGTGTCCTGGGTAACACTCCCGCGATCAACGCTGTCCGAAGAGAAGAGATGACAGATGGAACCTCCGCTGTATGCGTATGACGTCACTCACCCCGTCTACCGACGCGTTTCTATTGTAAATCTTTATCAAGGCGTTGAGCCTCGCTAGTTCCAGCTGGTGCTCGCATTCGGCTTGATGCTCTGCAGCGGCAGCCTCCGTCTGCAGCAGCGCGGCTTTCGGCAGCCTCCCTGTCTGCAGCAGCATGGCGTTCGGGTGCCTCCCTGTCTGCACGGCGTTCAGCAGCCTCCCGGTCTGCAGCAGCATGGCATTCAGCAGCCTCTTGGTGTTGCTGGATCAGCTGCAATGATTTTGCAGGATCAGCATCCTTAAGCTGTTTGAGAGCAGTATGAAGGTAACTGTCCAGTGTAGACTCCCCACTTGATTGAACAGAGGTATTTGTGGTAATGTCCACTGCTGACTGCTCTCCTGAAGCAGAGAGGTTTTCTCCACTGTCTCATCCGACTCTTAGTTTCTGATCAGCCTCCACAAGCATTTGAATCAGTTGCTCTTGTTTCCTGTCGGGTACCGAAAACAATTCCTCTGTCAACACACAAAGTCAAAAGCTCATCCTTTTTCATTTGCTTATAGTCAGTGGCCATGCTGGACTTCACACTTCCAGTAAATAAAAAATAGAAAACAAAACAAGAAAAGGAGGGGGGGACAGAAACTATATGTGCAGTATGTCATTTAAAATGTTGTAAGCCTTGAGTTCTGGCCAATTAGGAAGCTGACTCTCTCTAGAATCACACACCACTAATTCACTTAAATTCTTATGATAAAAAGAAAAATATTATCAATCCCACCAGGCTACCAACCAGTTTGTCACAAACGTCCCAGATACAGTAATCTGAACAGCTGGCCATGACTGACGTTACCTTAGTCACCTAGCAATGAATACACCTTTTCTGCCACTACGAAAGGATTTATTATGGTGTCCTTACGTTCACCAAAACCACTTATTAATGTTTCACACTTAAATCACATACACATCTAGCATGAGCCTCCCTGGGCTTCGTAAATTCACAAAGAATAACGAAGAATATGCTAGATTAAATGTATTTTAGTCCGAAAAATGTTTCCAAGACTTATTTACAAAAAGTTAATGACAAGACATAAAATATGCTGCACAAATAATTTTCAGGAAATAAAATAGGAAATAAAACCAGAGTCACTACTTACTAGTTAAGACTTGGTGTGTGTGAGGGAACACAGTTGGGAAATATGGAACATTTCAGTTTTGATAGACTCCCTCATGAAAATGCACAATGTAATGTATAAAGCAGAAGAAACCTTTCTTGCAGGCTTTTCACCCCCACCTTAGGAATTACATATTCAATTAAGTCTGATTGATTCACAAAATCACACAGAGCTTTCCAAAGTAAATGATCTATTACTAAGATATAAGTTTGGGCACCTCAGAGAATCTCTCACTTCTACATAGTAACATAGTAACATAGTAACATAGTTGATGAGGTTGAAAAAAGACACCAGTCCATCAAGTTCAACCTATTTTGGATCTCCTGCGATCCTGCACTTATATTTGAAATTAATCCAGAGTAGGCAACCGCCCATCTGTTTCAATTTTGAAAATCCCCCCAGACTCAATATTGCAATCCAATTTTTACCCTATATCCACTACTATCCTTTATTTTAAATTAACGGTCGTATCCCTGGATACACCTTTCCGCTAAAAATTTGTCTAACCCTTTCTTAAACATATCTATTGAATCTGCCATCACAACCTTCCCTGGCAATGAATTCCATATCTTGACTGCCCTTACTGTAAAGAACCCCTTCCTTTGCTGGTTGTGAAATTTCCTCTCCTCTAACCTTAGGGGATGACCACGTGTCCTGTGTATGGTCCTTGGGGTAAAAAGTTCCCATGAAAGCTCTCTGTATTGACCCCTAATGTATTTGTACATAGTAATCATATCTCCCCTTAGGCGCCTCTTTTCTAAAGTAAACATGCCTAAACTGGCTAACCTTTCCTCATAACTTAATGACTCCATACCCTTTATCAATTTTGTCGCCCTTCTCTGAACCCTTTCTAGTTCCAAATTATCTTTTTTATAGAGTGGTGCCCAGAACTGTACTGCATATTCAAGATAAGGTCTTACCAATGATTTATACAGTGGCAAAATTACACTGTCTTCCCTTGCATCTATGCCCCTTTTTATGCATGCCAATACTTTGTTTGCCCTTGCAGCTGCTGCTTGACATTGAGCACTATTGCTAAGTCTACTGTCTACGAGCACTCCCAAATCCTTTTCCATTATAGATTCTCCCAAATTAATTCCATTTAATTTATAGATTGCGTTCTTGTTTTTGATCCCTGAATGCATAACCTTACATTTATCTGTGTTAAACCTCATATTCCATTTAGCCGCCCAATCCTCCAGTTTATTTAAGTCCCTCTGTAGAGAAGCTACATCTTGCTCTGATTTTATTACCTTACAGAGTTTAGTGTCATCTGCAAAAATAGAAACTTTACTCTCTAAACCATCACCAAGGTCATTAATAAATATATTAAAAAGGAGTGGTCCCAGCACGGAACCTTGAGGAACTCTCCACTTAAGACCTTTGACCAATTAGAAAATGTTCCATTTATCACAACTCTCTGTTCCCTATTCTCTAACCAGTTTTCGATCCAAGTACAAATTTTGATTTCTAGACCCAGTTCCCTTATTTTGTAAACCAACCTCTTGTGTGGCACTGTATCAAAGGCCTTTGCAAAATCTAAGTAGACCACATCTACTGTCCTGCCCTGGTCTAAGTTCCCACTAACTTCCTCGTAGAAACGAATTAGATTAGTTTGACATGACCTATCCCTCACAAATCCATGTTGATTCCCACTAATAATTTTATTGCGTACCAAGTAATCCTGAATACTGTCCCTTAAAATACCTTCCAGTAGTTTCCCCACTATTGATGTCAGGCTTACAGGTCTATAATTCTCTGGTTGTGATCTCGTCCCCTTTTTAAACAACGGCACCACATCTGCTATTCGCCAATCCCTTGGTACTGAGCCTGATGAGATTGAATCTCTGAAAATTAAGAATATCGGTCTAGCTATTTCCGAGTTTAATTCCATAAGGACCCTTGGGTGTATGCCATCTGGACCTGGAGCTTTATTTATCTTAATATTCTTCAGTCGCTTTTGGACTTCTTCCTCTGACAACCAAGTATTAATTAATGGCATGGTTTCATTTCCATTTTTATGTATTACTCCTGCCATTTGTTCCTCTCTGGTAAATACTGAAGAAAAGAACGTGTTTAATATCTCTGCTTTTTCCTTAGTATCATTTATCAATTCACCCATCTCACTTCTTAGTGGTCCTATATTATCTTTTTTAATCCTTTTGCCATTTATATACTTAAAAAACTTTTTGGGGTTTGTCTTACTTTCTTTTGCAACGTGCCTTTCATTTTCTAATTTAGCCAATCTAATTTCCTTTTTGCATGTTTTATTACATTCCTTGTACCTATGGAAGGACTCCTCTGACCCTTCAGACTTAAACAATTTAAATGCACGCTTCTTCCTTTGCATTTCTTCCCTTACCTTTTTATTTAGCCACATTGGTTTAGACTTAATTCTTTTACATTTATTTCCCATAGGAATGAACTTATACGTGTATGTTTCCAACAACATTTTAAAGACAGCCCACATTTCTTCCGTATTTTTTCCTTCAAATGCTTTGTCCCAGTCTATGCTCTTTATAGACTCCTTTAGCATATTAAAATTTGCCTTTTTAAAGTTTAAAGTCCTAGTTGATCCCTTATACTGTTGTTTCTGGAAACTAATTTCAAATGAGACCATATTATGATCACTGTTTCCCAAGTCCTCCTTTACTTGAATATTTGATATTACGTCTACATTGTTTGTTATTACTAGGTCCAGTATAGTCCGGTTCCTAGTTGGTTCCTCAACTAATTGGGACATGTAATGGTCTTTTAGCGTGCTCAGAAACCTATTTCCCCTAGCTGTACCGCAGGTCTCAGTACTCCAATCAATGTCCGGATAATTAAAATCCCCCATAATTAAAATTTGACCTAGTTGTGTAGCCTTTTCAATTTGCTGTAGAAGTTGGGCTTCCTCAATCGTACTAATATCTGGCGGTTTATAGCATATCCCTATCAGAAACTTCTCTGAACTTTTTCCTCCGCTGGATATTTCCACCCACAATGCCTCTATATTATCACCAATATTCTCGTATATAACTTCCTGAATACTTGGTTTTAATTCTGGCTTAATATAAAGACATACTCCTCCTACCCTTTTATTTACCCTATCCCTCCTGAAGAGAGAATAGCCTTCCAAGTTGACTGCCCAGTCATGTGTATCATCCCACCAGGTCTCAGTAATACCTATAATATCATACTGCTCATTCATTGCTACTAGTTCTAACTCCCCCATTTTACCTGTCAGGCTTCTTGCATTTGCAAACATACACTTAAGTCTATTGGCTCCCTTCGGTATTTCTTTTTGCTTTAAAAAGGGCCGCTCCTTATCGGCTATGCTTCCCTTTCCCCCCTCTCCACCCCCTTTACTCTTGTTAAATTCCTCATTACTACTCTCAATGTCTATCCCATAAATACTTGCTTGCCCCTCCCCCCCGGAGCCTAGTTTAAAATCTCCTCCAACCTTCTAACCATCCTCTCCCCTAGCACTGCAGCCCCCTCCTCATTCAGGTGCAATCCATCACGACAATAAAGATGGCAACTGACCGAGAAATCAGCCCAGTGCTCTAAGAATCCAAAACCCTCCTTCCTACACCAATCTTTTAGCCACGCATTAACCTCCCTAATCTCCCGCTGCCTCCCTGGACTAGCGCGTGGCACAGGTAGTATTTCCGAAAATACTACCTTGGATGTCCTTGCCTTAAGTTTGCGACCTATGTCCCTGAAATCATTCTTTAGGACACCCCTTCTTCCTCTAACTCGGTCATTGGTGCCAACATGCACCAAAACCGCTGGGTCATTCCCAGCCCCTCCCAACAATCTGTCCACCCGATCCGCAATATGCCGAGCCCGAGCACCCGGGAGACAACACACTGTTCGGCATGCACGGTCCCGGTAACAGATTGCCCTATCTACCTTCCTAATAATTGAATCCCCTACCACCACAATCTGCCTGGGTCCCTGAGTAACTTTGGTCCCCTCTGTGCTGGAGAGACCATTCCCCTGGTTGCTAGAGGAAGCAGTGTCATCCAACTCTACCAATTCTGAACTGCCTTCCACAGTATCTTCATCCAATCTGGCAAATCTGCTGGGATTGCCTAGCTCAGAACTGGCCTGTCTCTTCCTCCCTCTGCTACCCCTAGTAACTGTTACCCAGCTGCCTACCTGTGCATCCTCCTCTGTCTCTGCTCCACCCTGCTCAGCTAACGCATCAACGGTGAGCTGTAAACTCTGCTCCAGGTTGGCAATGTCTCTCAATGTTGCAATGGTCTGCTTTAGATCAGTTACCTGGGCTTCCAAAGAGACCAATTGCTCACATTTCTCACAGAGGTATAAACCTTGGAACACTTGCTCCAAGTGTGCATACATATGACAAGATATGCATTGAGTGAGATCATCAAGCCTGCTACTACTCATCTTATTATGGCTAACCTAACTTCTTATAGCCTACAGAGAACTTTAGTACTAGCCTTTCCTAGCCACTTACCAGTTTAAACCCTTTCCTGGATTCAACTCCTTAATGGAACCAACTCCACACTTTAAACAAAAACAGCACTTGAAATCAAAAAAGCAGTGAAATCACAAGCTCAATGAAATCGCTTGCTACCTCCTGTTAAATAGAGCTTGCACTAACCAGCTGTATCAACTATGCAATTAAACCACACCCACTAGCTCTAACAGAGAGAAGGGAAAAAAAAAAACACTTAATAAACACACAGAAAAACGAATCCCGTTCAATAAACACACAGAATAATTCCCCAAACTATATTACTCTCTCAGCACAGCACAGCAATCCTTAATGGAACCAACTCCACACTTTAAACAAAAACAGCACTTGAAATCAAAAAAGCAGTGAAATCACAAGCTCAATGAAATCGCTTGCTACCTCCTGTTAAATAGAGCTTGCACTAACCAGCTGTATCAACTATGCAATTAAACCACACCCACTAGCTCTAACAGAGAGAAGGAAAAAAAAAACAAAAACACTTAATAAACACACAGAAAAACGAATCCCGTTCAATAAACACACAGAATAATTCCCCAAACTATATCACTCTCTCAGCACAGCACAGCAATCCTTAATGGAACCAACTCCACACTTTAAACAAAAACAGCACTTGAAATCAAAAAAGCAGTGAAATCACAAGCTCAATGAAATCGCTTGCTACCTCCTGTTAAATAGAGCTTGCACTAACCAGCTGTATCAACTATGCAATTAATCCACACCCACTAGCTCTAACAGAGAGAAGGGGAAAAAAAAAAAACACTTAATAAACACACAGAAAAACGAATCCCGTTCAATAAACACACAGAATAATTCCCCAAACTATATCACTCTCTCAGCACAGCACAGCAATCCTTAATGGAACCAACTCCACACTTTAAACAAAAACAGCACTTGAAATCAAAAAAGCAGTGAAATCACAAGCTCTTCTTGAGTAGCTAGATGGTTTACAACTTTGGGGCTTCAAACTCCCCTGAGACCCTTATTTATCCTGGGCCTGGCTAATTTCAAAAGATTATTGACACTTGCATAGGTTCAGATTCATGTCATCTAGCAAAGCACACTGTGAGATTACATTACTAGGTTACATACAATATACATTGTCATACCTGAATATTAAGCGAAAATAACAATAATACATAATCATCACACGCGCACTAAAACAGGCCTATGCAAAATGATCAAAGCCAGGATTACCCAGCACTCCCCTTCAGTGGCAGCCATTCACAAGCATCCGGCATGGGAATATGCTTGCGATTGGCTGGTGGTAAAGGGCAGTCACAGGAATTCCAGGCTACAGGCAATTTTTCAATATTTTGCCCCTGTATTTACTATGATAACTCCAAAGAAGAAAATATGGTAGGGTTTTTTTTAGCTAATAAAATGAACGAGTGGTAAAGTGAAGGGGTCTTAAAAGCCCCTCTCATCTATCCTTGGAGCACTCCAGAGGTCCTAATCGTGTTTATGACCCTGGTCCACAGATCCTATTGGGGTCTTTGTGATTGTGGATATGGAGGTCGGTGGATATGCACACTGCACTATGTTTTGCATCGTTAACTATTGGACAAGACTTCAAGCCCTTTTATAGTGGGAGAATGGCCATGACCAGCAGTGAATAATCTCTCTCCACAAAATGAAATATTATTTCTGTACAGGCTCACCACTGTGTCGACTCTGTACTTTGCTAGGAACGTCTTCACTCCACCCAACATCTCCTTTCTGCCTGTCCAAACATCTACTCCTCCGTAGAACATATACAAAAGAATGTGGGAGGGTAGGGATTAGCTACCCTGCAAGTGGACTGACACAATATGCAGCATTACCCTTGACTATTGGTATGTAATAACGAGCACCATGCCCTTCGCTCATTCTAGAATTATAATTGAAAGTAGGTTTAATTATAGCAGTAGTTATTATGAAATGCAGCAGAAAACATGATATCTCATGGTTAGAAGAAAGATGAAACACTGACAGGAAGGTGATGCACTGTTTAGTTTGCAGGAAATTAATAAGAATTAAATCAACATTTAACATTTATATTCCAGGTCACAACTGAACAGCTTGTTTAAGGAAAATATTTATCACTCTTTGAAATAATAATCCAACATTTTACTATTGAATCTGTCATAAAAGTACATACATTCCACTTAAACCAAAATCCATCTGATGTTAAAGCAAAGCAAAAGTAAGATATCAATGGAAACAATGTCAGGAGCAGTACCTACCGATGATATCCCATAAAGGAAGAACAGGAGCAGGATGACACCATATGAACTCTCCAAGAAAACAAAAAATTTTGTAACAAGAGTCATCAGATTTGCTATAACTAAAACATAGACAGAGTAGAGTAATCCCCAGGACAACCTGCAATACAAGAACAAGGCAGAAAGATTTATACATTCTGTAAATAAACACTTAAATATTCTTTTGATTTAAATGTGTTCACATTAATCACAGGGAAACGCGTTATTTAAGAACCCTACTAACTGCCAATTGCTACTGAGCAGTAATGGTTAGGATTTCGAAAGGATTCCTGTGACCGAATCACTTATAAATAACTTATGGTATTAATTTATCTAAAGGAAATAGCGCAGGGCACTTATTTATATAATTGCCAATGCACTTATTTTTGATATTGTGTATATTTTGATATAAAAAAATCTTTATTTCTTACATCACTGGAGAAAATTAGTTTTTTTCTGTTTTAACCTTGCTGGAGAAAATGCCTTATTTCTGATGTATATATCTGATACAGTAACACTTTTTTTAGAAAGCCTTTTGTATATCTTGTAGTAATGAAATGCCTTGTTTGGGGTTTGTAACTCTTCTTGGGGAATTCTTTTCTTTAGAGGAAATGTGTATTCTGTAACTGTTGGAAAGGACCCATGCTAATTAGACCTTTTGATGTGTGAGGGTCTAGCATCTGGAGGTATAGGAAGATGTAATTATACTTGCTGCCAGATGTCCACTGTATCCAAATTAAGATGTAGGATATCACACCAAGGTTTTAAGATATCACAGATAAGCGTAAATAATGTTAGCTTTGCAATGCATGTTTTGGTAAACAGGTTACATCCTGATTCTAAAAATAGCCTGTAAGGCTGTGTCTAAAATAGTATTAAAAGGGAGCCCTTGTAAACTGAAATGTATCATTCTGATGTTCCATCTGACCTGACGACTGATACCTTTAATCAGTGGAACTGTCCTTGTCAGCGAAATAAACATCACTCTTTACTTCAAGACCCTGCTTGAAAACTTCTTCAATATTGCTGTAATCCTGTGACCTATAGATTAGACTCTAAATCTAATCCGTCCCCCGGCTGCTTCTGAGGTTTGGACCCAGCTCTCCAGTACCACCCCACTGCCGCTACCCAGCAGCTCTGGCCAGTGTGATAGGCTAGGGGTGATCCATACACAGCATCCTGATCCAGAGTAAGCTGTCAAGAGTACCAGCCCAAGTGTACCAGCATGGGAGTACACTAGCAGCGACAGTTACCCAGAAGGAACGTGGTTCCGGGTGACATAAAGGAGTCCAGTGGTGGCAGCAGGCTCCTCCTACTGCGGCAGGAGGGGTGTATTCGAAATAACAAAAGGGGACGGTGGAAAAGTAAGCCCAGCTGGTTCCCAGCAACAACAGACAGGGTGGCATAGGCAGCCCATCCTGTCACAATTCCTTTATCCCTATTTTCGTATACACAGAAAAAATTATCTAATCTGGTGGTCAGAGCCTTTTAGGTTCCACCATGGAGGTCAAGTGTGTTAAAAATGTAAATGTGGTAGATAAAAGGTAGGTAACCTATGGCTCTTCTGCTGTAATAAGTCTGTCTACAAGTCACAGCATATCAAGCCAGCTATAAGCTGCAAGGACATGCTTAAACCTATAGTACCCCAACAGCTGCAAAACCACAGCACCCCTGGCACAATTTTACTCAATTTATATAAAAAAAAGTTTACACATCATTATTGAAAATGCAGGTGTTTGTGATGTAAATTCTAAAATCAAGATAATGTCCGTCCAAAGCAATTCAAGCAAATAGATACTCTTTAGAAAAATACAAAAGAAAAAACATGTGATGGTGCAGAGTAGTTTGAAATAAAATAGACAAATGTATAACAATGTCTTGGTTAACGAAGCGGTGGAATTGGTCAGACCCACTGCCATGCAAAGGGTATGGGCACTCCGTATCGGTTTTACTGGAAATGAATAAAAAACAGTACAGCGCAGAGAATGGCCATCAGCACTTAAAATATTTTTGAGAAAAAAATCATGTATATATATATATATATATATATATATATATATATATATATATAGATAGATATAGATATAGATATATAGATATATATAATGCCAAATTTATTGGTACCTTAATATAAAAATAACAAATATATAAAACAATCATCATCATGATTGCTGAAACAATATCACAACAACGATTGCCTACTATTGAAAAATGAGTACCATATTTAGAGCATGTCTGTTGCGATCTCCCTCTGTGGATGCTGCTTTGCTTATATCAGATCCTGTCTGCAAGGTGTTAGGCTCTCATCATTTCATCTGGATCCTGAACACTTGTGTCTGGCCTTTATTAAGCCTACCTATCCAGCAGACTGATGCCAGTTCATTAATTGTCACTGTTGCTGGTCTCTCTCAGAACTCCTGTGATTTGGTCCTGATTTATCACCTGGTATTTGACTCCTGTTTGACTATCATATTGCACTTTTTCCTGTGACCCTGACCTTGGCTAATTTGACTTTTTTCCTGTCTTCTCCTGGTTCTGTTGTGGATCCTTCACTTTCTGACCCTGGCTTGCCTGACCTTTCTCCTGTCTGCTCCTGGTTCTGTTGTGGATCTTCCAGTTTCTGACCCTGGCTTGCCTGACCTTTCTCCTGTCTGGTTCTGTTGTGGATCCTCCAGTTTCTGACCCTGGCTTGCCTGACCTTTCTCCTGTCTGCTCCTTCCTTGGATCATTCAGTCTCAGCTTCAAGACAGCATATTACATCTGCCAAGCTAAACCTGGTAATCATGGTATCCTGTACCTGCAATTCTCCTATTTTGTGTTGTATTCAGTAATACCCGTTTCAAAGCTAAACTTGGTAATCCTGGTATCCTGTACCTGCAGTTCTTCTATTGTGCCTGGTATCCAGTAAACCCAGCTTTCTAAATGCCAGGAATAAGGAGAAAAAAGTGCCTCCTCCTATCCCTCGGATTTCTCATAGGCTTTAACAGACTGTGCGTGTGGACACGTATGCTGTGACGCCAGCATGCACACACGTTTCTAATGCAGGAAAGATTCCTTTCCTCTGGCAATATCAGAAAACCTGCAGACCACGATGGGAAGTGATCTGTGGGTTTTCTTAACCCCTTAAATGCAGAGGATGACTGGGACTCGTCATTAGAACTTTAGGGGATCATGTAGAGGGTGAAACCCACTCAATTGGTTTATCTAGCTAAAAGATTAGTTTGTCCTCACAAATTAATCAAAAATAATTTTGCCTCTTTAATCAAAAACAATACTTGTTCCATAATTGACTAGTTAATGGCAAGATAGGTGAAAAATAATGATGTTTAATTTAACTTGCTTACAACCTTCTTTTTAGTTCTGGCTATTTTTCTGGCAGTTCATTAGGCCATAGCTTAGCAAATCTGATGGTTTGTATTTTTATCATGTTAAAAATTTGGCATGGAGATTTATAATGTGGTGCTCTGCTAAACTGTGGCTTTCATGAGGTTTTATTGTGGTTTGGCCTTTAGTAAATACTGAGAATTTGAAACCACCAGAACATCCGCTTAATACAGGAGGTTTTAATAAACCGCCCTATAGTAAATCTAGCCCATGGACTTTTTTTTTGACTCATCATTCTTCCCCTCACCATCCTCCCATATTTCCAATAAACTATAATATAACTCAATTTCCTTGCACAGTACTTCTTATAGAGATGTTTTTTGCATGCACTCATTTGTTTTTCATTTGTTGTCTTTAAAACCACAGGTTGACAAGCCTGAAATACAATATGTTCGTGCGCCCACCAGGATCAGTATTACGGAATCTACCATGGTTTTAAGCAGCTGTATTATTTGGGTCCATTTAATTATTCCATGACCATATCCACAGCAGCTGTTCACATGTTGTTAAGGAACTCACCAGAATGCTAGATCCTTCAGCCTCATTATCTTCATGATCTCTCTCATCTCCCTCCGCTCTCTGGTGACATACAGTGACAGCAGGTACGTCAGTGACACATAGCACATGCACATACCGCCAATGATTATGCCACTTTGTATCATCTGTCTTCTGTATCTTGTAGACTTCATCCTCACCACTTCAATGGAGGCCAGCGTGTCCTCTACAGGTTTATTGGTGGTCACCTGGAGAAACAATACTACAATATCAAGACACAGCTATAGTACAGTGTGAAGGTGAAGTCATTGCTGCTCTTTGCTATTTTTGCATATTCTGAGTCGAAATAACAGACATGACATTCTACGTGATAACAAGTATCTGTTAGGTTTATACATACTCAACTAAATGTATATATTGTGACATGTACAATATGGTGGATAATTGAGTAAGGAAGGCAATTTTACTCTAGACTCCAGTTATTTGGGATTTAGGATTGAGTCAGTTCCCTCTAAACATGTTATTAGCTGGCCTCTAAGCAGAAAGCATCAGTATTTTAAAGTAAAAGGTATAATTAAGCTAGCCTCTGGTGGGGGCGCCATACAAACCACCGTCTTCACTTGTGAGATGTCACTAATGCTCCTAAGACTCTTCTATCCTTTTGGACAATAAGAAGAAATGGGGGTGGAAAGCGCAATGTGATAGTTTCTAACATCGTTGCTGATAGGACAGGAGTCATGCTAAAAACCAACACAGCACACTTCAAACTGTTTCCAGTTGTCAATCCCGGATCAGAATTTGTTTGGAAAGCTAGTGTGGGTGAGTTTTCTTGTAAGGCTTGGAAGCCTACAGTCCTGTGGGCTGTAGGAAGAAAGGATGGACACTGAAAAATATTTTAGCTGGAATTGCCCTTTAAGGACTGATGGCCCATAGGGGGCATATTTATTAAACTGCGGGTTTGAAAAAGTGGAGATGTTGCCTGTAGCAAGCAATCAGATTCTAGTTATCATTTATATAGTGCATTCTACAAAATGATAGCTAGAATCTGATTGGTTGCTATAGGCAACATCTCCACTTTTTAAAACCCGCAGTTTAGTAAATATACCCCTTAATCTTTACCTCTATCTGGTGACACAGAGAAGCTGACCTCTGAGAGAGTTGGAATAGCTCTTGAGATGTTTAACCCTCCAGCTGAAGAAAGGAAAGGCTAATATATTAGGTGGAGTTTACTGGTTAGGCTTTATTTTCTATTTTTGTGCTTTACATTGTCCTAACACAGAAGATTAACAAAATGTCCTGTATTAGCATAACACCTAATTGATGTAGTGAAGACAGCTATGGAGACTTTCTACAAATGACATGTGAATGAAGGAATGCATCTACACTCACAGAAAATGCTGAAACGTTATATATAAAAGCAAATGCATAAAATAATGGGGTGGCAAGTGGTAATTAGCTGCTGTTATGAGAATTTTCCATTTCTTTCTGCTTAATGCAACATTTTGCAGCTTCTTCCAGACAAACCAGTAACTAAATCCACTTACTTCAATTATAGCAGAGTCAATACTCGCTTGCAGAAAGAGGAACCCCGACCTCCAGTAATGTGTCAAGGTGCAGGAATCATTGAAACAATAATAACCTACAGAAGGACATAATGTAGACTGTGGATGATGTCAATCAAAATGCTCTCTACATAACCTGTTAATTTATTCCTATGCAACTTTCCAGATAATATGTGTAATAATGCATGTGGTGCAGCTTTCTGAAACCAGTAGGGTTTCATCATTCATCTTGAAAAACCCCTCTGCATTACAGTAGTTCATGAGATTGTGAATTCTGTAATATAGGGACTGGAG
This sequence comes from Mixophyes fleayi, assembly GCF_038048845.1. Taxonomy (NCBI): domain Eukaryota; kingdom Metazoa; phylum Chordata; class Amphibia; order Anura; family Limnodynastidae; genus Mixophyes; species Mixophyes fleayi. Next base: position 202,749,951 of record NC_134407.1, on the reverse strand, counting down.
CTTCCAAGACAGTGAGTAAGGTAGAACAACAGTAATTGATAACCTGGATGAACAAGTCTCTGGGCTAAATGAATTATTATATCTAGGAACAGTAGAACAGGAGTCAGTAGCTCTGGAGCACCGGACAGTCACACGCTATACCAGACCACATGGGTATCTGCATGGAGATAAGGAGAGATAGCCATTTATTGGAGCAGCTGCCACAGAATTTCCAAATAAAAGTATAAGAGAATAAGAATCAGCAGATAGCAAGGAGAGTTCAGCTCACGCATATATCGGTCAACCTCTATTTCTTTAAAAATGTCTCCTCTCAATTTACATGTCCTGCATAATGAACAAATCTTCTTATATGTATTATGAATCTTTAAACTCAGTTTTATTGGGGTCCTTCGTGTTTTGAAGATTGTCTGGTTAAGATTAAACATGCTCTACACATTCTTCTGTCTCATATCTACCATCCTCTCTTCCTTCAGAATATTTGCATTTGATGACACCTTCTGTTCTTGCGATTGTATCATCCATTTAATTCCAGGAATTATCCCTCCTAGGGGTTAGATGTGTCCTCTTTCTGTACCCAAATTTGAGCCATGTTGGAATACATTAAGGAGAACTTGGAAAAGGGATTCATCCACACATTGACCTGCTAAAGCTGGGTTCTTCATAGTCAAGAAAAGGCCAGTTCTCTGAGACTCTGAATAAGAGGGTTAAACAAGATTACCATAAAAGTTCTTGCCATCTTCCTTTGATTTCAGAACACGTTGATCGAGTTCGCGAAGCCATGGTCTTTTCTATGGTGGATTTACAGGACACATACAAATTCATCCGTATTAAAGAATGAGACAAGTGAAAGACTCACATGTGGGATTCATATGACATCTGTTACGTGCACCAGCTATCTTCAAAAGTTAGTTAATTGCATAGTCTTCAACTTTCTTTATCAGTTTGCTATAATTTACTTAGATTACTTAGATTTACTTAGACCTAAAGAGGTCTATTTATGACTAGACTTAAATTGATCATGTTAATTTTAATATCTTATCGCAATGATAAGAAATGAATTAACATGGCAATTTACTAAAATTGATCAGTTGGGACAGTGGCTCTGAAGCCTACCTGGGAGGGATCTCCTGCAATGTTTTCCCCATAGGTAATAAAGGCTAACGCCAACTTCAGATGGAGTTAGCTACCAGGTTTAAACTCCTAATTTCAGAGCTTGATACATAGAGAAAAATCGCAGTCCCCATAGACACCTACGGGGAATGGATTTTAGGTTGAAGAGGTTGGGACTGCAGCAGACATTTTCAATCTATAGCCTTGTTACTATTTCTCAGCTTTAATCCCCTGAAAACTGGAGTTTTCAGGGAATTATAGGTTGATCAATAGGCCCCTATGTCATTGATCAGACTTATGGGCTGATTTATGGTTTGTACTTCACCGGTATAGGACTTTTTCTTGCTTAGCCCTTTACAGAAAAGGGTTACCGCAGGCCGTAAGATTTATTCAGAGGTGCTGGCTTCCGTGTGCCTTTGTCTGTTCTGTTATTGCCACATGAGGACAGCAATAATAGATGAAAATCCTTTCCAAAAAAGTTTTTACATTTTTTTATACATTTTTACACTTTGTTTTATAACCTTTGTATTAGTGGAACTGAAAGCCCAAATCTGGCAAAACAGTAAATTAAACGTGACCACTCTGGGCAGTTATCACATGGGCTGCTAAGAATTGCTCAGCTACCACATCGATATTGTTTTAGTAAAATGCAACAATAAAGGATTGTTTTGAAAATCAGATTTATTGCCAGAGAAAGGGGCCTATTGATAGCTGGTTTCTGAATCTGGTCTTCAAATGGACCATGAGAATGTATCTGTAGTATTGAACAATTGGTTGCGGCACATTTGGCCACAACACAATGGTCTGAAAACTATGCAAGATTTTCTGGAGTTTGCTAACTACTATCAACTATTTATCTAAGGCTATTCTACCATCACTGCTCTCAGTAAACCTTTACACAAAAAGGGGTCAAATGCTTGAGTTTGGCTTCCAGAAGCAGTATCCCATTCTATTTCCTGAAAAAAAGCTTTTCCTAGGAGGGAATTCAATTGCCAGCGATGTGGCTCACGGACATCACGCTGCACACATTCCTGGCAATTACGGTAGAAATTTTGGCTCATTTTCCATAGGGTGCGAGGAAAAATGAGCGGCTATTTCTGTCAAATCTCCTCATTGAAGCGTCTCAACGGACATTCCGGAAACACTTCGAATTCCCCCTCAAGAGCCCCTGTGTGGATGACAACCAATTTTCTTATTTGAAATTGATGCCTCAATTAGTATAGGAGTACAATAAATATGGCTAATACCTCCTTTCCCTGTGGATTCTAATCACATATATATGAGACACAGCACTTTTGGCTGCAAAGCTTGCCTTGGAGGAAATGAGGAATCTACTGGAAGAAGCATTTTATCACATTCACATTTATCCCACTCCCAGTCATCGATCATATAGATCTCCAGTATCCTCAGTCTGCACAGTGGTTGAATTCTTGCCAGGTCAGATGAGCACTTTACTTTTTTTCAATTAAAATGTCATCCTCATGTTTCTTCCCAGCTACAAAAACACTACAGCTGATGATCTCTCTCAAGCCTTTCACCTTCTAGACCAAGAAGTTCTGCAGTTCTGTCATAGAGTATTTTTTTTATTCTGGCTGCTACCTTCATCTAAACATCAAAAATCCCTCTTGGAAAGCATTTTGTTGTTGCTGATCTGTCCCAAGCTCTTATCTTGAGTTCATAATGAAATGTTTTCAGATCATGCCTTAGTAAGAAGATCCTGGAACTGGTCAGTAGAATTATCAGTGATAAACATCTTAAATGCCAAAAACTTATGCTGAATATTTTGCCAGCAAGTACTTACCAAGACATAGCATAAAATATCTTGCATTGTACTTCTTACCAAAAAAGGTGCTTAATTGTCCTCTCCTCAGATAGCACTTGCCCGAAGTGTGAGACTTCAGATGCAGACTTATTTCATTGTTTTTGGCAGTTCATTCAGAACTATTGGGAAGTAATAACCGCATATGGCAATAATACATAGAACACACTGTTTAGTGGCAATTCACAATGGGCTGTTTGGCTGCTCAATTAAGGGTTCCAAGAACAGATGAAATAAAACTACTTTTCGTGTTGACGGTATTGGGATGCTTGATGGACTGGCTTGAAATAACATATAGCAAAGAACTTCTAACTCCATTATTATTATTATTATTTTTTCTTTTTAAATATACCTTCATTGAAGCACTGTGTAATAGTGCAATACTTATAACATATGCAACAATTTTAAAAGACAACAAACATAATAAATGTAACAAAATTACAAATATGAAATAATCAACAGGTATATCAGAGTATCATGCATGTTAAATTGCTGTACAAGGTTTCAAAAAAGTGAGTTCTATTAAGTTAGATTTCCAAGCAAAGAATCAATTTCCAATATGATAACTTTTAAGGACGAAATTAAGCATCCACAATATACAATGAATGTACCCGATTATTATTATATCTCAGCTAGATCGGAAAATACTTTAAAACACTGTGTTCTATTGAGGTAATTGATTTAGGTGGGGTGGTGAAACGGGCCGCACAGAAAAGTATCTCACAAAAACGTACTGCTTACTTCACTGGCCTCTACAAGTTTTTGTACAACATTAACCCTTGTTCTTTCCTGTTGAAGTTACCACTAGTCTATACTTTCCCAATTTCTTTCCTATCTTGCTACCGTCGAAGTCAAATAGTTGGATGAAGTTGTTTAAATTAATAAATAGCAGTTGTTATAGTTTCCTGTGCGATTGTGATTAGAAGGCAACAGCGTACAAAGGCTAATTACACGTTTGCCTAGGAAAATACAGTAAATACACTTACATTCACACTTACATTTGTAAATAGTTCACTTTTAATAAACTTTTCAACTGACATTTTTTTATTATTAATATAAAATGCTTAGAGTTGTATCACACTATGGTAAACCTACATTAAAGATATTTCGTGTTCATGTCATAAGAAATGTATTGTGTTTGGTCTTATATTAATCCACATTTCACCAGCAGGAATCTGGAATCATTGGATAAGCGATCACATATTGCAATCGCTTGTTATGATTAGTATCATCATCATCAACATCATCAACATTTATTTATGGAAATGAACAGGTTCTGGGCGCTTGTAAAAGAGATATGTAACAATTTAATATCAATGAGACTTGGTATACACAAATAGACATGAATACATATGCAATATAAAAAACAGATGGTGCACCAAATACCAAGTGATTCCTGTAGATCACTGCAGAGCTATGAAGTGCATAGGATAAACAATGAGTATAACAACAATATAGATATTGAAAATGTCCAATGATGTTAATTCAAAATTGGTTGCATATACAGAGCAGGCATTATAGAGAGGTCCAAGGACATGTGATGGCCCCCGTGGTGCCGGAGAATCTGAATTTCTTATTAATTCAAACGAGCACTCTGTGGCATTTATTTATACAATTGGGAACAAACATTAACAAAACAATACTGGGTAATACATACAAACAGAGAGGTAAGAGAACCCTGCTCACAAGCTTGCAATCTATGGAGTATGAGATTCTTATTCAAAAATAATAAATGTTAATAGGTAAGTTTAAATTGGATTTTTGGCGGTTCCCCAAGGCAAAGCGTGTACACAGCTGTCGGAGTGAGTCACCCTCCTTTGAAGAAGCATTGTTTGAACTGACCTATGATCTGTATTGTACTGAGCTATCCTGAACCTTGAGTTGAAAACAAACAGTGATGATGTCACAATGTACACAAAGATAACACTAAGATCATTTTTCATTGGTTCAGGGTTCAAGATAGTTCAGTACAATGCAGATCATAGGTCAGTTCAAATGATGCTTCTCCAAAGGTGGGGGCAGCTCACTCCAACAGCTGTGTAAGTGTCTTGTCTCAGGGAACCGCCAAAAATCCAGTTTCAACTAACCTAATAATATTCTGTACGGAGTATTTTTGAGTATTAATCTCATACTAATCATAACTAGCAATCCCAATGTGCAATTGCTTTTCCCATTATACCAGTTTCCTGCTGGTGAAATGTGGATTAATATAAGACCAAACACAATACTTTTCTTATGACCTGAACCCTAAATATCTTTAATGTAGTTTTACCTTAGTTTAGTAAATCTCTAAGTCTTTTATAGCAATAATAAAAGAATCTAAGTAGAAAAGTTTCTTAAAAGTGAACTATTTACAAATGTAAGTGTGAATGTAAGTGTATTTATTGTGTTTTCCTATGCGTAATTAACCTTTGTACACCGTTGCGTACTAATCGCAATCACACAGGAAACCATAAAAAGGGATATTTATTAATTCAAAAAGACTTCATCCAATTATTTGACTTCTGCATGCATTAGAGTGGACAGATGGTTAAAGAGTCAGTGATATATTCATATAGATTAATATATCATCAACCTTCTCATTTTACACCTACATTTCTAATGGATGCTTTTTGCTCCCCTTTGACTCTATTTATGTCTGTTATTTTCTTGGATATTTACCTTGGCTAGCCAGGTAGTCATTAGGAGTAGCTGAATCCGCTATATGGTATCGGATGTGATATTTGAATTGATCGTCAAACACCACAGCGACCGATGTGCGATTTTCCACTTCTCTCAGTAAGTCATCCTCATGCTGATATTCTTGAATCGTTATTCCTGCAAGTAGAAAAGTACTTTAATACTCTTTATTATTTCCTTCCTTAACAAGACTATAAGGCTTAAAGCTTTCAGTGGTCACAACACTCCTCCAGGGACCCTTCTTTCTGGCAGCTCCAACAAATAGAAAAGATTATTGTTTTTATTTTCTCTCTTGCATCTGTGACCAGAAGTCTTGACTGTCCCAATTCGTCCTCAGTGATCCTGTGTTTCAGGGCAGAGTACAGTACCATGGCAGAAGTAAATGGCTTTAATAGAGTATTGCAGGCTAGCATTATTTGTCAGACATGCAATACTGATTACTCATTTCAAACAGCAGGTGGGCAAACATGCATCCAAAATGGCAACCTTGGTGAGCTAACAGCTTATGACGTAATCTGTATTTACACCTGTACATACATCTATACATATAGTATGTAAACTAAATACTGTGTAATAATAAAAATTTAAAACTGGCAGCATATCCTCCTCCCCAAATAACAACCAACCCTAATTATAGACAGTGTTGCCCTGAGAGTGTGTGTCTCATGTAAGGGAAGTGGTAATGTGCAGTGTTGTACTGAGAGTGTGTCTCATGTAAGGGAAATGGTAATGTGCAGTGTTGTCCTGAGAGTGTGTGTCTCATGTAAGGGAAGTGGTAATGTGCAGTGTTGTCCTGGGAGTGTGTCTCATGTAAGGGAAGTGGTAATGTGCAGTGTTGTCCTGAGAGTGTGTCTCATGTAAGGGAAGTGGTAAGGTGCAGTGTTGTCCTGAGAGTGTGTCTCATGTAAGGGAAGTGGTAAGGTGCAGTGTTGTCCTGAGAGTGTGTCTCATGTAAGGGAAGTGGTAAGGTGCAGTGTTGTCCTGAGAGTGTGTCTCATGTAAGGGAAGTGGTAAGGTGCAGTGTTGTCCTGAGAGTGTGTCTCATGTAAGGGAAGTGGTAATGTGCAGTGTTGTCCTGGGAGTGTGTGTGTCCTGTGTAAGGGAAGTGGTAATGTGCAGTGTTGTCCTGAGAGTGTGTGTGTCCTGTGTAAGGGAAGTGGTAATGTGCAGTGTTGTCCTGAGAGTGTGTCTCATGTAAGGGAAGTGGTAATGTGCAGTGTTGTCCTGAGAGTGTGTCTCATGTAAGGGAAGTGGTAAGGTGCAGTGTTGTCCTGAGAGTGTGTCTCATGTAAGGGAAGTGGTAAGGTGCAGTGTTGTCCTGGGAGTGTGTCTCATGTAAGGGAAGTGGTAATGTGCAGTGTTGTCCTGAGAGTGTGTCTCATGTAAGGGAAGTGGTAAGGTGCAGTGTTGTCCTGAGAGTGTGTCTCATGTAAGGGAAGTGGTAATGTGCAGTGTTGTCCTGGGAGTGTGTCTCATGTAAGGGAAGTGGTAATGTGCAGTGTTGTCCTGAGAGTGTGTCTCATGTAAGGGAAGTGGTGGGGTGCAGTGTTGTCCTGAGAGTGTGTCTCATGTAAGGGAAGTGTTAAGGTGCAGTGTTGTCCTGAGCGTGGTTCTCATGTAAGGGAAGTGGTAAGGTGCAGTGTTGTCCTGAGAGTGTGTCTTATGTAAGGGAAGTGGTAAGGTGCAGTGTTGTCCTGAGAGTGGTTCTCATGTAAGGGAAGTGGTAAGGTGCAGTGTTGTCCTGGGAGTGTGTCACATGTAAGGGAAGTGGTAAGGTGCAGTGTTGTCCTGAGAGTGTGTCTCATGTAAGGGAAGTGGTAATGTGCAGTGTTGTCCTGAGAGTGTGTCTCATGTAAGGGAAGTGGTAAGGTGCAGTGTTGTCCTGAGAGTGTGTCTCATGTAAGGGAAGTGGTAAGGTGCAGTGTTGTCCTGAGAGTGTCGCATGTAAGGGAAGTGGTAAGGTGCAGTGTTGTCCTGAGAGTGTGTGTGTCCTGTGTAAGGGAAGTGGTAATGTGCAGTGTTGTCCTGGGAGTGTGTCTCATGTAAGGGAAGTGGTAATGTGCAGTGTTGTCCTGAGAGTGTGTCTCATGTAAGGGAAGTGGTAAGGTGCAGTGTTGTCCTGGGAGTGTGTCTCATGTAAGGGAAGTGGTAATGTGCAGTGTTGTCCTGAGAGTGTGTCTCATGTAAGGGAAGTGGTAATGTGCAGTGTTGTTCTGAGAGTGTGTCTCATGTAAGGGAAGTGGTAAGGTGCAGTGTTGTCCTGAGAGTGTGTCTCATGTAAGGGAAGTGGTAAGGTGCAGGGTTGTCCTGGGGGTGTGTCTCATGTAAGGGAAGTGGTAATGTGCAGTGTTGTCCTGGGAGTGTGTCTCATGTAAGGGAAGTGGTAATGTGCAGTGTTGTCCTGGGAGTGTGTCTCATGTAAGGGAAGTGGTAATGTGCAGTGTTGTCCTGAGAGTGTGTCTCATGTAAGGGAAGTGGTAATGTGCAGTGTTGTTCTGAGAGTGTGTCTCATGTAAGGGAAGTGGTAAGGTGCAGTGTTGTCCTGGGAGTGTGTCTCATGTAAGGGAAGTGGTAAGGTGCAGTGTTGTCCTGAGAGTGTGTCTCATGTAAGGGAAGTGGTAAGGTGCAGTGTTGTCCTGAGAGTGTGTCTCATGTAAGGGAAGTGGTAATGTGCAGTGTTGTCCTGAGAGTGTGTCTCATGTAAGGGAAGTGGTAAGGTGCAGTGTTGTCCTGAGAGTGTGTCTCATGTAAGGGAAGTGGTAAGGTGCAGTGTTGTCCTGGGAGTGTGTCTCATGTAAGGGAAGTGGTAATGTGCAGTGTTGTCCTGGGAGTGTGTCTCATGTAAGGGAAGTGGTAAGGTGCAGTGTTGTCCTGAGAGTGTGTCTCATGTAAGGGAAGTGGTAAGGTGCAGTGTTGTCCTGAGAGTGTGTCTCATGTAAGGGAAGTGGTAATGTGCAGTGTTGTCCTGAGAGTGTGTCTCATGTAAGGGAAGTGGTAAGGTGCAGTGTTGTCCTGAGAGTGTGTCTCATGTAAGGGAAGTGGTAAGGTGCAGTGTTGTCCTGGGAGTGTGTCTCATGTAAGGGAAGTGGTAAGGTGCAGTGTTGTCCTGAGAGTGTGTCTCATGTAAGGGAAGTGGTAATGTGCAGTGTTGTCCTGAGAGTGTGTCTCATGTAAGGGAAGTGGTAAGGTGCAGTGTTGTCCTGAGAGTGGTTCTCATGCAAGGGAAGTGGAAAGGTGCAGTGTTGTCCTGAGAGTGTGTCTCATGTAAGGGAAGTGGTAAGGTGCAGTGTTGTCCTGAGAGTGTGTGTGTCCTGTGTAAGGGAAGTGGTAATGTGCAGTGTTGTCCTGGGAGTGTGTCTCATGTAAGGGAAGTGGTAATGTGCAGTGTTGTCCTGAGAGTGTGTCTCATGTAAGGGAAGTGGTAAGGTGCAGTGTTGTCCTGAGAGTGTGTCTCATGTAAGGGAAGTGGTAAGGTGCAGTGTTGTCCTGGGAGTGTGTCTCATGTAAGGGAAGTGGTAATGTGCAGTGTTGTCCTGGGAGTGTGTCTCATGTAAGGGAAGTGGTAATGTGCAGTGTTGTCCTGGGAGTGTGTCTCATGTAAGGGAAGTGGTAATGTGCAGTGTTGTCCTGAGAGTGTGTCTCATGTAAGGGAAGTGGTAATGTGCAGTGTTGTTCTGAGAGTGTGTCTCATGTAAGGGAAGTGGTAAGGTGCAGTGTTGTCCTGGGAGTGTGTCTCATGTAAGGGAAGTGGTAAGGTGCAGTGTTGTCCTGAGAGTGTGTCTCATGTAAGGGAAGTGGTAAGGTGCAGTGTTGTCCTGAGAGTGTGTCTCATGTAAGGGAAGTGGTAATGTGCAGTGTTGTCCTGAGAGTGTGTCTCATGTAAGGGAAGTGGTAATGTGCAGTGTTGTCCTGAGAGTGTGTCTCATGTAAGGGAAGTGGTAAGGTGCAGTGTTGTCCTGAGAGTGTGTCTCATGTAAGGGAAGTGGTAAGGTGCAGTGTTGTCCTGGGAGTGTGTCTCATGTAAGGGAAGTGGTAATGTGCAGTGTTGTCCTGGGAGTGTGTCTCATGTAAGGGAAGTGGCAAGGTGCAGTGTTGTCCTGAGAGTGTGTCTCATGTAAGGGAAGTGGTAAGGTGCAGTGTTGTCCTGAGAGTGTGTCTCATGTAAGGGAAGTGGTAAGGTGCAGTGTTGTCCTGAGAGTGTGTCTCATGTAAGGGAAGTGGTAAGGTGCAGTGTTGTCCTGAGAGTGTGTCTCATGTAAGGGAAGTGGTAATGTGCAGTGTTGTCCTGGGAGTGTGTCTCATGTAAGGTGCAGTGTTGTCCTGAGAGTGTGTCTCATGTAAGGGAAGTGGTAATGTGCAGTGTTGTCCTGAGAGTGTGTCTCATGTAAGGGAAGTGGTAAGGTGCAGTGTTGTCCTGAGAGTGTGTCTCATGTAAGGGAAGTGGTAAGGTGCAGTGTTGTCCTGGGAGTGTGTCTCATGTAAGGGAAGTGGTAAGGTGCAGTGTTGTCCTGAGAGTGTGTCTCATGTAAGGGAAGTGGTAAGGTGCAGTGTTGTCCTGAGAGTGTGTCTCATGTAAGGGAAGTGGTAATGTGCAGTGTTGTCCTGAGAGTGTGTGTGTCTCATGTAAGGGAAGTGGTAAGGTGCGGTGTTGTCCTGAGAGTGTGTGTGTCCTGTGTAAGGGAAGCACTAAGTTGAGGCACTCTCCTGAGATAGTGTATGTGTCCAGTGTATATGAAGCGGCAACGTACGGCGCTTTCCTGAGAGTGTGTTTGTCAGGTGTTGAAAGTATCAAATTAATGTACCCTTCCCCTTATTAATGAATCAGGGTCTGACATGTGACCCTACTTGTCCCATAGGGGCTGCTTTATAATTAATTAAGAAATTACCTGTTATAAAACTGTGCTGCCTAACCCATTAGACTATGTGAATCTCATCACATGTGAATCTCCTTGAATATTTGCAAACATCTTGGATTTTGGTTATATTTGGTGGATCATTTCGGAAAAACACATCGTTTCCCACACGCAGTCACCTAATTCGCATCTGATTTACCTTTCATTTTGTCTTGTACAGACAGTCTCTGCATGATATCCCTGGCAGTGGATGTGTTGGGGAAGTATCCAACTGTAAAGTTTTCCAGGTTGAATACATCCAATTGTCCAAGGGTGTTAGCAGGTATGAATTTATTATTCGGGGGAATATGTCCCATGGCGGCAATAGTGAACATCAGGAGCACAAAGGCCAAATCTTGCAGCCATTCCTGGATAGAGAAACAAAGATACTGACATTGTTCGACATTCAATAAATATTAAACATTAAGTGGAGGAAATTACAAATGTTCTTTATAATGTCTTCGATGGGACAACTAAACAATTTTACACTTAGTTGAAAAAAATGGCGATATAGTGTTATAGTATATGTTGACAAAGAAGACCCATCATAGAGCATTTGCCACTCTATTTCACTATATAATATCCTCCCAAGTGCTGGGTGGAGTGCAACATAATATCCATACCTTCTTACTAATTACTAATACAATACAGCTTTTCTTACAGTCCTCCTTTACAGACTACTAGATAGAAGGCCTTAGTAACACAAAGCAACCTGTTATTCTCTCCCCAAGGGGTAGATTTATAAAACCTTCTAAAAAGAAAAAGTGGGCCCATAGCAACCAATCGGATCATTTATCTACAACATTGTAGAAAATGATAGCTAGAATTTGATTGGTTGCTATGGGCAACACCTTCTCTTTTCCTTTTTAAAAAGTTAGATAAATCTACCCCGTGTGGCTCCTAGATGCTGTCAGACAGCGCTGTAACATTGTACAAATATTGGTTAAACAACAGCGAGGATAGCATGTGTGGTCTGTTTAGTTGTCAGGGAGAAAATGATAAATAAATTTAAAAGTTCTATTGTTAGAGAAAATAATGACATTTATATTCTATTGAAAAAGGCTTTTCAGGGTGTAAAATTTATTTTTTGTTCTTTTTTTTTTCTAGAAAGGAAGAGTATTTTGCCATATCTTGTTTTCACAAAATAGACTTAGTTTTATAGTCTTTCTCTATCCACAGATAGGAAAACTTTCTACTTTTCAACGTGCAGTGCTAATTTAGTTGATTAGATAGGAACAAAATAGAACCATGAAAATCCAACAATCAAACTCAAAATGTTAAATACAAATTGTGGTTATCCCTGCAGTATAATCATGTAGAGGTAGAATTAGGATTGGACGACAGCGATCACCCTGCCGGCAGCACGTTTGCAGAAAGCCTATTAAAGTATTGCCGAGGTACTTGTCCTGCCACCATACCTGTTCTGTTATCGTCATCTCAGGATGGGGATTACAGAATAAACCATTAAAAAATACTTTATTCTTTGTTTTTATTGATTAAGTATTTTTTTAACTTAACGCTTTAAATGCATTTTATCTATTGTCATTTTGTTTTTCTTTCACATATGTGGACTGGGCTCTGTGTATATATGAGCTTGCCAGCTACAAAATACTACAACTACAAATACTGGTCTGGTGAAGTGGTATGCTAACTCTTACTGCTTTGGGCCAGTATTGCGGGGGCTGCTGAGTCTTCGTCAGCTGCTTCTGCGATATTTGTTTGATAAACTGCAGTGATAAGGCATTTTTATTTCTGCAACACTAAGCGCGAAAAAAAATAGTTTTCCTTCTCACCACAAAGGGGCTCTTAATAGTAAACAAGTCCCTGACTTCTATTATAGAATGATCAGACCTGATCTTGTGTTTCAGGTTTGTGATTGGGTAAATCTTTTCTCAGGGCATTCTGAAGCCAGCGACCTATCACAGACCAAGGAAATTACAACAATGGATATAGGGCCTTGTGGTTGATGTGTTTTTAGTACTTGCCAGGACACTGTGCCATTTCCTTCTCCACTTGTGAAGCAGATTTTTCCACAGCAGAGCGAGGGTCTGCTGGAACAGGCTGGTTTCTCTCAGCGTCCCCTCCGTCATCTGAAACGTAAGAGAGATCAAAATCAGAAAATGATGATTTAAGAACAAATATTCTGACATGTGAACCACTGTTATTACTGTTATTGTGAATGGGGCAGCACAGTGGGTTAATGGATAGCTCAATGCCTCACAGCGCTGGGGTCATGAGTTTAATTCCCAACCATGCCCTTATCTGTGTAGAGTTTGTATGTTCTCCACATGTTTGAGTGGGTTTCCTCCAGGTGCTCCCATTTCCTCCCACAATCCAAAAACATACTAGTAGGTTAATTGGCAGCTATAAAAAAAATTGACCTTAGTCTCTGTGTATGTATGTTAGGGAATTTAGACTGTAATCTCCAATGGGGCAGGGACTGATGTGAGTGAGTTCTCTGAAATTAGTGGTGCTATATAAATAAATGATGATGGTGAATGCACCTCTCAGCTGACATCTGTTGAATCCAAACTCCCTATTCTTCTTTTTTTCCCTTTTTTTTGTATCTTATTTTAACAAAACACCTCATATGCCCTCTGATCTCCAACCTGCCCTGTATTGAACTGAAATTTTGAAATATGTTTGTACTTTTTTCTATATAGTTGGTTTTGTGTTGTGCAATATTTTGTGCTAGTATTAACCTTTGGGCTCAACACGCACAGACACACTGAAACTAGGTTTTTGGTCTTGTGTGCAAATTCCACCTCTGACTTCTCAATTGATCATCATAGTGCTCCGTCTGTAGTGATGGGTAGTTCCCAAATGATTAATTCAAATGAATTGATCTTCAAAGTGAACTAAATCATTTAGTTCACAGCTCTGGCAAAGATTAGTTCACCAGGAACTAAAACAAGTGGGAGGAGTTAGAGATAAAGCAGAACAGCTCCAGCAGCCTCACTCACTGTCTCATTCACACTGGCTCTTTTGTTTCTATTCAGCTCTCTCATTTAATACTCATGAGTCAGTACCTCTAAACTACCAAAGGTGGTGCTGCTGTGCTCAGACATTGTGTGAGACTCTGGAGCTGATCACTGACTGAGTCATGAGTCATTCTCATGGCTGGAGTTCATTAGTTCATCTAGTTCATTTCACTCTTCGAATCTTTCCACTCTTTCGAATCTTTCCACTCTTTCGAATCTTTCCACTCTTTTGAATCTTTTCAATCATTTAGATCATTTAGCTCATGAGTCACAGGATACATTCCCTTCCCGGTCAGCTCAAGGGACACTGCACTGCTGAGTGCTGCATGTTATATACTGTAGTTCTGTTTACTCCACCATATATACAGGGGAGATGTATTAAACCTTCAAGAGAGATAAAGTGGAAGCGTTGCCCATAGCAACTAGTCAGTTTCTGTCATTTTATAGACTCTGCTAGATAAATGACAGAAGCTGATTAGTCATAATTGCCAACATTATGTTGGTTACGTCTGGGAGTTCCTGGAGCGGGGTATTGGCATAGGGGGCGGGGCTTCATAAATTGCGCCATTTTGACCCTGCCCCCAGTGACGTGATGCCTATTTGTCTTTTTACAGCTGTAAAAATTCCCCCCTAAGGTTTGATACATCTCCCCTATATCCTGATTGCACTGATCTCAATTTTAAAAGCAAAAAAGTGACACTTTATAATACTCTGAATTTGGGTCTTTTTCATTTGCATATTATGGAAATAAAAAATAATAATAAAAATGTAATGAGCTTTGTAGAGCTCAACATGTCACTAGTTTTTGTATAAGTTATTGCCCTTTTTTTAAAATATTAAAAATGATCTGACATATTAAACTTATCTGATCATTTTAACAGGGCTATAACTCATCTAATGAGATGTAGTATATATGCCTACAGTATGTGTAATAGACTAGATCTATGTCTCCAATCACTTCTCTCAGCAGTGTTCCAGAGCCAGTGATCTAACTGAACTAACTGAGCTAGATGAACTAAATGAACTACTGAGTGAAATGAGTGAAATGAACTACTGAGTGAAATGAACTACTGAGTGAAATGAGTGAAATGAACTACTGAGTGAAATGAACTACTGAGTCAAATGAGTGAAATGAACTACTGAGTGAAATGAACTACTGAGTCAAATGAGTGAAATGAACTACTGAGTCAAATGAGTCAAATGAACTAATCTTTTGAACTAATCTTTTGCATGAACTAGATCAGAATGCACTATATGGGAGAAAACCCATGCAAACATAGAAAGAGCATGCAAACTCCACACAGATAGGGCCACGGGAATTGAACCCATGACCCAAACGATGTGAGGGAGCAATGCTAACCACAGTGCAACTGTGCTATTTGTGTTGACTATCTGAATTCACATTAAAGACATGTTTACTCCACACTTTTTTTTCTCACATTGGGCCTGAGTCTTTAAGGTGAGCAAAGCATATAAAAGGAGTAACTT